>NC_084664.1:161625573-161929659 GCF_028389875.1 Rhea pennata
CTGTCAACACCAACTGTAAGGATTTAGTTCTTTCAGCTTCCTCTTTTAACCAGTTTTAAAAACTCATTTTTACACATTCCCACTGATGAAGCTGGGTAAAGCTTTGGTGCCTGGTCTGAATTGCTCCTGTAGGGGTGTTGACCATAGGTACATCGTGGAGTGTTGATTTCATTGTGAGATACTGAACTAGATTTTGGCTAACACTTAGGACCAACTCTGGGATTACGTATCTTGTGAGATCAGTGAGCAGCTGCTCTATGACTTGTTCATCGAGGGCATATAAAAATTCTTTTTACTTCAGACTCTGATGTGGCATTTGCTTAGTCTTCATGGGGGTAACTGAAGTCACTCAATACAGTTGTATTTCCTGTCCTCTCTGCCTCTTTGTTTTCTGTCCGCATCAGTCACTGTCGCTATCCTGATAAGCAGTAACATCTCTAGACCCAAAACTATTTTCTTCCTTTTTGTCTAGAGTTTAAATCCAGAGATTCCTTATGGCATAGTTCATTATGCCTTTCTTGTATATTGCTGATCTGGGACAGCGTCCCTTCAACCAAGGTTTTGATACACGTAGCGTAACCATCTCTTCATTCAGGCTCAGACAGGCCAGTTCCACCATCTTTGTTTCTGAGGCTTCCATCATTTATGTAGTACCACCATTCTGATTCCTTTCTTGACAACCTCTTCAAAAGGCTATCCATTTGTATTTTATTACCTGTTTGATTATTTACTTCCTTCCTATCCTTCATTTAAGGGTGCATATATTTGTATCTTCATCTTTAGAAATGTTGTCCCAAGTCATATGTTCTTCTGCACCCACTGGCTTTCCCTCACTCTTAACTTTAAAAGCTCACTCACAACCTTCTTGATCTTAAGTGACAATACCTCAGATGATAAACTCCATCTCTCCTATACAGGCCTCCTGTGCTCTAGATGTATCAGTTGAACCCGAAATATCCTTTCTTACACCACTTTCTCAGCCACACATTCAAACTTTTTCTCTCCATTACTCTCCCTGAACTTGTAAGAGGTAATGGGACCATTTCAGAGAATGCTAGAATGGAAGTCCTGCTTTCCAGTTTCTTCCCATGAGCCTAAATTGTACCTTTATAGACAGGACCTCCCTCTCCCTTGCCTGTGTCATTGAATGTGGGCCATGACCAAAAACTCCCTATCATTTGCTTTTACAATCTTTGAACTATCTTTGTATGTTACACCAGTGCATTGTACCTTTTTTTCTTATCTTTAATACCTATAGTAAGTGATCATTTCTTTCCTGATTGGTCCTCCAATAGTCTTAATTTTGTTAACCTCTTGATAATGATCTTAGTAATCTCATGGAGATTTCTCTGTAATTCTTTGGGGGGAGTTGAGAGGGGACAAAATGACATTTTAGAAAATGAAATATTGCAGAAAAATGAAAAAAAAAAGAACCTTTCAAAGTGACTTAAAACTTTGTTATGACCTGGAAAAGAGACAAAATGGAGATTTAAGGATATTCAACTGCAAAGTCCAAAAACATATGCTTTAATTAAATTTAGCATCTTGAATCAACTTCTCCCCTCCTATCTGAGTAGCTGGCAGATCATGGAAATAAGCTTTCTTTTGCCCTCATTTATATTAGGAAAAAATTTCTCAGCGTCATGACTGCGTATAGCAATAGTGGGAGCAAGAAACAAGGCAACAAGATATCACATAGACCCACATGAACCGCTTTTTGGCTAGCGGGGTGCTCATGTACAGGTTGCCAATATTGATTGCCAAACCTTGCTTCCCACTGCGGAGATGGGACCTACATTAAGAATTTTAGGAATTAGGTCCTGTTTCACAAGCAGAACTGAGATGATTACTCTACCATACAAAGATTACTTAGCTTTTTAGGCACCTGTGTTCATAAATACCAATGTTTTTTACTGGTAAACAGCAGGTATCTAATTTTTTCTTCATATCCAGAGGTGCTGCCATCTCAGCTGAGCTGTGCTGTTCCTTCCCAGTGCTTCAGGAGATTCGTGACGTAAACACACTTGCCTCAAACATCCCAATGCAGTTGATCTCATAGAAGTGTTTTGGGTGCACATAACTTTCACCAATAACACTACCCTGGCTATCTGGTAGTATAAAATCTCTCCTTTCTGTTGTATCCTGGAGATTAGGTCTCTTGTATAGGACATGTATGGCTTAGGTTCAAGTCTTTCAGGTTAGGAGCATTCCAGTCTGCCCTGCCTGTGTCCTAGGACAAGGTGTTAATCATGTAGTTGGGCTAAAGCCAAACTATCCTGCTATATCTATCCTGCTAGGCAGAGATGAGCCTTTGGGCAGATTAAAAAAAAAAAAAAAAAAAAAAAAACTTCAGGCTTCAGAGGGCTGATGAAGGAACAACCAGCAAGAAGCACAACATTGTAATTAATTGAAGAGGGGATTGTAGGCAACCTCTTGGAAAAGAGGGCAGAAAGACTGTAAGAATATACTGCAAGAGGCTAATAAAACAAAACAATTGTATTTGATGTGATAAAGGAGTCAGTGGGTAGAATTTACTTGAATTTTCCTAATCCTCATTTTGGAGACTTTTTTTCCTATTATGTGCCCCACCAAACAGTAGAAGTCACATCCTTTAATGGATGCCCTTTGTAATGTTGCTACACATTGCTTGCTTTTAAAAGTAGATTGTCTAGGGCTTGTAAAATTAATTTGCCTTTTCTCTTAACAATCTGTTTTTAATAAACTTTGGAGTGAGGAACAGCTGTATGTTTTGTAGAAGAGGTTTTATCAATGATCCTTTTCAGACTGGACACTGTTTTAATAAATGAAATAAATACTAAATGCAAATAATTGGATCCTGCCTCTCGTGATGACAGGTCTGCATATTTTATAGGTAGGCGGAAGAGATGCATACAGGTATATGCAGTGCATCCAACTGAAGAGTACACAGAGTAACACTGAGATCTGGCCATATCTCATGCCTACCTTTACTGAATTGACTTCATTAAAATGTGCTAGTCATTCAGCCATTTCAAAGCAGTCATTGCTGGCAGACCTCCAAGAAGAGACTGGATGCTGCAAAAAGGTATCCACCAGGTTAACCTTCCTCTGGTTCAGAACTGAACAGATGCCCAGTTTGTGGCCAAAAGGATATTGAGTTACTGGACAATCCTTCTATTCTGAATTAGTTAAAATGCCAGGTCATTTGCAGTCAAGAAGGACAGATGAGGTTTGCTAAGAAAGCCTTGGGCCCTTGCCAGGTAACAGGTTGGATGGGTCTATTTTGCCTGCTTAAACTTCACCAAGAATTCAAAGTGGACAGTGTAGCTCATTAAGATGCATGTCCCAAAGTTTTACACGATGATTGTTGCTGATACACTGTTGAATAGTTACTAGAGTATTGATCAGAAGTGTCCATATTTCAGCAGTGGGTCAGCTGCATTTCAGTCCTGGTCCAAAGTTAATGTGAAGTCAATGGAAGGACTTCTGCTGAGTTAATGAGCTTTGGATCAATTTCCTATGTCAGTTCACAAAGTGCTCTTGAATAATTTAGGATGAAGGCTTTATATAAATCCAAATTAGTGTTTTCATTTACTTGCATATCATAAGAATTTTTTTTTTGAAATTGTTTTACTTAGTTATTTATCTGCTCTGAGATTGCAGTTGAAGTCTATCGATCAGTCTGATTAAAGCATGTGAAGTCAGAGTGAGACTGGCTCCTTCATTTTAACAAATTGTTATGTCCATTTGCTTTTTTCCTGGACAGAGTTGATAAAATTGGATACAAATCTACACACCTGCAGGCCATTGAGATAGTACAGTATTTGGACTAGCTGTGGGAAGAGAGATGGCGGTAAGGATACATGCATTCATCAGGATGATATATAAAACCAGGAAAAAATATTAACTTAGCAAAATGTTTTCCATAGCCCAGTGCCTTAGGATATTAATAAACACCTGCTTAGATGAGCCACGTTTCTTAACCTTAAAGTGATATCCTTTCACAAGCAAGAGTAACACATGTGGACCAACTGATCCATTTATTTAAAATATTTTACACGCCATTGATTTAGTGTGGGGGTGTACATTATAACTTGATCGCAATGTAGGCTGCTACCAGAAATCTGACCAAGAAATCATGTAGGTAGGGGTAGCATCAAGGAGTGGGATCCTTTAGCAATAGCCTGAAGCTGGACTAAGTTAAGCATGGCATGAAACTGTATCATAATTTTTTTTACATATCTCAGAATAGCCTCACAATCCCATGTAATTACAGAATACTAATAACTACAAGATCTTTACCTGGTGCAAAAGAGATCAATTTTAGAAACATTGAAAAGTCATGCAGTCATAAATATAAATGGCTATTGGTTTCCTTCTGTCTTCAGGTTAATATTTGCCACTTTATTTTTAACTTTTGTGTTGGTGTTCAGTGTCATATAGTAGTAGTATAATAGGAGGTGATGGAGGGGATGTGCCACATTTTTTGCCAGTCAATCTGTGTCTCATGGCAGATGAACAAAACTTGGTGGCCAACCTATGTGCTGCAAAGGTGGAGTTTGCGAGGCTCCTGAGAAGTGGACCTACTCTAACTGAAATCACCTTAAGAGAAAATAGGAGTAAGCAGAGACCTTACAAGGAACAAAAAGATCAACAGAAGAAAGCACATCTTAGAGCTCAAGAAATGCAGGGCTAACATGAGCATTGCAGAAAGTCAATTCAAATTAATCCCGACAAAAAAAATAGAATAGAGAGGAACGGTTTCCTCAGCATTTAAATATGATGGCAGAAATAAAAAGCAGGATAAGAAGTGTAGGGCAGAGATTAAAGATAATGCAAATAGGACCCTGTAATTAAAAGTATACTTCTCCTCAGTCTCCTGTAAAGACCCTGATGTAGAATCTGCTAAGGAAAGACAAGATGATTAATGGCAAGAGGACTGTGGACATGGAAATTTTCATTACCAAAGTAGAAACAAAACTCTCTAAACTTGTTTGATTTAGCTAGGGAAAAGGGAATAGATATGGAGCTGGATTATTAGCATTCTTGATATCTGAAAGACCTAGCTGATGAAAGCAGTGCTCCCATTTCAAGGCTTTTTAATAATCATCTGAAGTTGGGGTGCGTCCATCTGGTTATCAAATAGTAAATATGGTGTCCACATTTGAGTGAAGAAAGGCAACTACCTGACCTCAAGCTTTAGAATAAATCTTCAAAAAAACAAATATCAACAAATAATTCAAGAAAAAGAGCCACAGGGAGGTGAAAATAAATCAAAATGGAAATAAATACATATTTATCAAAGGCAGATTGTGTTTGATATCTTTCTTTGAAAAGATAACTGATTCTTACGGACGGGAAAAATGCTCTAGGCATAATCTACTTAGACTTCAATAAAGCAACATCAGTATTGTGACACATGGGAAATTATTGGTTAACTGGAGAAAATGTGGATAATGTCCAAATTCTAACATGGTAAAGAACTACTACGGGGAAATGACCAGGAGTTTTGTAAAGAGGAAAACTTTCAGTTTGGATGGCAGTTTTTAGTAGCATTTCTCAAGGATTTGTCTTTGGACTAGTCTTATTTGCTGGGTTTTTTGGTGACTCTGGCCTAAAAAAATAGAGATTTGCTAATGAATTTTGTAGACAGCACAAAGCTGGGAGGCATAGGCAATTCCGAAGAGGACCGGTATGTTAGTGAAGTGAATTGGATGATTTGGAGAGCTAAAGTAAGGGTAAAAAATACAATAGTACAAAGAGTAAGGTCATGCTTGTAGGGATTAATAACGAGAATCAGCTATAAAGCTGGAGCTTGTCGGTAGAAAATGAGAGGAAAAAGGGCAGGCTGGATTTGTTGATCACAGAATGGTACAGCCCTGAAAAAAGGCAAACTTCCTAGCGATGCCTCAACTAGGATGTTCTCAGGAGAGGCAGGGAGGAATTATTCCTCTTCTGTGAGACCGTAGTGAGAATTCTTCTGGAACACTGTGCAAAATTCTTGGCTTCCACGTACAAGAAATATAAATTCAAACTGCTGCGCTGAAGTACATCTGAGACTGTCAGTGGCACAGAGAGGTTACCAGATAAGAAAAGACCAAAAGTGTTAGATTTTATGCAGCCTAGGAAAATGAAAGTTTAGAGGAAATATGATTCCTCTCTAAACATAAGTGAAGTAAACTCAGGGGACAGAGAAGGACTGTTTAAGCAAAGGGGAACAGTGGCACAAGAATAAAGCAGTATACATTGGATGTGGATGAATTTTGTTTGGCAAGTCATAAGTATTAAGGTGGTAAGGTTGGGAACAGTGTTCTACTCCTCATAACAGGAACAAAAGACCTTATTTTCAGACAGATTTATTAAAATGCCAGAAGATGTTACTGGATCTGACACCAGCCACAGTAGAGTTGGCTTTGATTACCCAGAAAGATTCTGGATGTCCTGGGCTTAGCAGTGTCACCTTTAGGCCTGAACTGGGATGTCTGCATGATGCTGCAGTCACTGATTTCTGTCTCTAATAGCTTGGCACATTTGCATTGTGTGCTATTGTGTGGTACAAACCTATCTTAGATAAGTCATGAGTGATGCTTTGAGGTGTAGCATTGATTCCCGGCAGTAAGTATTCTACTTTACTGTCTGTGAGGTTAGGTCAGCTGAGTCGTACTCTTAGAAGTGACTCTTCTTCTGCGTGGAGACTCTTGAGATCCCAGTTTTAGTTGAAACACTCTCATCAAATCAAAAATGAGGAAGGGCAGATATAAGCAAAGCCATTAATGCCCAGGCCAGGCCTAAGTAAGTTAGCGGAAAAATATTTTGTTTGCATTCTGTGTGTCTGCCTGTGGGCTGAAATTGAGCATTATAGTCAACCAAAGTTAAAATCAAAGGACATTTGTGAAACAAGAGGGGAGAATGTCCTGTCCTTTAGCTCTCCCTTCCTTTTCCAGTATCTCTGAGTAAGCATTTCAGCAGAATAAGAAGTTTAGTACAAGGCTAACCTCCTCTGCTTATGTAAAGCTATTTAACACTCTCATTCACACAAAATATTGGAAGACAGTGTTCGAAACTGGTCAGAAGACCTTGCTCAGCAATGACATTGGGGTCTCATTCCTGTTAGGGATAATCTGCCCAGCTTTCTGAGCTGTTGAAATGCAATGTGAGGCTAAACTTGTCGCCCAGAGCCATGTATAACCTCCCTATGGCCCCCTTGAAATTACAAAAGAAAACACGCTGATGGTAGTTTAATAGTTTACTCAAGTCAAATCGTGAAGAGCAGTATCTACCCAGTCTAAACACAGATCTCCTTAAAATACACTGTTTTACCCCTTCTTCAAAGAGGTATTCCACAGGTAAGCTAAGAAGAAAGTGTTTGTCCTTGCTTTCGACAGTTCATCACACTGGCGGAATAATCCTCTTGTGGGATGACCTGTGGAAAAGCAAGGAGAAAGGCTTTCCCTTGTTGACTGAGATCAACAGGTCATTTGGGGAACTATTTTTGATACTCTGCAATGTTCTGAGAGGCATTTGAGGAAACCTATATCTCTGGTGGTGGCTGCTACTAGGTTACTTGACTCAACAGAGTTTCTCTAATGAGGGAGGAAGGGAGTAGGTCACAACATTTTCCTAGGAAGATTTCAGAAGGAGGTTTCACAGAGTGATCAAAGCTGCAAACTTTTTTTTAAAAAAAAAAAAAAAATCCTGATTATGAAAAGGAAAACCCTAAAATCAAAGCTCATAAATGTTCTTTAATAGCTTGACATCGTTAATACTGTTCAGAAATCTGCATTCAAGTGACAGTAAGTAATGTTAAATTCTGCTGGTACTTGGGCCCTGATGCATGAAAAAAAGTGATCCATTAAACAGTCACACTGAAAAATTGCAGAACATCCATGCTCATTTGGAGGGCAAGGGATTGGGAGGAGAGGAGCAGTCATAACTGCCTTAGTATTCCCACAGTGATAAGAGAGGACAATCCTTATGGTATCCATGGTGTGTAGGCAAGGGATAAGCAAAAGGCTGAGAGCTGCTGTCAAAGAGGTTTAGTAATTTAAAAAGAAAGCTAAGAATTCAGAAGGAATTCAAAAACTATACACACATCTATATTCATTCTCAACGTCATTTTGATGAGACAGGCAGAAGGATGCACTTTGGTGGGAGAACTCTTAAAGAATTCACTGTGTGCTGGTTCAGCTCCAAAATGGCATCTGGTTACAAGTCAAGAATTCCATAGAGAAAAGAAGAAATAAGAGCACAAGGGGATGAAGAAGACCAATGACAGGCTGAGAATTAAAGCAGAAGCCAAAGGGATGTTAAGAGGAAAAGAGAGGAGAGATTTTGGCATGTATGGAATCAGGTATAGTTCAAACATGATGCTGAAAGTGAATTGAAAATAACACAAAACATACCTTTGACCTTATTAACTTGGAGCACATCTTTGGAAGGCAGTGATGGATTCCTTAATTTAAACCATTAAAATAAAGCCAAATCAAAACAGTGCCTTTAGCAGACATTCAGAGAAAGCTCCTTGATTGTGCCAAGAGTGGCCTGCATGCCAGAGCTCTAAATAAACAGTCCAGATACACAGATTCATAAATCTTGTGTGTGAAATTAAAACAAGGGAAAAGACATTGATTTATTATATGTTTATTGGAGTGCTTAAGACTTACTCTTTAGTTATAATAACTGTGTCCTCTGTGCTCCATAAGGAGGCAGAAGTACTTGACTTCAATTGTGCTTTTCTTGGTTTTGGTAATTGTAAGGTCAGTAGGAAGTGTTCCCAGAACAGCAGGGGGTTTTTTGCTCCACCCTTAGGCTGCTTCCAGATTCCTGTTATATTTTCACCACTCGGTACAATTTCTCCAAAAGAAACTGACCTCCTGAACTTGAAATATAGTTTTTGCTTTAGAGAAGGGATTTTGTGGGAAATGACCTAAAAACCAGGAAAGAAATTTGAGAGCTCTGGAGTCAAATTGTGACTGCTGTAAGTCACATAAGCTTTGCTTCTCATTAAGAATTAATGGAGCAACAGTGATTTTATACCAGGAGCAGATATGTCCCAGATTATTAGAAAGCTGTCTTGGACATTACTCCTAAAAATGTTTTGTTTTGTTTTTCTCCCTCTCATTTAGCCTCTTTACTAGATAAGCTTCACTGTCTCTGGTATATTTATTGTTGTTCAGAAAGGAGGGATTGTAGAGAAGGGAGGGTGTTTTCTTTTAAAAGAGATCTTCACTCTTGAAAGGAGCGTTATTCAAAAACCTAGCTTACTGGATGGAACCAGGCTTGAAAGGACTAGTGAGTGCAAGAAATAACTAGGAATAGAGGGGTGGAGGTTTGGTGTCACTGGGACTGGAGCTTCCCCAGATATCTGCTGATGAGCTCTATGTTCTATGACATGGCAAATAATGCAGGATGCTTATCAACACCGGCTGTGGCACCATGGAAGGGTGGTTTCATCTTTAGTCCTTCACTGACAGAGCATATGTATGCTGTTGAGATCTTTTTTCAGATGCACAGAGTCCCATGAAATCAAAAAGGACAGAAGTCGGCAAAGTTTGGCTCCATCTCAACCCTCGACAATCAAGGACACACAAAAAAGCGGTGGTAGATCAGACCAAAGGTCCTCTGAATGCCTAGGAAAAAAAAGTATAAGAATGGGGCAGGTATAGGATGAAGACCCTTTGTCTTCTGGCAACCTGTGACTGAGGGACAACCTGAGCCAGGTTGTCACTTTGTTGTGATGGATAGCCCTCAACAGACCTTCCTTCCATAAAAGCATCTTACTGCATTTGAATCTATTTCCATCTCTACAGCTACTTGACGTGATGATTTCTACAGTTCAGTCTGAAAAAATACCTCCCTTAACTATCTGGCTTTTGAAAGAAGAGTGGCATAGGGAGTGGAAAGTGTACATAGAAGAATAGTATTTATGGGAGCTATGCAAGGTGTATTCCCCTCCCCTTCCATGCCTGCCTGTCTTCCTGGTCCTGTGGGATAGCTGTACCTTGCCCTCCACCCCTTCAAGTGCAGTTCCATCTGCTTCTGTAGGAGGACCTCATTCAACACTTCGAGGAAAACTGAAAGGAATTTGCTGACCCCACAAATGCCCAGAAACAGTTGCCAGTGATTTTGCCTCCAGTGTAAGCCCCGGTCTGAAGTATACAAGCAGCCCAAAATCCAGTGAGAACCCACCATTCAGGATGGCATTGAGAGCAGTGCGGTTCCTCACCAAGAGAATCACAGGCTCTGCTTTCTGTGTACAAAGTCATTTCAGGGATACCCAAGCTAGGTGCCAGGGTCTGGTACGTGTATTCACATCTGGGGAAGAATATAGCCACTTCTGTAAATATTCATGTGTCTCTGCACACTGATGTAGTGCATAGAAATGACAAGGGATTTTTCAAGCTGCTGATGTGGATGGTATCCACTCTTACTCATCTAGATATTCCCAAAACACCGCTTTCTCTTCATATTCAAAATACTAATTTTGCTCACTAATTTTAGGGCTCAGATGTGAATAGAAGCTGACAGATCACTTCACCATGAGCAATCCCCAACATCTGCACACGTCTTAAGACAGGCACAGGTGAGTGGCTTCTCTGCTCTTTCTGATTATTGCTGCCTGTTAGGCAGTGAACTGGAGTTAACTAACCCGTTCTTCTGCACACTGATTCTGTCACTCACATCCCAAAGAGCTTATCCTGATATGTAGCTAACACTTACCCTGGACATTAGGACTAAAGTATTAGTGTGAAATAGAAGGCAAGTTCCACAAATGCTAGATGTCAGACTGGTATTTGGCTATACGGCTGCAAGTATCTTTTAGGATTCTCCTTTCACCAGGAAACTGGAGAATGTGAGATACTCTTCTGCAGTTTATTTGCAAATCTGAAAGTATGGAAAAATGCAGGTACTTGTGAGATGATCAACTCACCAGGAGTGGGAGACCTCTCTGTTGTCTCATCCAGTTCAGATTACAGAGGACCTTGATATTAGGCTGGCTAGCAGAGGGAGGGACATTCCGTGTTAAATTTCAAGCAGAGATTTTTCAACCTCCCTAGCTGATCTTTGGGTTCTTCCTTGCAGGAGAAGTACAGCGCAAGGCACCCTGGCAGGCAAGACACCAACCCCCAAAGAGGCCTTATGTGGTGGCTTAGCCTATTGCTTTCAGCATTGCTATAAGTGCTGCAACATTTCGCCTCTGAGAAAATTCAGCGTAGAGTGATACCTACAGATTTGGAATAATGTAAGACATCATTCACTGGTATAAGGGTATTTTGTTCTCCTCTTTGACCTGTCCTTGTTATTCTCCTTTCATTGTTAACCTCATTTTATTCCTTCTTCCTTATTTCCTCCTTTGTTGCATGGAGGCTGCTGTTTTTATTAGTTTATGTCTGCTCCTTCTCCCCTGCTGAGTGAAGTACTGAATAGATCTGGTCTCTTAGGATGCCTTTCTTCGATTTAAAAAGCAGAAAGGATTACTAGGTGCATTCTCCACTCTGACTGCATTTCTCACTGGCAGCTGGATAAGATGCGATTGAGAAAATGGAATCAGCCAGTGACTCCAGTGAGTGGGACTGGCAACAAAAGAAGTCTTAGCCCAGGCTTTTGGAAGGAGTGGAAGGTGGTTGAGCCAGGGCCATTCTTCTACCCTTCCCTTTTGAAAATGTGATGAGAAAACTCACCATCTCTACTCCCCTCTCTGGGGAAAAAAGAGCAGGTACATGTGATCTGAAAGGAAGAACAGAAGAAAGCTGCTATTCAAGGACTCCAGCTGATGGAAAAAGCTGCCAAAACCTAACTGCACAGCCAGTGCTTCCTTCTATCCTGACTGGACTTTCTGTTTCCTCAGCCAAGTGGGCTCCTGCCCTTCCCAGCCAGTGAGGACTCTCATCTTCCACAGCATCTTCACCAGTTCTGTTCCCCATGTAACCTTATCTCCCCACCTTGTGCTGATGTCCAAGTGCATCTTACTTCTATAAACTGTAACCTTCTGGGGACAAAAACGGTCTACTACTTATGTCTTTGTACAATGCCTGTCCTATTGGGACTGTATTTTTGCCAAGTCCTTAGGCACTGTTTTGATCGTTATATTTAAAGAATGCCCTACTATCTGACTTTTTGAAAAGTGTGAAGAAGGACTGATTAATTCACAATTCTGCCTCTTGCCTGCATCCTCTAAAGGGTTAAATCAGCTCTCTGCATCTTCATGAATCCCAGCCTTGCTGTGCTCTGCAACGAACTAAGAGCTGTCATCTCTAAATTAAGGATGTAGACTTATCTTCCAACTCTGTCGGCTTTCATGATCTTTATCTCCTTAAAACTTTCATGAGCCAGATGTTCCCTACTGACTTGGATAGCTGTGCTGGTAACTACCCCACTTAATACTGAGCTATCTTCCTGAAGTCCTTGCTACAAGTCTGTGTACAGTAATCAGAGAAAGTAAACAATTTCTGCAGACTTAGATTTAATTAAAAGAATAATAATATTTGAGATTTTGACATACCACATTGTCATTGTGATTTTTTCTATTTTTTCTCTACGTACCTTTAGGCTGACTGGTCTTACTTGGATTATAGCATGCACTTCTGAGGGTGTTAATAACAAGAAATATGCTGAAAGATTGGATAAATTCAGAGAAAAAATATCTAGAGAAGGAATTTCCTTAATGTCTTTCAGCATCAATATCTGAAAGCTTAGAAAAACTTTAGAAGACCATCTTTGTTGCATGAAATAACATCACATTAGATTGACACCTGAAAGCACCTGGGACACCTGATGATACATTTTTTTTCCTCAGGTGGCTGAAAAAAAAAAAAAAAGCTGCATGTCATCAGTGATCAGATTTTCCTGCCAAGTTCTGTTTGCAGCTGTTTTCTCTGAAGGCAGGGACTACACTTCAAAATCTCTTGTCTTAAACTAACTTCGCCTTTTGCCTGACAACAAGGAATATGCTTGAGCCAGCAACCTGCACAAGACTGACAGGGCTTTGACTGTCCTCTGGACAATCACATCCTCTCTCTGTGTTATGTTTCAAAGGCAACATTAAATAGAATGCTCCAGAAAGGACACCTATCTCAAAAATCCTTCATTTTTTTGTCTTAATTTTTTTTCTTTTATTCCCTTTAGTATTTCTTTTAATCCTGAACTGCTGAGAAAATCATTTATTTCCTTGCTATGCAGCTTGCCCGAACCAATTGCAAGACAATCCTTTTGCTAGGATGGTAGGAATGGATACAGAGAAGGATTTCTGGGTTGGCCGTGGCAGAATGTTATGTTTGGCTTTTCCCTTTTACAGTGCTGCAAATGGGCAAGGTGACAGCTTTTTCTCCCTCTGGTTGTGAGCTGCCTTTTGGATCTAGAAGCAGAAATGGGTCTGGGCTAGAGTGCTAGCTAAATTGCAGCTTTAACACTGTCTTCCATCCATAGTTTTGAAGTTTGCTGCTATCAGGAAATTGAAAATTTTCCTCTGCAAGGAAAAAAAGTACTCATGTCTGAATGCAGGTGTGGACATGGTCATCAAAATGCAGAATAATTCCTTTCATTAACTGACCTCATTGCCAGATGGCTGCTCTGTTTCACCTGGAACTCTCTTCTGAGCAGTTTAATACCACCGGTCACTGACTTTCTATATCCAGCTGCTCCCTTAGCACAGGTGACCTTTCTCAGAGCCAAATAATCTCAGCACAGAGCCTGAGAGGACATAAGCATGGAGAGATTCAGAATTCCCATCCCAGTGACTAAGCACAGAAGGTACTAGAGAGCAAGACCATCCTGGTCGTCACTGGGTATGTCTGTCCTTGGGGTAAGGAATTCTGTCCACTTCTCAGCTTTGCTCAAGTTCCCCGTTGGAGAGGTGCAAAGAATTTACCAAAGACTATTGAGCTATGGGGATGGGACAAGCTGATACCTTGTGAGTTTGGGGATTCATGTCTCCTCAAAGAGCAGGATTCTGTAGTCCCAGTCCAAGGTCCCTATCAGGAAGCCTGCCTTTGAACATTTTTCAGGCTTGTCAGCAATCTGAGCAAATAGATAAAGGACTCATTTGGCCAGGGAGATAAAATTACCTTCTCTTTCTGTAGAGATGATTTCTTGAAGTCATGCTCCATAGTTCTCTGGAGATAGGTACCCTGTTTTCTTGCTTTCACTGGCTATTGGAGTGCCAGTCTTCAGTATCAGAAATCTGATGAATTTTGGCAGCAACAGCTCCCCAAGAGAAAGCACAGTAGACATATACAGAGCGCAAACACACTAAAGAAATTCTGGAGAATAAAAGTGAAAATGAGAAGAGTATTCAAAAACAACATGTAAGGAAAAAATGGAGTTGGATTTATGTAGTCTAGAAAAGGGAAACCTGAGGGAAGCCAGGATATACATTATTCCCACAGAGGAAAGGGAAAGAATAGTGATCAGTAGTTCTACACCCTTTCTTTTACTTTTTTTTCCTACTCACCTACTGTGAGTAGAACAAGAAATCCTTTCAGCTTCCAGCAAGAAGAAAAATTAAATGCCATATAAGAAAGAAAACGAAGACAGAATGCTGTCTAGAGAGGTTATGAAAGCTCCTTGGATGTTTATAAGACGACCTGAGACAAACATGCTTTGGAATGGTGTCAATACCCTTGGTTATGCCTTGGTTCAGAGGAGTGAACTTGGCCAGAGGTTCACAAATTGAGGACAAAAAAATATTCCTGAGAAGTTATGAGAAACCCCAGAAAATTCCTTTTAGCCTCCGTGTCTCCCTCTCCTTTTTCTTGTTCTTAACCTTTGCAGATGGAAGTGGCAGTCTCTTTGAAGATATATAAAAAATAAATTATATTTGAACCAGTGCAGGTAGCCGGATGGAAACAGTATTTTTCAAGGGAGTTTGGGGAAAGGGAAACACGTTACCCAGCTGTTCTAGAAAAGAAAGAAAACTCAGTATGAAACAGTCCAAGAGCTTCTGGAGTGGATGACCTTTAGGTCCATTGCATCTCTTGAAAATCCTCTTCTAAATAAATATTCTAAACAAATACTCATTGCTGATGCATGCTCTAATAAAAAGCCATTTGCTAGTTGGTGTATAAAGTCTTGTCAGCTCATTTCTAGCACATTTGCTGCCAAATCATTCCTGTAATCATAGAACGAGAAATGTTATACACGCTGAACAAATCTCCCTCAATAAATTGGGCAGGTTACAACTGCAGACTGTTACACTTCAGCACATGGGAGTCACAACTGTCACCACCAGGCTCTACACAGATGAAAACTATAGGACTAGGACACTTGTAACGTAAGATACCCACCTAAGAAGTCTTCAACATCTCTGCTCTGGGACAGGAATGCCTGCTATTATTTTTTATTGTGTATAGTAATTGAGTGAATGGTACCTTGTATACCTAACAGTCTCATCAAAATGGTTAAGGCCCTGCACAACCTTCGTATGGTGTCAGGGTTTGACTCTTTGGAACCGTCTTACATTGAGGAAAGTCAAATATAAGAGTATCGCTGCAAGTGTCCTTTGTGCTGGAAATACTGAGTCTGCCTTCTGAAAGTTTGTATTTTCACTATCAGCTTTTGCAGGGGGAAAATATCTCAAGTTGCCATTCATACGGGAAGGGAAGTTAAATAAGGCCTAAGGCCGTTTATCTATATGTGCTGTGGTTTAGAAATGCCCATAAACACGTGCTTTTCTGAGTTAGAGCCCTTTGCTGCCAGCAGCCTGAGAGCAGGAATTCCAGTCGGCCCATGGAGATGGACTCGAGTGCTTTCTCCCGGGAGACACCGAGGCTGTGTCTACACTCAAAAATTAAATGTACTTGGAAATGTTCCTGGGCAATAAGGTACAGCTGGCACATCACTAGCTACCTTTATGTTAGCGAACTGTTTGGATGCAGGGTGGTTGCGTGCAAACGTCCTGATGAGAACGATCCCTGGAACATCCTGATGCCTGAGCTGTGCCTGGGTGTTGTTTGGAGCGTGTGGCTGGCGCAGACCAAAGGCACGCCAAGGAGCCTTCCAGCACTTTGCTGATGTAGATGGAGCATGTCCCGGTGCCCGGGGACATTCCCAGACAGTTAAATTACAGAGGCATCCAAAAAAGCCATCCCAACCTAATGTTAATCACTGTGACGCCAGGAAACAGGAAAGGATTTCCTGCAAGCACATGCCATTTCCTGACAGTTAAATCACCATCTTCCTCTTGCATTTTGAGAGCCCTTTTTACAGGGTAAAATAAAAAGGGACATATATCAACTGAAGCCACCGAAGAAATCCGTTATTAATTTAATAGTTAAACTGCTGACACACGTTAAGAAAAATCGGAATATAGAAGTTGCATTGGGCAAGCTGAATAAAAAGCAAAAGTCTGTTTAGGATAAGGCTGTCCTACTGTGCTACTGGCCTTGACTCATGTTAATAAGTGTTATCACACCATTCAGCCACTTTTGACTCTCCGGCCCAGGTAGTAGTTAACTACTTGGATGAAAATCTAGATGAAGGCTTAAACTCATGGGTTTGGACTCATGTTTACCTCATTTGAGCCCATGATACCATTTCTATATGAAAGTTCAGATGTTCTGCAATTTTAATGCTCACATTCTCCGTCTGATTTGTGAATCTGATCCAAAACCTACTTTAAAACTTTCATCCTTAATTTTTTGATCTATTTTTAGGAAGGGAGAAATGATTACTGTTTTTTTCCTTTAAATATTTGGTTTTGCAGTACTGTATAAAGCTATCTTCCTCAGTATTGACCATATGAGTAATCCTGCTTAAATCAGTTAATTATTCACATGATTAAAATTAACCTCTTCATAAGTGTTTATTGATGAGAGAACCTCAAAATAATTATGCTATAGGTTGAGAGACAAATGATTTAAACAAGAGCCCTAAGTGGTAGAATGACGAATATTTGGAATGGATACCAGTGTAATGCACCAGCTGAATTTTAGGTGGGATAAAACATGTTGATCCCCTAGTATTTTTACTAAAAATATTTTAAATTTGATTTCTTCTTCTTGGCAGGTTGTAAGTACTGAATAATAGAATTCATGCAAAAGTATTAACATTTAGCAACTATCTAACTAAGCAATGGAAGTACACATTGCAGTCCCTGAAAAAGTTTATGTGTTGGTTTAAAATTACGTGAAAAATGTATTCTGTAATGCTTGTGTAAAAGTCAGATGTCCAAAGAAAATGAGGAGGAGGCAAGGTTGAGATAAACTATTTTTTCTAGAAAATCTGGAAATAGAGCTCACAGATATGTATGCATGGGATCATTACGTAATAGAGTGGTTAAAGAAAAGACTTTGTGCAACTGTGTTATGATGTAGCTGGGTTAAGTTTGCTGGTGTTAGCTTGGAGCAACATGGAAAATTCTGTGATGCTGTTTGCAGTATAACCTGAAGCCACTTGCACTTTACAATTGAAACCAGCACAGAAATACTTTGTTTTATAAGCACAGAGAATAAAACTAGTCATGTCCAACTTAAGAAAAAATCTTTGACATTTTGAGGAAGAACTGAATGAAAGTCACAAATGCCTCAGCTTATTCTAGTCTCTCTCTCCACCTTCCTCAAAAGCTTAATCATACAAAGAATTTGGCAGTGCCTTTAGGTGGTCTGCAAGGCACTACAGCATGTGGCTTTGTACACACATCGTACAGATGAATCCCTCATCAGTAAACCTGCTCTGTTGCCAGTGGTGCCAGAGACATCAAAACATCACAGGAGCTGCTGGGACCAACTCGACCAGAGCTGCATCTGCAATTAAATTTCTCATTAAGATGTTCCTTGATGCTGCATTCCTCCTACTACAAGGAATCTGTGAGAAGCTGCTGTTGGAAAGCAGTGTTTAAGGAGGCCATATGGAGGACAATGTCCTTGGCGCTCTTCTAGAGGAGCGCTCAACTGCAGGGTGAGCACCCAGAGAGTGCCTGCCAAGGGGACACCGATGAGGAGTAGGTGAGTGCAAAGCATCACAGACAGACTAGTCCCTTCCTGCAAATCTCCTAAAGTGAGATTATGTCTAGAGAGGAAAGATATTTTCATTTCATATCAGGAAAGATAATTAGATGGACTGACTATCCCTTGTTTTAAGAGGTCATCGCTTCCTTCTCTGAGACCTCCCTAAAGCTGACCAGCTCTCCTTTGCTTTAAATCATAGAATCATATTTCAGTCATTTTTCTACTTCGCTAGAAAAGCAGCTTAATCATCAAGCAAACTTTTGCAGAAAAAAAAACTAAGCAGCGTGGCTGTTTATTACATGTTTCAGTGCAATCTGCCTTGAGAAACCTTTTAACAAAAGTGAGCCCAAATCTCTACAAATTGTTTTAAGGAAAGTCCATTCATGATGTCCTCAGCAGTACTAAATTACACTCTGGAAATAAAAATAATGGACTTTGTCTGTCAAGATGTGATATTACCCCATAAATCTGCTTTTGTACTTCTTACTTAAGTAAAGAAATGGCATGCAAGGAAGCAGACCTGTGAAAGGCTCATTAACAGCTCTGTAGACAGCAGATGCTCATCAGAGATGCAGAGCAACATGTCTTGTTACAAAGATGCAGTGAGGTTATTCATTGGGTAAAGCCTTAGAAGTGGTGGCAAGTGAGATCTTTCTGATGGGTCCTAAACATTTGTGAGTAGGAGCCTCATCAAAAGTCCCTAGAAACATTCTTCCAGGCTCAGTAGCTGCTGAGTCTGACTGCAGCAAATACTGATGTTGCAAGAATGTCCAGGGAGACCAGTGGTAGGACATCTAAACTCGAAAGAGAAGTGACCTCAGAAGAGCACTGAGATGGAGAATTTGAGAAAAGCAGGTCTGAAAATAAGTCTCTTAACTCAGACTGTGCAATGGAATCATAACTGTCTTCAAAGGCACTTTGCCTTCCCTAAGTCATTTTGAGATCAAATGAAATATCTGTGTAGTAAAATGACAATAATTTACTAATCTGAATAGCCCTTAACAACAAAGACTTTATATTTCTTTAGAAGTTTTGAGGAGTTTGACTTCAGTGCAAAAGCCTGAAAGTTAATTCTAGAATATCACTGGTCTACCTGCTGGAACCACAGCTTGGATTTTGCTGTATAATCAGCTTTTCATTGTCTACTGAAGGTTTTGTCTTTTATCTGTATCATGGGGTAAATGCTGAGTGTGGGGGTCATCACGTTAGAGGTCAAGTTGTCCATAGGTTGCTGTCAGACCCTGAAGACACCAATAAGTCTTAACTGCTGACCAACAGCAGTACTGTAGCAGTGCTGCAGTTTGCTCCTGACCCCAAAACTCTCTGAAACAGTGAATGTAGTTTTAGAGTTTCGTAGCACCATGCTATTACACTCAACATAGGGGAGTGACCCAATCTGAGGCCATCCCTAAAAGCCAGGAGGTTATTATTGATGAGTACAAATACTTGATAATAGTAATAAAGAAGACAGAACCAGAATTCACAGCAGTGCCCAGTGACAGGACAAGAAACAGTGAGAACAAAATGAAATAGAGGAAATTCCATTTAAATGTTAGAAAGAGCTTTCTTTCTCTGAGGGTCATTATATTGGAATAGGTTGCCTAGATAAGGTCATGGAGTTCCCATCCCTGGAGACAGTCAAAACCCAACTGTGAACAGCCATGAGTAACCTATGCTACTTGATCCTACCCTACCCTCCTTTGCACAAGGGACTAGGTGATCTCCAGAAGTACCTTCCAGCCTCACTGATTCTGTGATTATCACTGAGAAAGTAATATGTATCAGGTATACAGTAGAGATTGCCAACATCCAACTAATGAACACCCATATACTCACCTGATCCCCACTAAAGGGTCCAGGAATTTCGTGAGGCATAAGGAGGTAAGACCTAGGGATGTTAGAGAATCCTATAGGGTCGTGACTTGCCTTTACACATTGGCTATCATTTTCTGTAGGGCTTGGAGGTCAGTAATGAGCTATGGAGGTGTCTTGGGGGCAACATCCAGCAAAACTTGAGGGCCAAGCTCCATAGTGCTTGGCTCAGGACTCCAGGATGTCAGAACTGTCAAGGAGCTGCAGAGAGGGTACAGGGCTGCTGTACAAGCGAAGGCAAGATAGGTGCTAGGGGTGACAGCAAGGCAGGCAGAGCCCTCATCAGCAAGAAGCCCAGTCCCACAGTATCCAAGGAAGGCAAAGTAAGGCCAGTGACAGCAACCAGGCTGAAGTGAGAGTCCAGATCACCAAGCAAACCCATATCAATGAGGCAGGTGCAAAGTAAATCAGTCGGGAGCAGCAAGGTGCACAGCTGAACACAGACCTACTGATAACATAGCTCAGATAAGGACTAAGGCCAAGAGTCTGAGCTTAAACGCTCCTCCTAGAGCAGTGGCAGGAAGGTGTGTCCTCAAAGACCCCAGATGAAGCTGGTCAAGGCAATTAAGACCTATCGGTGTATGCAGAGCCTTAACAACACTTAATTATTACTTACCTATGTGGATTTAGATGAATTACACCTGTATATGTCTTGATAGTGGCTTAGATGGTAACACTCCACCAACAAAGCAAGATTTAGCCTGTGTAAAAAGGAGACTTTACACTCACTGAAGAAATACATTTGCAAGGTTGCCAGTGGTAGTGATTATTATGATTATTATAATTATTGTAGTTGATGCAGAAGATTTTTCTTAGCTGTTTTTGGTTGCCCATCACATATAAGGCAGCATGCAAACAAAGCAACTCCTTCATCGGTTTTAACATAAGATGTGAGGAAATGGCATGGTGGCAGTGACACACGCAAGTTATTTGCCACAATATTATCTATAGTCATTCATATAGGTCACTAGATTGAAATAAAATATTAAATAGGGTTGTTCTGCAATATTCACCGATAAATAATACATCTTGTATCTCATATTTCTAGTAGTATACTAGGTCTATTTTCAATCAAAAGAATCATTAAAAGCTTGGTTGAAAAGGGCATATTTTTCTGTGTGGCCTTTGATGCTTCAAAATGTGGAAATGTTTAAATGTTTCAGGAAGATGTTCATTCTTATACAATTGAAGGAGGAGAGATCCGTTGACTGTTTAATTATTTTCAGTGCAACAGTAAAACTACATTAGAAGTACTTTAAAATGCAAAAAGTATACTAAAATTGATTGGCTTGACAATGTGTCATCATTTTCAGATGACAAAGCTAATATTGACTTTTATGATGTGAGTTACATTAGTTATGTTGGTCAGTGATATTTGGAAAATATCAAGAAAGCAAAGTTTGCAGTGAAAGATGATATCTTTTCTTAGATAATATATAACTGAGCAAAAAAACAACAAAAAGCTAGCAGAGAAATAATAAACTTTTAGGCACACAAGCTCTTCAAATCTTAAGTAGAATCAGGAGCCTTCCAAGCTCAATAGAGGTTGAGAATCATTATTCAAAGTTAAACTCATTTGCGTTAACCAAATGGACATTTTGAAAGAAAAACTACAAAGTATCTGTGGAGCTAGAGAGATGTTGGTAGTGGGAGAGGTGACAAGATGGTTAGCATCTCCTGGACACAAGGAGAAAATGTTAATTATTGCCTGTGAAATACTGAATGCCTCAAAAGTGGAATTGTTAAGATATGGACAATGTATATGAAGTCTCTACTGAATATTGAATGTCATTGTCTAGTACAGTTATGAAATTCAGATCTCAGATTTTCTTTAGAAAGTGTTATCTGGACCACTATTAAGGAACAGGACATAACAATCAAAAGTCGAGTGGCTGTTTCATGAAAAATGTCCCCTCACTGGTAATTGTGGGTTATCTGCTATCAAGTCTGCCTACGAGCTACAATAGTGATGATCTCTGTTAGCTGCAGAGCTACAGCTAAAAGAGGCAGCAACAGACACTGCAGTTGCACAGCAATGTCTGAGTACTGCTTCGAACTTTTGGGGACCATGTTGGAAGTTGTGGGAGCTTTCTGGGCATCCTCAAGGAACTAGAAGGTGATTGCTGCTTAATGGAAAGGGGAGCTAGACAAGGGCAACTACAGGAGGCTCTCTTGGTTGCCCCTGTCAGAGGGTGATGGGGCCTTTGATCCAGATGGATCACCTCAGTTCATGCATTCATCAGGCTGATACATGCAGGGATGCGATGCGGCAGGCTAAGGCCCATTTGGAATTAAGTCTGGCAAGGGACGTCAAGGACAATAGGAAGGGCTTCATCAAACACATCTGTGGCAAGAGGAAGACGAGGGAAAATCTGGGCCTGCAGCTGAATGGGGTGAGGGCCCCTGGTGACAGAGGATACAGAGAAGGCAGAGTTACTGAACACCTTCTTTGCTTCAGTCTTCACTGCTAAGGGCAGCCCTCAGGAATCCCAGAGTCTGGATGTAAGGGAGAAAGTCTGCAGAAGGGAAGACTTTCCTTTGGTTGAGGAGGATCGAGTTAGAGATTTTCTAGGCAAACTTGACATTCACAAATCCGTGGGCCCAGATGGGATGCACCCACGGGTTCTGACGGAGCTGGCAGATGTTGTTGCCAGGCTGCTCTCCATCATCTTTGAAAGGTCCTGGAGAACTGGAGAGGTGCCTGATGACAGGAAGAAAGCCAATGTCACTCCAGGCTTCAAGAAGGGCAAGAAGGAGGACCCAGGCAACTATAGGCCTCACCTCCATCTCTGCAAAGCTGATGGAACAGCTCATTCTGGATGTCATCTCTAAGAATGTGGAGGGAAAGAAGGTGATCAGGAGTAGCCTGCACGGATTCACCAAGGGGAAGTCATGCTTAACCAACCTGATAGCCTTCTAGGATGGAATGACTGGCTGGGGAGATGAGGGGAGAGCAGTGGACGTTGTGTACCTTGACTTCAGCAAGGCTTTTGACCCTGTCTCCCATAACATCCTCCTAGAGAAGCTCAGGAAGTGTGGGTTAGATGAGTGGAGAGTGAGGTGGATTGAGAAGAGGCAGAAAGGCAAAGTTTGGAGGGTTGTACTGAGTGGTTCAGAGTCTAGTTGGAGGCATGTGGCTAGTGGAGTTCCCCAGGGATCAGTACTGGGTCCCATCTTGTTCAACATGACCTATATGAATGATTGTAGATAATATTAAAAAACCCTGCTCTCTCAACATCGTTTCGTAGGACGTGTGCTGTAGGCCCCTGACTATCACAACAGCTGTTTGCTGGAAACCCCTCCAGTTTCTCCACATCACTCTGGAATGGGGAGCCTAAGACTGGATGCCATATTCCAGATGCAGTCTTAGCAATGCCAAGTAGAGGACGACAAGAATTCTCCTCAACCATACTGACCAGATCCGTCTTAATTTAGTGTAGGATGTGGTTTGACTTACTTTCAGTGAGAGTGCACTGCTGCCTTTTATCCACCCTAATTCCCAGGTCCTTTTTAGCAGGGCTGAACTCAATCAATTGGATCCATGCTTGTGGTGATTCATAGGGTGATTTTATCCTAGATAAAGAACTTCACAAATTTCCATACTGAACCAGGTGGTGTTGGTCCAGTCTGCAAGTTTTATTGCATTCTCTTTGGATTGCTGCTCTGTCATTCAGCATGTCAGTCACTCCTCTTAGGTTAATGTTGCCCTCAAATTTTCTATGGGTACATTTTGTCATCATCCGGGTCACTGAGGTAGATGGGGAAAAATACCAAGCCCTTTTTCAACCTCTGAGTATTCTTCTGGTTATGAGCTGCTGGACAGGCACTCAGCCGTTGATCACTGTCCTTTGAGTGAAGTGGTCCAGCTAGTTTTCAACCTACCTAACAATCTGTCCATCCGGCTGACAGTTTCTTGGCTTCCAGATGAAAATGCAGCGGGAAGTGATATCAAAAGTCATATTAAAGTCCAAGTGTGATCTTCTCTTGTCCACCCAGGCAGTCATTTTTGTCATAGAAGGCAATCAGGTGGTTGAGTCACAATTTGCCCTTCCTATTGTATTCCATGATCTTTCCAGAGATGGAGGTGACAGCATTTCTTCACGTTCTCCTTACTACCCTTAAAAATAAATAATAATAAAAAGATGTGCGTAGTATTAGCATTTTTTCAGTCATCAGTGACTCCTCATGATCACCATATTTTTTCAAAGATGATAGAGGTGTTACAGTCACATCCAAAAGGCCTTGAATGCTGTATAATAGTTCTTGATGATCTTCCCTAATCCTCCAAAAGGAGCTTTCAGATTTACAGGAGATATTTCACTGAGTGAATCTTGAATCCAGGAAATGATTAGACACATTCACAAAAGATGGTTTTCTTTATGCCATGGATTACAAAACATTTTACTGTATTTTTGTACTCTTTTGCATTTTAGGAGAAGATTGTTCAATTTCAATTTCTAAGTTCTTTAAAGAAAACAAAAATGGAGATGACAGTCACTTACAATGGCTGAGTGCTAATGTGGTTTTTACAAAGTGTTTAAAGCCTAGCTATTTTTTTATGATTCAGCCTTAAGCTTAGAATAATCTGAATTTCTCACACTGAAGTTTAGGCATGAAAGAGTGACTGCAAGACAAGTTATAACAAATGACTGATGAAAAAACAATCATAAATTTATCCTTTACCTAAAAAGGGGAGATAGGAAAGCAGAAAAAATGAAAAATAATTTTATTCAGCAACGTAAACCACTTTTGAAATACCTGACCTGACATTTGATTTCATGGAACACAATGTTCTTCATCTACCTTCTTTAAAAAAAGTTAACTTTTTGTGGATGTCATAAACATTACGAAAGAAGTGGCATCAGCAAGCCTATGAATATGGATTTTTGTAAGAGAATGGGGTACAATGAAAGATTTAGTAGACTGTGTGCACATGCCTCAAGAGTCTTGTATTCAGAAATGATCAGATTCTTTTCTGAAAATCCCTTTTTTCCCCATTTTTTTAAAGCTTGTGGAATTTGTTTTATTCATTCTTATTTCCAAGGCAGCCATAAAAATAATGTTTTCTTTGAAAAAACAAATAAGTTCCAGAAGTTGATAAAAATATTGATTCCGTTAAGGTTCAAATTCAAACCAAGGTTAAATTCTTTATATCTGTAAATATAAGAAAGTTATAATAGATTAAAAATGATCATTTTATGAAATATCATACAACAGATGAAGACCTTTTTAAATTACAAAAATGAAGTTCATAATAATTTGGAGCTATGTTTGAGGGCAATAGAAATGTTCACTTGAGAGAAAAAGGCATAATACGTTAACAGAAACAGTATTTCCCTAAACTATCGCTTACAATAAAATATTGTCCTTTATTCTGTAGGCTTTGCTTGGAGCATTGATTAGTACACATAATTACAGAAAAGCTTTGCTAAAATCATTAATCAAAACAGGCTCCGTGGAAGCCGTGACCAGTAGATGAGCTGTCTACACAAGAATATGATAATGAGCAAGAGCGGATGGTACATGATGAACAGTCCTGTCAAACAACACAGATGGAGAAAAAGGCAATAAAGGAGATATATTTATTGGCCATTGTGTGTCCCAGTGCCCTGGAATAGTAATGGAATGGGAACTTCCAGAGCAGGATAAAAGTGTAATCTAATACATGTTTGACCACTGCATAAAATCTGAGTTACGTGAGCTCTGCATTAGCCTAGAGGGACCTGTATGCTCTTGTGCCTATATGCTGTCATGCATTTTAGAGCCTTATCTGTTAAATCACGAGCATTAGAGCTGCTCCTTGTAGACAGTAAACCCGAATGAGCCTTTGCCACTGAGCTGAGCATGGTCCTTATTCACAAACTGAGAACGGAGTCTGTAAACACCAGGCTTGGCTACCCCATGGCAAGGGATTGCTGTGCCTACGGGACGGACACAGACCAAGAAACAATTTCTAACCAGGAAAGGGAGCTGGATGCCCAAACATGAAGTGAAAATAATTTTGTCATAGACCAACCTCTGAAGAGTTTGCTGAGTCTTAGGAAGCATTAACAAAACGTACCTACCAGTACTTCCCATATCTTTTGTCTACAGCTCATGGCTTATCTTGAACAAACACAACAAAACTGCTGTTCGGCAGCAGTGAGGTTTATACACATCAACCACGTGCGCAAACATTTACTGCAGGGCTGTCCGCGCTTTCAGTAGCTTCCCAGACCTCTGATTGCTCTGAGCTATTTCCTCTCCCTGGCCACTCGCCTGCTTGTAGTTTGGACTTATGCTGGCCTCTCTGAATGGTTTTCAGCCATTTAAGATATGCTTAGTGATTTGGAGCGCCTCCCTTTTTAGGTGACTGACGTGAGGCTCCTAAATGGATGCAGTTGTAGAAAGATCTGGGATCTCAGAAACTATATTCCAAACTACCTCACCCCCAGTACGGATCTACCTGATCTTTTCCAGTCTTAGCTAGTGTGAGTAGATACATATACATGCATTTCAAAGAGAAGAAACTCAATTGTTTTGCAGGATACTAAGATGACTATAATAGTTCTGGAAAAACAGTAACTCTTGAACATCTTTTTTACTGCTTGATATTTTTCTGGCATTTTTCTAGAACCCAGGACTCCATACACAAGCGTTAAGGCAGTGACAGAAAATGGAAAGGTGGTCCTTGTCCTCAGGAATTTCTAATCTTGATGCAGGAGAACAGATTGTAGAGAGCTAGGCCAAAAACAGGGCAGGAAAACAAAGTAGCAGTGACTTGGAGGTGATTAGAGTAGTAAGTGGTGTTCACATGTAACAGGGCCAAAGTGGGAAGTTAAACAACCTTAATAAAAATTATCATTTCCAAACTATCTGTGGTAAATAACAGTCTCCTCTTTTCCTTCTCCAAGACTTGTTATTGTCTCTTGGCTCAGGTTTTATGTCTTGTATCCTTCTTCCCCAGCTTCCATTCCCCAAATAATGACATCTTATCTCTGTTACTGGTTTGTTCTTTTTTTTTTTTTTTTTTTTTGGTCTGTTTTTTTTAATGATGGAATAAATGCCTCTGAAATATTTTCTATTGTTGATGTAACTGCTTTCATTAATGATACTTCTATTTGTTAGGAGTAGCTGATTTATGTTATTATATTTGCCAAAAATATATCTGGGGAAAAAGTAGACTGTGAGAAATAGACCTTATCATGGCATGCATACATGACTTTCAAACTGGTTTTACTGGAAGCTATATTATGGGGACAAAGCTGATGCTCTGGCATTCTTCTGAACTTCAAAGACGTCTTGACAATCCTCCAGGAGAAATGCCCCAGCTAACATTGCATCCATTGAAATTCGAGGAAATGCCTTTGCTTTCTTTTCTGCCCTCAAATTTGGGAGTTCACAGAAATGTTAGCCAAGTCTTTTGCTTTCAAGTGATCTTAACCTTATGAAGGCGGAAGTCACCTTGGCTATGAAGACTCAGGTACTCATCATTATCATATAGCTACAGGACATTTGTGTTCAAGGAGAACTGAGCAGACTAAAGATATGAACTGTGGTCTCATCAGCTGTCCATTTCTGCACATCAGAAACAGTACGTCGCACTGGAAAACATTTCTCTTGGTTTAACCCCCCCCAAAAAAAAAGAGAGAGAGAGAGAGAGAGAAAAGATGCAAGAGAGCTTAGGAGAATCTCGGAGAGGGCAGACCCAAGGTAAGACATAAGCATAGCAAACTTTCCATCCAAGGTGCATCTCAACTGGGAATGAGAAGGACTATATCTAGAATAAGAGTGCAGTTCTGACATCCCAACTCACCTCTGTTTGGTCTGTGGAGAATGTTATCAACTGTTGTTGGTTGCAGTGTCACTGATGGTTTTTCACCTCCTTGCCTATTTACCTCTTGATGTTGTTGATTTGTTGAAAGTGCGAGCAGTCAGCTAGACCATAAATCACTGCAATGAAAGCAAGCATCTCAGCCTCAACTCACTAATGACTTGGACTGGACTTAAATAGTTTTTGAGAGAGGAACTTTTGTCGGATGATGAAAGGGATGGATGAGAGTTTGAAAATGGGAATAGAAGATCTTAGTGCAGGTGGTTGTCTAGATCACAATAGCTGTCAGGAGGAAAAGATTCCTAGAGACCAAATTCAAGGAGTATTTAAAACCAATTGCAACCTATAGACTCAATCATTGCTCTATTTTTCTTCTAAGTAGCCGTCATATATTTCCTTTCAAGCCTCCTTCATTACTGTGTTTATAGCCTACATTCAGAGATCTAAAGGAGACTTAGAAAGTATCTGGAGGAGAACCACAAGAAACCAGAGAGCCCTTGAGCTGTGGCTACTGAACTGTGGTCTGTGATACAACTGGTGACATGCAGAGCCATAGCGAATGGCTCACCACATACATATTGTGGTGGACTGCATGTCTAACTGAATCCTACTAAGGCAGATCTCCATCCAGAAATAACAAACACAAGAGCTATCCCCATCTAAAGAAGGGCTGCATCTACACTGGTGAACTAAATTTGCCTGTGACATAACACTGAGGATTGAGGAACTGACGGTGGCTTGGAAGAGTCCACGTCTAGCGTATCGAACTCTGATGAACTCCAAACTGAGTGGATATCTTTCAACTGCCTGTTGGGATGGGGTTGCTGGCTTCTGTTAACCCCTGAGTCTATGCAATAGGAAATAGATTCAGTTCTTACACTTGAGAAAATGAGAGAGCACCGTTCTGCCTTTGGGCCTCTCTTTGGCTTTTTGAAGTTGAGGTTACTTCCAGCGTGTGTTTTTACGTGGTTTTACTTCCATAGCATAGTTGCTTAATTTTTTAGAGGAAGACTTTCGGTCCTCTGTACTTGAAAGAATGCTGTAAGGCCTGGACTGTACAACTATGTCTCGCCTGCTGTCTGTTAATATTTATGTGTCCTATATTAAAAAAAAAGGCTCATGGCATTAGAAGTCACCTCATGGGTAGAGCACAGCAAGATGGAAAAGCAAAAAAAAGATCATTACAGCCACATCCCTAAGCAAATTGCCTCCCCTACTACTGAGAAGCTGCTGAGTAGGAGCCTGGCAATGCCATTATTTTGTGATTTACCTTTTTGTTTTAGCAGAAAGTAACCTGGAAATTTGACCCAGATTCATAAAGCTTTTTGCTATGACCAAAAGTGCACTGGGTAATGTGTAGGGGAAGTAAAGAATTAGCAAAAAAAGCCAATCAATGAGTAAATAACCAGGAAGGAGAAGGCTGCCCCCCTTATAGTGTCTGCAGTGTCCTGCACAATGACACCTCTGTCTCCGTTTGAACCTCCAGAGATATTAATGTTGTGCTAATTATAACCAGCTCCGTATCTCTCCTGCTCTGTGTATTCTACATATGCGTAAGATATTCATTGCTAATTTGTCTGCAGGAAGGTCTGAAATCCTCTCTGAAGATTTAAATGTCTTACAAGTTTTATTTTTACATCGGCGTTGCCGAAGGTGAGCCCAGTTTCACCGCCCACACATGCACTTAAAAAAAAAAAAAAAATTCTAATGTGCTAGGAGAAAGTCCTCGCATCCCCACCCACAGGAGAATGGTATTTTAAATTTTCCCAGAAGAGCTGTTTGTGGCAAGACCCTTAAATTACCACCTACCTCCATACACCCACATGTGTGTGCACTTGGGCTTCTGTAGCATGGAGCCCCGGGAAGCTGACTTTTCTAGAGAGCTGGATGGAGGTTTCTCTACATTTGTTGACGGAGCAGAGGTGAGAAATAGAAGTCTGTTTGCAAGCTCTGCATTGCAGCTATAGTTACAGGAGAGTTTTCACCCCCTAGAAAAGTATGCGTCTTAACAAGCTGGAGCTCTTCTTTAAACTCGCACACCTGTAACTGCTTTTTTCTTTGGATTCAGCCCTAAAATTAGGCTAATTTTCTGTGCTGCTGCTGCCTCATACCATTATGATGTTTCAGTTTGAATAAATGTTATGCTTATCTTTTTTAAAAAAACAGGAAATCACATGTCCCTCACTCACAGCATCATCTGGAACAGAGTACCTGCACGCTGCAGATTTCAAGATAGCAGATCCAACATGATGTGAGAAGCACTGGCATTCAGAATAATATTTTGTCCATTTGTAGACCATTTCATCTGGGGGAATTTTATCAGGTGAAGACCCCTGTGAAAGTGCCACGATCCTTCTTTCACAGGCAGGGGAACACAGGCACAGGAGGGATGAATGCCCTGACTGATTAATGCTCACTAGCTCTTGCCATGACAGATTTAAGAAGAGATGCTAAATCTCCCGATTAGCAGTTCCCTGTCTTAACTACTCAAAAGTACTTCTGCGCATTTTATCTTCTCCTGTCTCTCGAGGACACTCCTGCCACTCTCTACTGAGGTCTAATCTGCTCCCAGAATATGATCTCTGCACTCTTTTCCAAGCAAGGAAGCCTTTAGGTTGTGTTTTTGTTTTGGCCCCGGTACTTTTTGTACTCCTTGCAGTAATCGTATGACTTTTTGTTCCTAATTAGCTTCTCTGACACACAATAAGCTTTGTTCCTAGATCTGCTCTATGACTCTGCTTATGTAGCTGAGAACCTGGCAAGAAAGGCCCCAAATCTGAAAGCAAACGAAGTCATCAACATCCCAGCTGAGGTTTTTAATATGTGAAAAGCCAGGGCATCAAAGATGTTCAGCTTCCTTGCAGCCGTAGTGTGTTGAATATTGGTGTTTAGAAACTCATGCTTGGACACAAGGGCATCATGCTCAAAAACTGTGGATGCAGGTTGAAAGGGAGAGACCTTAGCTGCATCAGGACTCATTGCTTTGCTCTGTGGACACATATGTAATTCATGTCAGAAGCCTTAGGCTGATTGCCAAAGTGTAGAAAGGACTGTGAGAACACAGTGAAATTAACAGTGTCTTGTGCCAGGTCTGAATTTGGTCTTCAGGACTGGATTCTCAACAGTCGAGCAAAGGGTATTGGAAATGTCACACACTTTCCTGCATATTTTCCCAGTGTCTGCAAAAGTGTAGAAGAGAACACCCCTTGCTGAAATTCAGCTCCTCCTCTGCACCCCAAGAAGGTCCAGAGTAGCAACTAGATATGGCTGGAAAAGAGCTTGTGCCATTGTTGGCATAGTTTTGATGGGAAAGTAATAATGCAGGCTAAACTGGTTTTAAGGCTCTACCATCCAATAACACAAGGTTGTAAAACCAGCATTTGCTTGAAAAAAAATGCCTTCTTTTGGACATGCCAGAGCAGGCTTGAACTGCATGGTTTCATGGATCTTGAACTGTGTAGTTTCATGGATAGACTGAAATCCTATCCGTCAGTCTCAGTACAGCCCTTGCTTACTCTTTGGTAGCACTTAACAGGATGGACAGGTCACATGGCTGGGGAGGACAATGTCTCAGCATTAGTGGCAAGGTGCCTATCAAAGCCAACCTCCCCATGAACAGAACTACTCAAGATCCTTCCTATGGAGTTCATCAATGAGTCAAATGAACTTCTAGGTGGCTGCTAGGAATGAGCAGCACTTATGCTGCAGAACTTGTGCTTGCGAGCCTTGGAGAAACTCACACGGACATTTCCAAGACTGCTACCCTTTGAATACTAAAGGGATAAGTATCCTTCTGGAGTCAGATTCCTTGCTGGAGGGGAGAAATTGGTGGAAAAATAGGTAGATTTGTTTAGAAATTGGTGGTTCTGAGTCAGCAGTCTGGTTGAGTAGCTGCTGAGTAACTATGACCTTTCCTGTCCTCCTCTTTGCTCCATTTAGCTCCTTTTCCTCCATTTAACTTTACAGAGGTGACATAATATTATCTAACAGCCAGTTTCTCACCTCTGCAGGCTGTGACTGTCACCATAATGAACTGAGAGAGCATTTTCTTTTGTTTCTTTTTCTTTTTCCAGTTGATTTAGGGTAGGACCACAGGACACCAACATGCACATTATTCTGGCTCATGGTAATCTTTGCTGTGCTTATTCCTGCTGTGTTCTCCAATCATATGAACTGGTCTCTGGTCTAGAAGTTGTGTGTCTTTCTCTCTGCTCTTTCATAATACAGAAGGTGATAATAGAAGCTCCACCTTTTAGTGAAATCAGCAGGTTTGAACTGATTTTAATCAGGCCTGAAGTGGCACAGAGTGTGGAGGTGAAACTTCTTTTGCCTCTGGATCAGAAAAAAAAAAAAAAAAAAAAAAAAAAGGTCAAACAGAAGTATCCAGGCATATGTCAACACTCTCAGCTGAGGCTGAGTGCAAGTCTGAGACCACATTATAAACCAGGAAGCTTCATTTGAGACACGAGATCTTTCTGGGTAAGAACCCAGGGTTTTTGGTGACTCAGAAAATTATAAGCCCTTTAAGCCTGAGGTAAAGCCAAGTAACAGAGGACAGAAATGAAAAGATGGTTACTCCATACCCAATGAACTGCTTTTGATTAGCACTTTTTACTTCTTCAGTTTCTTAAACTTGTCTCTAAAGGCTCGTTATCAGTTATCTGATACACTTTGGTCCTGCCGTGATGGCAAATCCTATATCAGGGGGCACAGTGTGCATTAACTCCACCCATAGCTTGATATTCCTTCCAGAGTGGCCTGAGCCAGAGTTCCTTGAGGAAGTTTAGCCTCAATGATTTCCTAATTATTTTCAACAGCTCAGAAGGATTCACTGTTAAGTCAGTGTTCACAAAGTCTCTTTCCCTGGTTTCGGTGATTACAATAATTTTGGTATTGCTGGTTCTCCAGAGTTCCTTCCCTTCATCCTCCACTGCAGAAATAATTACCTGGATGTGAGCTTTACATTTACTGTTTTCTGTTTTTCTTCTTCTTTTTCTTTTTCTTTTTTTTTCATTCAGACTGAGGCTCTTTTTATTTTTCTTCTAGTCTCTGAGTCTCCAAAGCATACTTTGACCATGCGGAGTAGCATTAAACTGAAAGTTCAAGTCCAAACTAGTCACCTTCAGCTCCCTGTGTGGAGAGAGACCTGAAATACTGCATCCTAGGACTATTTAAGATAAGCAGATGATGAGCATTTGGTGAAGAAGACTTTTGTCCCCTCACCAGGAGATTCTGAGAACAGACTGAGATGTTACGAGTTAGAAATCTGAAATTGAGCTTGCACATGGGTGGGAATCATCTCACCCTTATATCGAACCCTGAGACTGAAGATTATTAGTATGAGATGAGTCTCCATCATTTTACTGAGAAAATCAAGCACTCAAATCTGGCAGCCTGACATTCACCCTCTGTTGCTGACCATAATAGTAGCAGGGATACAACTTGTACCTAATGTGTTCCATCTTTTCCCTCAGTCCCAGATGGTGATGAATCTTCCCTCACCACGTACCTGGGGGACGGCATCAAAGTTTAAAATCATCTTGCCAAGATTGGTTGCCCCAGTTTGTGAGCTGAGGAGCACTGTGGGGACAAGTGCAAAGTGTGCCATTAGGAAGGAGTAATTGCACAGGGCTGGGAACAACCAGTCAGACATCTGTTCTCAGAAAACATCTGGGGGCTGTAATGAATCACTGGCTGACCCTGAATCAACACATCATGCTGTCACGAGAAAGATAAATGCTGTACTATGCTGTGCAACCTGCAAGCAGTGCTGTGCTCACCCCTGGGAAGGCCTCGGTCAGAGGCGAGTGTGTGAAGTGGGGCACTCCATTTCAAGAAAGATTTGGCCTACTTCATGAGCATCGAGGTGGAAACCACAAGAACAATCAACAGTCATGGAAAAATTACCTATAGGGAAGGACTGAAATCATTATCTCCTTCAGAGCAGAGAAGACAGAGGAAGTGTTCAACTGCATGAAGGACTGTTTATCAGAAGAAAAGAAACCTGATCTCCGTGTTTGCAGTGGATAGGAAAAGACATAATGAGTTTAAGCTGCTGCAGGGAAGGCTGCTGTTAGATATGAGGAGAGACTTTCCAATGGGATGAATTGCCTGTGACATCTCCATCATGGGAGGCCTTTAAAATTAGGCAAAGATCTGTCAACAGTGGCCTAAAAATACTGTATCTTGTTTTGGGATAGGATAATGAACTACGTGACCTCTTGAGATATCTCCCAGACCTATGAATTTATAATGCAGTCCTCAGCTTCTCCCACATGTCTGCTAAGTTGGGTGAAAACACCCTGGGTGTCTTCAATGAATTACATAGCCCTTTACTAGACTGGATTGAGACTGGTAATGTCATTTAAACTAGGCCCATGCAACACAACTATTTGAACTTTTTATTTAATTGAGAGATCTTAATTTCTCTTCTCTACAGCAGGGTTCAAGATATATTCAGGCTTTGCTGGGATTTTCGGCGTAGAAGTCTTGATCGCGGGTAGGAGGGGAGGATGCTTGAATCACTTCATCCTTATTTATTACTTTTTCTAATCACAGCTGGTAGAAGCCTGGTGACTAGTTTCCTGTCCTGGCTTCTGGTTGTACATCGTGGGTTAGCTGAGCTGTCCCTGGGCTGCTGAAGATTTCGTTGTCACTCACAAGGAGCTTTTGGGGGTGATTACAGAGACGTAAGCTCTGCCACAGAAATGGTGCCAGAGGTTGCCCAGGGCAACACAGTGTTGGAAGCAGCACTGATGTATGTGCAGTCATGTAAATTCAGCTGTTGACAGAGAGGGCAGCAGGACTGGACCCTTGCAAGCAGACTAGCTGAGCAGATGAAGAATTCAGCCCTGCATTGCACGCTTGTTGCACCCGTAAAGCTGAAAGACAAAAGCTGCTCCCCTTATTTGACTGCGCACGGCAGCGAATGTCTTTGGATTCACCCTCGCTGTGGAAGACCTGAGGGCTAAAGTGGGGCAGAACTCGGTGACAAGCTGCTTGTTATATGCATATGTTATGACTGCGACGAGCTCCACATGGACAACACGGAGCGATACCTCGGGCGGCTTTCGGCTCCCGCTGCTGTCCATTCAGCTCGCAGCGGCTGAAGAAGGGAAGCATGAGCCGAGACCTTTACGCCTCTGTCTCACCACCGAGATGAACCTCTCCCAGGTGTCTGCTCTGGCTATATGAGACACAAATGTCAGCCCCGTTCGTGATTGAAATCAGCAAGAAATGAATCTGAGGCTGCTGGCATCAGCCTAGAAATCTGTGTACTTTATGTAAGGAGTATCACGTGGCCAGCACCTGATACACTAAAAGTAAGTTCAGAAGTGAAAACCAGATGTAGTCTTGCTATTTATTTATCAGATTATGTCTCAGCCCACTGCTGTTGAAGACGAACGTTTACTACAGCTTATGAGGATCAGCCAGTAAAGGCTTCTACAGTCTGTGACAATTTTCTTTCTGAGGCAGAAACCCTTGGTTGGAGAAGGCATTTTTTCTACTTATATTATTTTAGGGGAGTTGGCTGTGATGTTCTCTGAGAATTGGTCTCCAAATGGGAAGATATTTCACTTTATCCACTTCCTTCAAGACCACTGTCTTGCCAGAACATTGGCTGTCAGGCTGGTCAGCAGTGTCTCACTGGTGTGAGATTTCACTGTCCAGAGAAGCCCCAGACAAGGTGTGATCTGAACTGGTCCTGCTCCCCAGGGCACCTTGTGAGCACCCATCTGAGCACATCACAGGAAAGAAGGTACCTGTTTCTTAGCAGCCTGCAAATTGTAAAGTGCCCTATTGCATGCTATAATGGGCCTTCTACAAATCTCTTTGCTGCCTCTTCTGCCTTGCACTGGCCTTCTGGTCCAACTATGAGGCAATGGGGGATATATAGCAAAAGAATTGCTTGAGGACACCTCTCCAGAAGGAAGTTAAGGATTTGCTTGTGCTTCCTCATTTAACAACTCTTGAGATCACCAAAATCCTTCACGAGGGGCTTAGCTTTGCCCTCTGTTTGAGAGGCAGTGTAAATATATCCTATATTTCCTCTCTGTTCGCACCTATCTCTTGCCTCCAGAATGCGTGTTTTTGGAACAGGGGCCACTGGACGCAGCGCGTGCAATGCGTGGTGCTGTGACACATGATCTGCTCCAAGGCTTCCAGGCACTACAGCAACAGACACAAGAACTTGTGTTTGGAGGCTCTTTTCCGCTGCTCTGAGAATGGGTAGGGAGATGATTTAGACAGAGCAGCCTGCCGTTGTTGGCTCTGGCTTCTTAACAGCGTGGTGTGAGTTTAAATCGAAGCCATACCCCATACTGTATTTTAATTAAACTGAACAAACAAACCAATCATGAAGCCATCCAGCAGTGCAAACTTTGGCCTGTGGCTGAGCTAGACCATGCACCATCGCGTGGAGGGAGACAAGATAGTCACGCAGCTCCTCCTTTCTGAATACGTGCAGCCAAGAAGCTAGCGTATACTTTCTTACAATAAAAAAGTTGTTGAAAACACAAAGAAAATGCCTTCAGGATTGTTTCCCTCTTGCATCTATTTATTCAAGCTGTCTCTCTCTCTCTGCAAATTTGGCAAACAGAACCTGGCATCCCAGCTCAGGGGACACCTGTTAAATAAATAGGCTCAGTCTCTAACTGCTGCATTCATGGCAGAGTTTCCTGGTTCCCTTAGGCAGCTAATTTTTGTTGATTATCGTACAGTACAGAGGGATTGTTTGTGTTTCTCCGTTCCGTCCAGGCACCGCTGCTGGTAACCGGCAGGTCCACGTGACTGAAGCCTGCTGCCTGCTTGGAATAGAGAATGATTTTTATTCCGACATTAAATGTGAATCACTGTAATTTACAGTGATCCTCCTTTTATGGAGAAGGGGGAAAACAGTGAGGTGGGGTTCTTGCAAAGGTGAAGCAAGCCCTGGTAGATTTGGTTTGTTTTCTTGTAACAATGCCTCTTAGAGGGAACAATGGTAAGACCTGAACCAAGGCAGAGCCCAAGGCAGACCCAAAGGAGCTTACTAGGAGCCAACAGAAGGGCTAGGAGGCCCCTAGAGAAGGACTACCCAACAGAGGGCATTGGGGAGCTAGATTTTAGTACTGTGGCTTCAGAGATGCATAGAGGAACTGAACTCCTGCAGGACATGCCTGAGCACAGAAGCATACCTGCATGGCCTCATACATCATGCAAGCCAGTTTGCAGAAGATGTGGAGCTGTATTAGCATGGCGATGTCCATCACCGTTTATCTGCTTCCTTTTAACTGGGCTTTGAAGCTCACGTGCAGCATGGGGCTAGGCAGTTTTCAGAGGAGAACTCATCCTTCATCATCCTCAAATATAGGCAGAGAGATCTCCTGCTGGTATTCCTTCCACCATACACACTGGCCATCTTGCATAACCAGCTCCAAAATGCCAGGTATCTGTCTGCTTGGGGATTTTAAAGTGTATGAGTAATAGTACATTTGTGTATTAGTGGAGTTTTCTGATTGTAATGGCTTAAGAGCATAAGAAATAGGTATGGTTCCTTTAATTTGACTTCTGCTTTAAGGGCTTGTCTTCACTGCAGTTTCTTGTCTGGGCCTGCAACCAAGCCTTCACAGTAAAAATGACTAAGCTTCACATTTAAAATGCTGATTACCACACCTGGGATTGTAGGCTTTAGTGCCAACTGGTGCTTATTCAGGTCTGAAATTGAAGCAAAAGCTTCAAAACTAAATACCAGCAAAGGTAAGCTTAGGAAGTAGATGGTTCAGTATGACTTCTTTCTTCTCCATGTCTTATAGTCTCCATTTCAAATTCAGTATCTTCCATACTCAAATGGTAGTACTACTAGGGTATAGGAGATAATAGTACTGGGGTATCCTTATCCATGCTGTAGGCAAGACATGGATTTATTAAACTATGAAGAATAGTTGGTCAAAGTAGACAGATACATGCAGATATCCACCTTTTTCCAGACTAGATTGCTCTGCTCTGTGAGAGAATTTCTCTCCAGAGAAGGCTGCAGTATCAAAAAGGTTGGATTCTCTGAAGATATCATTGAACGAGGGATTGGATCTCCACCAAAGATTTAGCTGCAACAAGAAGTCCATATATTTCTGTGTGTTTTGGAATTCTGTATGAAGTCGTTGCATTCTGGATGGGTTCTCCTTACTGGCTGGAAAGATTCACAGTTTACTTCTGAGAACTGAATAAAATATGTCTATCTATAGATTTGGCTCGAAATTGGAACTCCCTGGAAATTCCACGGAAAATCTTCCTCTCCCCCTATTTTTTTTTTCCTTTTTATAAATATTTTTTTCTAAAATGGAATGCAACTCACATCTCCTGTGGAATGGGAATTAACACACTCAGTTTAGACGGTGTGAGGGGATTTCTTTTAAATCTTTTTAAAGCATATCTGAAGCTCACTGAAGAAGCTGGAACCCAGTCTGTCAGCTGTGGAAAAGATGGGAGCTGATGATCCTGAAGGAAAGCATGTAGCTTTTATTTTAGAAACCATGTAGCAGCAGAATATAGAAAACTTCTGGCAAAATTTAAAATCTTTCCCGTAGGAAAATAATTGACAATCTGGAAAGTCATATTTCTCTGAGAACATAATTCCATTGGGAAACTCCCAACCAGATCTCTCTATTATTTTCTTTAAACCAGTGCACAGTAATGGAATATGAAAGTCTGTGAACTCCCACTCTCTTTTCATAACATGATAAAGTCCAGCTTTGCAGAAGAAACTATAGAAAATTTTCAGCCCTGGCACCCATGACTGTATGAAACACATAAAATGGGGAAGAAAACTCACTTTTTATAACTGTACATGTACTGGGTAGGAGACACTCCCTCAGAACAGAGACACATCTACACCCTTGGCCATAGCTCTGACTTACAAGTGTTGTTGCAAGGCTGGAGCAAATGTTCAACATCCAGGTGCCTGAAGAGAGTAGTTTTTTTAGACAGAAGACTGCCAGGTGTTTTGCTTGTTACATGAATATGGCTGATCACATTCCCCTTTCCCTTTAGGCTCCTTGATCCCTGCAGCTTTCCAGGTTCTGGCTCACTCTTGCAGGTCTGGTCTGAACCTGTTCCAGTTTTTCATCATCCTTTACAACGGAGGACAGCAGCTACTGTTCTCTAGGAATCTGCATACCTGGCTGAATGTGCTTTGCACAAGGTACAATCCCCTTCCCTGTCTGTAATTCCCGTTCCTCTAGAATTTCACCTTTCACGGAGATAAGTTAAAACACATTTTACTGAGATGAACCCAGCCCACCTCATCTTTCGCAAACTTCAGAGCTAGCTACATAGAGCTGCAACAGTCACCTATTTTCTGTGTGTTCGTAACTGATCAAGAAAGATAACTGCTTAGCACAAGCTGTAAAATAGAGTTTTAAAACCCGGGGTGTCTTTCTTGTTTCGCTTGAAATCTATCAGACGATCCATTAAGATGTATCTGAGCAGGGAGTAAATTCCCTGCTGTGCTAAAATTGGCTGCTCAGACTGAACAGAGAACTCAAGTACTAAGAATTCTTATGCCCCTTCGTCTTACAATTAGGTAGACTTCCCCAGTCCTCTTTCATTGTGATTTTCTCTCTTTAACCAATCATTTTGATTTTCACATTGATTCACATTGATTTTAACATACATATCAAAAAGTTTAATATATTTTTATCTCAACTCCTAAAATATATTATAACCTGCATATATTATTAGTGACTTTTCTTTTAATTCTAACAGGGACAATATCACTTTCAGAGATTTTGAAATATAATATGCTACTGGACATTTGGTAGGTCAGGAATATAACAACACTTTCTTCATCTCATTGGAAGAATGACACAGCAGCATGACTGTTACTTTTTAAGTCATCTCTGCATTTTAAGATGTGCCATTCATGGTGTTTGGTATATGCAGAATAATTTAAGTAGCAGTAAATACTTAGCAAGCATCCTTTTTTTGGAATGCAACGTAGTATGACCTCCTCTGCTGATGAAGGAAAACGAATTTTCCTTGGGAAGATTACCACTTAGGAACAGAAACATTGTTACTAGCCATGTCCGTTACTCAGTGGGATTGTAGCCCCCCTTTGCTTCATCTCCTATGAATCAAGATTCGCCCCCTAAAAAGTGGTATAATTGCTTCACTGGAGTGAGACTGAGATCAGAAATCAGGCTGTGCTGTTTATGCACATTGATGAGGGAAGACAGAGAACAAGGCGAGACATGAAATATAACTTACAAGTATTGGCTAAACTCTGGTTCACATTCAGGTTTAGACTCTGTTCCTAGCTCTGCTCAGGCACATCACTAGAGCTCACAGATGGGAAAGTTTTTGGAAGCCACTAATTCAAATGCATAGTTATTTTAAATATGTGGAAATCTCTTTAACTTTTTCTGGACCTGTTCGGATAAGAAAAGAGATACTCAAGAGCTGGCTAACTCAGGCTCTGATGTTGCTGCAGATTTTTTGAGCCTAGTTGAAAAGCCATCACCTTTCTCCACAGCCCACAGACGTTTCTAGGAGTCTTTTCATCAGATCTTCCTTCCACTTCACTGCAGAGGTGGATGTAGAAAATATGTGCTATATATCTCCTTAATACTTTTTTGAAGCTTCACTGGATCCCGAAAGAAGCTCCGTTGAAGCACATGTATCACTCTGTCTCACCCAGCAGCTGCTTACCTCCACATGGGTGACTCAAGAAGTTTCAAGAAGCCTGAGGCTTTTTTACTTCCAGATTTTCATATTATAGCCTAATTTTAGCCTCTGCTTCCCCTCCAAAGGATGGTTATTTTAAATGTGTTTGCTTCTCTATGTCACTCAAATGTGTCCCATAAGTAAAGCGTCCTGCCCTGCCTTTGGAAACGTTTCCAAATAGATGGAAGAAGAATCAGATATCACAGGACTATGTGTGTGTGAGTGAATGAATGAGTTCTGTTCTGAGCCTGGAAAAGCTGATTGTGAAAGGAGGAGAAGGCATGAAGAATCTCATGAAAAATAAATTGTTTTTAAGAATCTGTGGCATGCAGCAACACTGAGAAATTGGGATATTACATCTAAACTGTTCTTGTTACTGGTCTAACTGTCATGAGCATGACTAGAAAACAAAATGAAGAGAAAAAGTCTTACCTCCACCCATTCTAATTTCTCCCATCACTAAAATGTCTCAACAGGGAGGCTGATGGGCACAAGATGCAAACTGCAGGCTGCCTAGACTTTGATGCTCATTCTGCTCTTCCCACATCTCAAACTTGAGGGAGCTGGTGGATGTTGTTGCCAGGCCCTCTCCATCATCTTTGAAAGGACCTGGAGAACTGGAGAGGTGCCTGAGGACAGGAAGAAAGCCAATTTCACTCCAGGCTTCAAGAAGGGCAAGAAGGAGGACCCAGGCAACTATAGGGCAGTCAGCCTCACCTCCATCCCTGCAAAGCTGATGGAACAGCTCCTTCTGGATGTCATCACCAGACATATGGAGGAGAAGAAGGTGATCAGGAGTAGCCAGCATGGATTCACCAAGGGGAAGTCATGCTTAACCAACCTGATAGCCTTCTCGGATGGAATGACTGGCTGGGGAGATGAGGGAAGGGCAACGGACATTGTGTACCTTGACTTCAGCAAGGCTTTTGACCCTGTCTCCCATAACATCCTCCTAGAGAAGCTCAGGAAGTGTGGGTTAGATGAGTGGAGAGTGAGGTGGATTGAGAAGAGGCTGAAAGGCAGAGCTCAAAGGCTTGTCATCAGTGGTGTGGAGTCTAGTTGTAGGCCTGTGGCTGGTGGCATCCCCCAGGGCTCAGGACTGCGTCCCATCCTGTTCAACTTTTTCATCAACAAGCTGGATGAGGGGATAGAGTGCCTCCTCAGCAAGTTTGCCGATGATACCAAGCTGGCAGGAGGGGCTGATACACCCGAGGGCTGTGCTGACATTGAGAGAGACCTGGACAGGCTGGAAAGCTGGGCGGAGAGGAACCTCCTGAGGTTCCACAAGGGCAAGTGCAGAGTCCTGCACCTAGGGAGAAATAACCCTAGGCACCAGTACAAGCTGGGGTCTCACCTTGTGGAGAGCAGCTGTGCAGAGAAGGACCTGGGAGTGCTGGTGGAGGACAAGTTGACCATGAGCCAGCAATGTGCCCTTGTGGCCAAGAAGGCCAATGGTCTCCTAATGTGCACTGGGAAGAGTATTGCCAGCAGGTGGAGGGAGGTGATGCTGCCCCTCTACTCAGCCCTGGGGAGGCCTCATCTCGAGTACTGTGTCCAGTTCTCGGCTCCCCAGTAGAAGAGACACGGAACTACTGGAGAGAGTGCAGCTTAGGGCTACAAAGATGATCATAGGGCTGGAGCACCTGCCCTATGAGGAACAGCTGCGAGAGCTGGGCCTCTTCAGCCTGGGCAAGAGAAGCCTGAGGGGGGATCTGATCAATGTGTACAAGTACCTGAAGGGAGGGTGTCAAGGGGGTGGGGACAAACTCTTTTCAGTTGTCCCGTGTGACAGGACAAGAGGCAATGGGCAGAAGCTGAACCACAGGAAGTTCTGCCTGACCGTGAGGGGGAATTTCTTCCCTGTGAGAGTGACGGAGCACTCGCACAGGTTGCCCCGAGAGGTTGTGGAGTCTCCTTCTCTGGAGATCTTCAAGGCCCACCTGGCTGCAACCCTAGCATGCTGTAGGTGACCCTGCTGAGTGGGGAGGTTGGACTAGATAATCTCCAGAGGTCCCTTCCATTCTTACTGATTCTATGATTCTATGACTTGGTCAGCACTTGCCCTCTGCCAGTAACCCTTCTCCCTGAGACTTACAGATTATTCCAGTCTTTCCCTGGCCTATGCTCCTACAACCAAAATCTGTAACAGAACTGGCAGTTTTAAGTGCCCATCTTCGGACTGTCTTTCCAAAGATAGCAGGGGGAGCCTGGCACAGGAATTCAACAATCCGTAATGATGTTCTGGAAAACCTGGAGCCTGTTTTAACTATGGCATTTATTGCAGTGCAAACAAGCTTCCCTTAAGCAAGGAACTAGTGCCTGACTCCTTTCTGGAGGGCTGTGGATACCTTCCTAAATATGCTACTTACAGAGGTAGGATGTAGCTCTTGTAAGCTCTTCCTCAGCCTCTTCCTTCTTTCAGCCTTCCTATTCCTCAGCCTTTCACTTAAAGATGACTTTTAAATCAAGGAGTGTGTCTAAGCTATGAAGCGGCTGCACTCTTCACAGTATGGCCCACAGACCGGTCATCTCCGTGACCACACTGGAGGGGGTAATTGGGGTAAACTGTCCTCCTTCCACACCTGGGCTTCCATCCAAAGACGACCAGAGGTCGTGAAGATTGTTTTGGTATCATGGAATCATACTGATACTCCCAGTTTTGACTGTTTTGATTTTGCAGATGAATTTCTACAGTTGCCAATTTCTGGTCTTATTTAGGTTTTTCTGTTAACTAAAACTGTCAGCAATCTTCTGAGGGTGAAGTTTGATGCTTTTGAAGTCCCTCATACTATATATACTTAGGGAGAGATGATCTAGCCTTGGGCCATAGGAGAGACAAGATGAGCTTCCTTTAGCCACTGTTTCCTATGATCATCCCAAGTAACAACTCTCATCAGGAGTGTTTCCATGGTTTCAGTGTCTTGAACAGACTGTGTGTGGTTCCATCCCATGCATTACTCATGATAGACACTGATGTTGGGGTGATTCAGGTGGGCTTTGGGAACGGAAAGTGATTATCTGAAATGAAATCTTTTCTGATCCAATTTTTGTTTTGCAATGGAGAGTCACTGTGGGCAGATAAAACATGAAGAAATCAGAAGAGTTATTCTCAAAAGCTGGATAAAAATAATGGGAAAACACTTGTTGGGGGTTTTGCTTTTAGAGTGACCCCTGAGAAAATCTGCTGTGTGAGTGGTCACTCAACTGCGGTGGAAAAAGCAGGTGAAATACTTGCTGCCTACAACCAAAATGCTTTCTCTACCCAGGCTGAAAACTCTGGCTGAAAGGAATGGCCAAGCTGGGATTATATATCTGGGAAACATTCTTCACCCCTTGCATTTTGCTTCATGTTGTGGTATCTATCTGCTGGACAAAAGCGTGCTGTGCGGGTGTGAAATATAGTGTAAAAGCATACCAATGATTAGGTATGTTTTTAAAAAATGAATGCAAAGCCAAAACCTCTCAGCATACCTTCCTGCCTCAGAGATATGGCATGTTCCTGCTCCAGTGACAGAAAAATGAGTCAATGAAGGAGTATGTGTGTGAAAATGGAAGACAACTTATTTTCCAAGGTCTGTTGGAAACTGGGAGAAGACTTTTCACAGCAAGCTGCTAAAATGTCTCCTGAAAATGTTTTCATTCCCCTAAGTAAGTAATTGCACAGGATGCCTTCTGTCCTCTTTGATATTTTTTGTTTTTTGTTTTTTGTTTTCCAACAGTTACAACATCATCAGTTAAAGGACTTTACAGAACCCTTGTCTGTGGGTCCCTGAGGGTGAACTTCCTTCTTGAGGCATCAGTTAAAAAGAAGAGATGCCTGAAAACATTTCAGAGAGGTTTTAGAGAGGTTTTAGTATTTCAAATTATGTTTTTTTTCCCCCATAGTATCACAAATAAATATACCTCAACTCTTCCTCACCTCCTTAGGAGTTTCTGTAGCAAATGGCCATCATTTTTTGATCGATTCTATTTTTAGCTGTCATTACAGCATGGAAGGGCATCCAGCTGGCCGGGAGAATGACCCCCATTTCAGTATACACAGGCTTAGAAAGGCTCCTGAAACATCTGTCACAAGAACAGCGAGGGATCATTGGCAATTTGAGTTCAGGCAGGCTCCAAGGACAACAAGGGGGCTAGACCTGGTGTGCTCTGGGTTCCAGCCCTGGCTAGGAGCAGTATAGCACAGATGTAAATCAAAGGATAATAATAGATATCTGGGGACAAATCCCGTTCTTCAGAATGCCTTGCACTTAAAATCAGCTGTCCAAAGCAAAAATAGTCAGTATCCACACCGGTTGTCTGAGTTAATCTCTTTCTGCAGTGACTGGTTCTCTAAGGTTCTCTGCAAGCTCAGATAAACACTTCCGCATGAGATATACATTTAATTTGCATCTTTGAAGCTTTTCCCTCACAATTATTGGTGTTGTAAATGTATGTGGGGTTTGGGATTTTTTTATGTGTGTGTGTGTGTGCAATGGAAGATGGCAAGTTGGGAGACAGCTGTGGCTTGTGCACCAGCCTGGAACCCAACCTCTGCATTTGCTTCTCAGCAATACCATATTTCTTTTCTGCTGCTTGAAATACATGCCTCTGTTTCTCCTCCTGGTCAGTGGAGATAAATATTCTTCTCTGACTACGTTTGGAGAAGCTGGAGCTATTGATACTGGTACCATACCCAAAGCACTGGCATTATCATGTGTTTCCTGCTAGCCTGGGCTCAGCTGAAACCATGGCTGCATTAAAAAAAAAAAAAAAGAAGAAGAAGAAGAAGAAGAGAAAGAGAGCTCTTTTTCTGCTGCATCTCCTGATTTAAATGGAATCATGTGATGCTTAATGACCATCTGTTGATTATTTTTCACTTGGAGATTGATGGACGTGATTCATGGCCCTTTCAAAACAGAGTTGCTCCCTGGAAAAAATATGAAAGCACTTGCAAGCATGACAAAAGATGGTTACATCCAAAACAGAGAAAGAAAATAGCAGATAGATTTAGGGCTACCACATTCTTTGCAGAAGGCCTCTGGGCAATCTTGCTGAGGCTCATAGGATCTCAGTGAAGCCTTCTGGGTAGTTTTCCTAGGCTGTCTTGAGCCATAAGCTATGCTCTAGCTCTTATTTCACCAGACCTGATGAGGTATTGCACCTTGTAGCCGGGGATGGCAGTGTATTGCAACGCTTCTCCAGGAGACCAGGAGAAGGAGAAGGAAAGCCATGTTTCTCACAGCAATACCAGAGATTTCCTATGTCTGGGATCTTGGTGAGATGTGGGAAAAATTCCCTCCTGTTGGAATCTGGTTCAAGTCCATTGCTGGAGTAGCTTTCAGCGCACCAAAGTGGGACTCCAAAGAAGCAGCCCCTCCTCCCAACCCTCTTACAAACATCCTGTGATTGTGATGGTTGTGTTTATAGGCAGAATACAATGTAAGTGAGAGGAAAAGATACTGATTTCTTTTTCTTGGGGGGAGGAGGGGGAATTAATTACTGCTGGAAGTAACTTTTTTGGCAGCTCAGGCACATGGTGTCTCTGTTTACTCCCAGAATGGGTAGGGGATAAGGAACAGCCAGATAGTCTGGAAATCCAAGAAAGAAAAATCAACAAGTTCAAATGATGTATTATTGTCATTAGCAGCATTATAATAACCCAGCTTTCTGCACGTTTCCAAATGCCCATGTCCATATGTGCTTTCTTATAGTAAGAAATCTTTTCCTGCCTCTTCTAGCATCTCTCTTTAAATGGAGCTGGGCAATATTCTCCTATTTCCACTGGGATAAATCTTGCATTAGTACTAATGGGGAACAATAGGAAAATAATACGGTCTTTTTCACAGAACACCTTAGAAAACATGTTTTTCTCCATGGAGGATGCTCTGGCCTTTCAGTGTGTACCTCGTGCTCTGCTAACTGAAGTTCTTCACTGAACTGCTGTGTGGAGATAGACTTATTTTATAATCCCTTCACAAAAGAGGAGCAGGACCCTGATAACCCATTTGCCTAGTAAAGTAATCAATATAGAGACTGGAAAACTGGACTGTTGCGTCCCTCTCCGATAATTTGCCTTTATGTTGGACAAACATAGCAAAGCCCCTTGACCACCCCTTGCTATTTTATGCATTTTTTGACATCAGCTAATCTGAGAAGAAGCACTTGTCAAGCCTGGTGAACCAAAGGTTGCTCGGGTCAGCTCATTCTGCTCTGTCAGCATCTACTGACCGCTTGACTGCTGTCTGCAGACAGACTCCCAATCACTGAAAGGAGGGGCAGCACCTATAGAGGACTGAGCCATCGCCATGATTTCACGTAGCCTGCACAGCTTCCCAGCACCTAGTTTTAATAGCTGTGCCCCCATGTGTGTACATGCTGACCCTCAGGTTGTGGCAGTCACCTGTCCAACCACACAACTCTCTGCAGAAGAGCTCTTGGGAACACAGGGCTGGCCATCCTAGCTGATACTCACATAGAAAAGTGTGTCTGTACCATGCTTTTAGCATCCCTCATTTGTCTCACTTACCAGCTGGGCAGACAGGCCTACTGTTATGTGAAGCCCTTAGCTAAACTTCTGGTGACATCCAGCAGAAAAGATCATCTACAGTTCTTGCTTAGAGGACTCCTGGGGTCTAGTCTGAAAGAGTTCCTGTATCAGCGATCTTATTCTTGGGTAACTCTTTATTTGGCTATGTGGAAGGGCTTTATAGTTGTCTGGGGGATTGAGCTGGAAGCACTTAGGTTTTCTTTGTAGCACTCTATGACATGAAGAGTAAACACAGCTGCTGAGATTCCTTAGTAGAAATACATGAGGTGATTTGGTGCAGCAGACACTTCCAGCTGAAACGAACTGCAAGATCGCAATACTGTGTTACCTGTGCTAACTGGCCAGGCTGGAAACTGCTTTATTAGACTGCAAAAGTCAAAAACTCTAAAGAAGGCTATGCTATCACCCAAAAGGAAGAGAGTGGTGTGTTTGGATCGGAAAGGATCAAACTAGGTGTAAAGGGCAGATTTTACCCAAAAAGTCCCAAATATAGGAAATTACTACTCCACTAACTGATGAGGTGATGGTTTGTTAGTAGCACTATTTTTATTTTTAGAGTGGCAAATCAAAGGACCATGCTGGAGCCCAGAGTGCACCAACAGGCCTTAATTGCTCTGACCAGCCTCACCTGGACCTCCACTCATGCATGGCCCAGGAGCTGCATTTAAGCTCAAACTCGTGACTCAATCCCTGTATAAGCTGTGTTGTAGGTGGGTCTGTGCTTGGCCCTGCTACTCCTGACTTGCTGACTAGGTTTCCTAGGCTGAGCTCAGACCTGACCTGTAGCTTTGCATTTTATGGGTGCTCACTGGAGTTTTGGTGGCACCTGTTGTTGTTACCTGTGGTGCTCTGCTTGTCCTCCTTGGGTACCAAGTGCCTGTGTCCTTCCTGGTGGGGCTGCTCCCTCTGCCTTGGTATCACCTTTGGCTTCCGCCTCACCTTGCCTTCTGGAGAAGCCCTACTCTTTCCTTTTCCTGACCTCAAGTAGTGGTACCTTACTGTACTGAATGGCTAGGCAATAAAATATCAGGTGAAATTCAGTTGCAATAAATGCAAGTAATGCACACAGGGAAAACAACTGTTCTATCTCTGCATACCCAGCAGTGGGCTCTGAGCTGATTATTGCTGCCGAGGAATGACATTTGGGGGTTATAATGGAGAGCTGAATGAAATTATGAGCTCACTGCTCTATAGCAATCGGAAAAAAAAAAAAGAAAATTGAATGTTTGGGATTATTAAGGAGGGAATAAAAAGCCAAAGCGAAATCATTGTAATGCCACTGTATAAATCCATTTTGGGCCTGCATCTTGAGTATTGTGTGCAGTTCTTGTCCTTCCATTCTGAAAGGATACAGCAGACTTGGAAGAAGCTCAGAGAAGATGAGAAAAGGATTGTAAGGAACAGCTGCAGTATAAAGAATGATTAAATACATGTGGACTCCTCATTCTCAAAAAGAGGCAATTTGGCAGTGTGGGACTGATAGTGCATGAAATCAGTGACATGTGGTGATAGGGACTGAGGTAGCTTCTTTGCAAGCAGCTATGATTGAGCTATGGAACTTGTGGCTGCAGGATGTTGTTATTTCTATGCCCAAAGTTGTGGAAGAAAAGTCCACTGAGGATCATTAAATATAAATGCCTCACCTGGCCAAGGAACTTTCTTGCTTATAAATCACTGGAGAATATTGGGACAGTATTAGGATACGTCTACCTTGTTCTTGTGCTCCTCTGTAACTGCTCTACATTAGGACATGGGCTGAAATTGTTTTTTTTTTTTTTTTGATCAGATCCAGTATGTTTGTTCTAGTGTTATTTTCTATTTGTTTATTTCCCAGGTTTTTGTGCTTAATTTTTATAGACTTATATAGTTACAGCTGTGTTTTCTCTGCCAGGTAGGAAAGAACAGGAAAACCCTATTTAATTCACAAAATGGTTTATTTGCTAAACAGCAAGGAATAGAAATACCACGGAAAAGTCATAAAATTAAGAGAGCTGTACTGACGGTTTTATAAAAATGCAGTTATTGCTGGGAGAGGGCATCATCCAATCTTTGCACAACAAATAGGGGAAAGAAGAGTTGACAAAAATGTCAAGGTAAGCTACTCACGTGAAAAGCTCTAAGGAATCTTTAATGTCCATAATATGAACCGTTGCCAGGCCTCTGCAGCACAGCCAGCTGCACAAAGAATAACTTATTTAAGTAAAAATTCTCTTTCCTCATTTAGTGCTCTGTTACTAATAACAATAATCATTCAGGTGGCCTTAAATAGGCTTAGGAGCAGTGAAGCAGAGATTTAATAGAGTTCAAACAAGTCTCAATTTTTTAAAAAGAATTTGTTTCCTTTTTTTCCTGCAGTATACTCAAAGCTGTACTCCTGGCCCATCCTTTCAGCAGAGTCTTACTCGTATGGAAAACAAAAGTAGAGAAATTCCCTGGATTGCTATGTTCTCATCTCACTTTAGCATTCATACCTTAAAAATTGTCTCCTGTGACCCAGGAGACCTCTTCTTTTTCCTTGCTCATCCTTTAGATTTTCTCTTCTATTCCAGCCTGAACGTCTCTCTACGAAGCAGGAGTCGGCAGAAGTGCACGCCGGGTCTGGCTGTCGTCTCAGAGGTGCCCGTGCCATGGTACCAGCGATGCCTTGCCTTTACTGAGGTACAAGCGAGCACGTGAATCGTGGCACGGCTGAAGTAACCTCTTGGGGAAGAGGCTGTTATGGGCACCGGTGTGTCCTGCCCTCGGGGGCCCCTGCTCCTGTGACGGTTTTCGTGGATAACGTGGATAATGAAGGAAGACATATGTGAATGGTTTCTTGTTAGATCGCTTCCTCTTTAATTAGGTGATGTTTTCAGCCCGATACGCGGTTGCAGATTGGAGTTTGCAAACAATAGGCACCGAGTGTCAGACAGCAAATTATTTTTCTGCTGAAATTTATGGTTAAGTGGAAAACACTTATTTTTCCTTTAATTTACGCTGTTTTATGTCTCTTGCAATTTGCAGATTGCAGTACTAGAAACTCATGTTGCTCATGGTTCTAAAACCAAAGAGTTAAAATCATAATCTCTTTTAATTTCATAAGCAAATCAATCAGAATATAAAGTAAAATTAAAAAAGAGAGAGGAAAACAAGATACGCTTCTGGCAACGGAGTTGTGCTGTGGTGAATTTCAGTTAGATGGGAAAGTCTGCTGGCTTTCTTTGAGCAATGGCATTGCAAACCCTCCTCTTGGGGAAAATAATATTATTTTGCACTTTTACAGAGCTTTTCATCTATCAGTTTATGAAGGAATAAGTACAAGCTATCGCTAATGAGGATGGCTGGGACTAATTTGTAGACTAGAAGTTTAACAGACAAATTAGGGAGCAAGTTCTGTGCTGTGAAGAATTATGACCTTGAAAAGCAACAAAGATGAGGGATTGCTAGATACAGAAGCCAGCGGTAGGAAGCAAACAGTGATTGTGCAGATCTTTCCGCACAGTAATGGCTATGATTAACTTTATTCTGTTTTGGATATGCCGAAGACTAAGGAGCTTTCCAATAGCACCTTGAAAATGAAGAGGCTGAAGTCTGACATTTGGGGAGGTGCTCTGGCGGGAAACAGAGGGAACGTGAAAACTGGGAGCATCTCAGATGTTTTGCTGTTGCAGCCTCTTCCAGCTTCAGCATGAGGTGAGATCCTGCACTGCACATGGGCCGTAGGCTGTGCAGATGTACCCACTGCCCTCTCAGAAGACAAACTCCTACTGCTCTGCTTGCAAAACACAGTTCTGTTAACTGAGATCATATCAAGCTTACTGACCACTGACTGTACTCACCAGGTCCATATAAGACAGACTTATGCTGAGTAAATGCAGATTGCACAGACCAGGCTCTCTAAAACTGGTTGTGGTCAAAGCTGCCATACATCAGCAGAAGATTGACAGCTCAGTCTCAACTCATGGGTGGCCTACCAAGGTATATATTGGCCTCTTTGCTATCCCTGATAGCAAGAGGAGAGGAGGGAATTTTTTCTCCAAAATATCTAGCATAATAAGCATGGGAAGGTGTGCATTTGCCAAAGTTAAGAGAAACAAAACACGAGCATAAGAACAGATATATTGTGCATGGGTATAAAAATAAAAGCTTGGTTAAGTGAGTTGGACTTGCTTAGGGCAGGATTTGCCTGACCAAGGTAGTGTCTGTGTTGGAAGTGCTATGGTTGAATCCAGTAACTCCGGGCTCCCTTTACAGTCAACAAAGAGAGAAATGGTAGGGCCAGTTGTGCTTGGGGCATTGTCCATCCTGTTTTTGTCTGTATTTGGTCAGACAGACCCTATCCCTTAAGTCAGGTGAGGTGAATCACTCTTCGGTATAAGCCTGCATTGCTGCCTCTACAGAGCAGTGTACCTCCGTAACCTGCTCAGTTGTAGGCTTTGCATCTAGGGGCAGTGGTGAAAATCAACTGATTACAGTTGATTAAACCCATACTGAGCTTTCTGCTACCATAGACACGCTTCTGGCTGTACCCAAGTGAGATAACTGAAAGATGTTCTGAACATGTCTTCCTGAGCTGCAATAGAGACAGTGTCAGTATGAGTTGCTTGTATCTAGCAAGTCCACTAATCATGATTGCACAGGTGTTTTTAACCAAAATTTTCATATTGGAAAGGAAAGAGACTTTTACTTTTTTATGCACGGAAGACCTATAAATTAATCATCCATCTCTTTTGTTCCTGGTTGCTTCCCTGCATCTGCAAATGATTAACTGAAAAGATTCCTTGATGTGGCAGATCAGCAGAGCTAAGGGCTGGCCTGGATGACACTGGCCATTACCAAGCATGGCCACAGAGGCATGTTTCACACTTCTTCTTCCATTCATTCTGTGTCAATGTTTTTTTTATATCTTGAAACTCTTATGCCGAGTCGTTGTGTTGAAAGGCATTGGGGCCATTTACAGAAGGGTGGTATGATATTGTAACATGGATTAAGAGGAATGGCAAACACTTGCCTAATGCAGATTTATTATTTGTGGTTGCCTCTTTGAAATTTTCCTTTTTCTTTCCATGTTCAGCTGGACTTCATCTCTGAACTGTATTTTGTCTTGCAAATAGTTGGAACAACTGAAGATGCTCCGAAAACTCTACACCCAGCAGTTGGTTGCAATACGCAGCACAGAACACCTAAAATACTACTAGACCATGGTGATTATAGATCAGTTCTTTTTCACCTCCACTTCCTGTGGAACTTCCCAGATTTACTTCCATAGTAATCTCACGAACATGTAAGAGTACCAGTTTTAGATTAAGTTGAGGTGTGTGGTTGGACTACCTTAAATATAGACGATCAGTTGATGCTCCATTCTCTGCTAGACATCTGTTGAATCACTTTTCATTTTTCTTTTTTTCCTGTAGGCGCTCTGCTGCTTCCAGGTTTGAAACTCATTTAGTTCAAATGGGTCCTACTACCTCTGTGTAGCACTGCATCAGGAACTTCAAACTTACACAGACTGACTTTCCCAAGGTCACTTGGATCAATTTAGGTAGAGTCAGGAGCAGAATACGGAATAGTCCCCCAGATTCACTGGGCAAAGATCTGCTGGCCCAATAATTTGCAGTTTTTTAACCTTTATACAATGTGAGCTTCCAATTTGCAAGAGAAAATATCAGACAAAAACAAATGGATTCAAACTTTTTCAGTAAAATAAAACTGCTGATTCACAATATTTTTTTTTAGTAGAAACTTAGTTTAATCGTTTTGTTGTGCAGGAATGGGGTATAATTAGAGAACCAGTGAGCATGTAACTCTGAATTTATTATGCAAGCAGCTATGAAAATGACTGTCTTCAGCACAAAATGATTGACTGTCATTAAAAAGAGTGAATCCAAGACCCCAGTGGGATGCCCTCGCATGGGAAAGTGTAATTGAATAAAGTGGCATGGGGCCATGAAAACCCAATTTGCCGCTTTTCTGATGCTTACTTGAGCTTCCTCCCCACATCTTCATAAACTGTGGAACTAGGAAGTCAGTCAGAGAGATAAATCATTAGGGATGATCCCTTCCATATGTAGGAAAACTATTTTGGTGCAAATAGAGGAAAAAAAATGTAGTCAAACCAGCCTATTGATGCTAATATGCTTTTCTTCAACTACCACCTCATTTTAGCTGTGCTGGCATTTTTGAACAAATTGAGTGCTGGTGAAGCTAACTGACTCCGAAGATTCAGGAATTAGTGGTTCTTTTACTGAGTCGTGACCTCTTACAACTCCATGAGCGTGCATCTTCACAGGTAGCAGAGGTCCGTGAGTAGGGGTAGTGCTGAGACCCAGGAGCACAGTGAGCTACTGCCTTTGAACTAAACTGCAATAACTGGTTTGGCGTGTGCTCTAAGCAATTCCCAATGGTGTTGGGCTATAGTTCAGCTTGAACCATAGGGAGCAAAAAAAGCCTACAGATTGACAGGTACCGCAGCTCAGCTGTTGGGTGGTAACGTACCGAAAGCATCGTATAGCTGAGCCTTATGTTTCTTAAAAAGCAGCTCCTTTATTTGTATTTATTTGTTTTATTATGTGAGTTGAAGGAGTTATCTCAGCCAGTGCTGTCTGTAGGTGAGCATGGGCTTGTTTTTAGCCTAGCAAATCTATAACCAATAGGAATCTGAATGAATCATTCTGGCCATTTGTTAGAATAGGTAAAGAACAACTCTCTTGTAGGAAGCTTCACCGCATTTGAATGAACATCACATTTTGCAGAAGCCGGTGACTCTTTTACTAGTGGTAGCAAGACATGTTTCCCCGCAGCTGTGTAGCTGCATAGCCGTTATGTGAGACTTCATATTACTGATAAGGGTCTGATAAATAGGAAAATTTGGGCTGGCATCACCCTAGAACTGACTCAACATAATAGCTCCTCGTTCTCTGTGGATGGACAGGCAGGGCCTGCACTGTTAATCATCAATATAAATTTGCTTTTTTGTTCAGAGATGCATCCTTACCTACGTATGACCTTGTGAATGCACTGCTTAGGGCTTGTGTGTGTTGTTACCGTTTTTATGTTAGCGTGTGTTCGTGTGTGCACATACCCTTACGTGTAAGTGTACGGCGAGGCTTGTGAGCCAAGGTGTGTGAATGCTTCTTTGCCTGCTGGGGCTCAGGGTTTAATTTACTGCTGAAAATAATAAGGCGATTTTCACTAACACACACATTTTCTGCCTGCTAGTTGCCTCTCCTGCAGAGTAAGGACACAGACACTTGTTAGTTTGAGCTACTGCGCTGAACTGTCAAGTTTTTCTCTAGCCAAGCAGCAGACAGACAAAGCACATCCTGAAACTGCTTCTTTTATTTAACCCAGGGAGAATGTTTTGGCTGATTTAGGACATTGATTATGCAGGGCTGGAGGCACCTTCATTTTATGTCGCTACTGTCTTATCTTCTCTGCTTTAGCTGTCCTCTGTTTCTTCTTCTGAAAGTCTTTGCCTGTCTGGGAAATACCACACAGAGAGAGCTTTCTTGAAGAGGACTTTGGGGAGAAAAAGGATAGACGTTGGAAAACATGTTTTGGTGCATCAGCTGGCTATTTCACTCCTCTTTATGCTGAATCCTAAAAACACAAGGTCAGTGCTTCCCTAGTCTTGTGACTGTCTAGAATCAGATCCATCTTCCAAAGACTTCTCATTTTGGATAGGAGAAAGTTGCCTGGGACCCCATCTGGAAAGAACACAGCTACTACCTTTATGGAGAGAGCAGCTAGAACATAACTGGTGTCCATCAATAAGCTAAAACTGGTACGGCCTTAAGGTCTTTGAGAAGGGTTTGTTCTTTAGCTGCATGTTGATATAGTGTTTGGATGCTACTGCAGTCAGAATGCAATGAATTAATATAAAAGCTTTGTGATCGAACACACTTTTTTTCATACAGATTTTATCTGAGGAATATTTCTAGATCCCAGTTTGCAACCAGAATTCCTAATAATAGCTATTGCGGCATGCAAACACAAATCTTCAGTATCCAGATATAGCTTTAAGAGATACCAGATGATCCTGAAATATAGTGCCTAGGAAGGTGTGATTTCCATAGAAGGAAAACTGGTTGAAAAAGATAAATTAAGCAATGCAGAATGGCCCTTTGGAGGGGAAAACCGTATCTCAATAATCGACTAGAGTACAGTGAAAGGCACTACGAGGTGGCCTCGTGAATTTATCTACATTTGCAAAAAGCCGTGAGGTAGTGTCACACTAGGAAACTGAGTGGCCCTGGGTAAAGTGCTGTTATTGGCTCAAAGCTGCTTAAAAGGCAAATCAAACATGTGTGCCCAGTTGTGAACACCGTGTTAATGAGGGACAGTTTTCTAGAATACAGTCATTCATGGTCTGGAAAAAACTACTAACAGCAATATGACCTAATACACACCTAATGCACAGTTATTCCAGTTATTTGGAAGTTAGTCATGATGAGGGAACTGTGAGGAACAGCAGAGGTTTGCAGAATCAATGCCTATTCAGTAAAAAGAGGCTTTTCTTCACATTTTTGTAAACAAACAAACAAATGAGCTTTTCCATCTAAAACTACTGAATAATTCTCCTTTGTGAGTTATGAAAGATGACCATAGCTGGCAAATATCAATATAAAAAAAAGTTTGGAAAATCTCATTTGGAATTGTCTGGAACAATAATTCTCATTAACTTGCAGTTAATTTGAAAATATAGCAGTAACAAATGACATTTTAAAAACTATTTTCTCTCGCAGATACTCTCACAGGATGGAAGCAATTTGGAAACCACATTTTATTGAATTCTGAAGTGGGCAAATTTATTTATTTATTTATTTATAATCAAATCATTTTAGCAGATAATCGTGATACCAGTATCTCCAACTATTGGTATTCAAGGAAACATGAAGACTGGAAGAGTTATATCTCCCAGAGAATCCACTAAAAAAGCATTTCGGTTATTAACATTATAGATAAAGGAAATGAAAAGAGCAGTGACAGAATGAGAGCAGGTGGAGAAGAAAGAGGTCCATTCCCTGGTGTCTCCTGTAAAAGATCTAGGAAATGACCAGTTTGCTTTGGTAGCTCAGCATATGTGTGTCTGTCAGGACCTCAAACCTTCCCTTGTGTATGATTGTCAGCCTGAATCTCTGCCTTACTTGGGCTCACATCCCAGGCCAGAGCACAGATTGTGCAAAGCAGCTGGTAGTGGCATGCCAATCTGACTGCAATGGCATCTTTCACATTTTTTTAAGCGATTACTCATAAATAAATAAATAAATAAAACTCCCATCCTCTTCTTTCAGAGTTCATTTTCCATTCCCCAGAGGAAGGAGCGACTCCAAGGGTATCCCTGTTTCACCACAAAGATGTTTCCTCTGTGTCAGAAGCACGTTGTATTTTTTTTCCTGGAAAGCTTCCACATAATTTGTTGGCCTCTTAACCTGCAATCTGGGATGTATCACCCTGGGGAAGAACGCATTCTGGTTAAATATTCAGTTAAATATGTTCAGGGAAACGGGACTGTAAGTTTTTGTTTGTTTGTTTGTTTTTTCTCTCCAGAGATATTCTCTCTTTACCTTAATTCTGTTCCTCATTTTCTCTGTATAGAACCATGCCTAAAAAGTAGAGTTCTGGAAAACTTTTTGCAGGATCTCTCTTATCCCCTAGCTTCTGAAGACACTTCATTGGGAGCTTCCCTGGGTAATCCATATCTGTGTGTCACAGATGGAGCAACACCTTCAAATGTCTGGAAAATGTGTCCCAATTAAATTCCATTTAAGCTCTTCATGGAGGGCATAATTTATGAGTTATGAGAGCACTGGTGTCTTCACATAAAGGTAAGAACAGGGCTAAGAGACCCTGAAAAATCACCTTGCCTATTCCCCTACATATGAATAATTCTTAGTATTTTTTTTTTAATCAGGTTGTTCTTAAGGACCTGAAGCTCTAGCAAAGATATTCTCCCTAGGTGATCTGCTCTGGTTTTAGTACCCTTGGAAAGTTTAACCTGAATCTTACTTGATGTAATCCACTCTCAGGACTTTTCTCACTACTGATACAATAAATTTCCCTTCCTCTTTTGGACAGCCTGCCATGTTCTGGAACACTGCTACCACCTTTCTCATCCCCAGTTTCTTTTTGATGTCACTTTGTTCAGCCCTTCCTCCCAAGCCATCTTTCTAGCACTTCATTCTTCTCACTGCTCTCCTCTAATGAGCTTTCACCAAAGCACCACGTTTTTTAAAGTGTGATTCTTGAAACTGGCTTGAAGTGAGACCTTGCTAGTGCTGAAAAAAGTGGGTAAGTAGCCTTGAGCAAAGATGTGTGTGTCTTATAAGCTGTGCTCCTCCGTGCATATCCCAGTTCTATGTTTGCCTTTTTTTAAAAAAAAAAAAATCTTTTTTAATAATAGTATGATATTGCTGATTCGCCTTCAGGTTATGATCCCAACTCCATGTTCCAGTCAACAATGACAGCACTAAAGAAAGCAAGGCCCAGAGCAGACTCCTGCAGATTCTTCTTAGATGCATGCATTCATTTTGACACTATGCCACCGATCATCACGCTGAGTAGCCACTTTTTTCAAGCTCATCTGCACCATGATTCCTTATGTTGCACAGGAAAATGTCATGTGAAACATGTCTGGAGCTGTTCTAATGTTAGGATGCAACTTCTGCTCTTTCTCTCCTCCTCACAAGACCCAGCATCTTTTCCAGGGAAAATAATTGTATTTGTTGACGTAATCAGTTCTACTAAAGTGAAGATTTGGAGCTAGCATTGAAAGCAAGGTAGTACCAGAAGACTGGGAACTAAACAGGGATTAGTGGAAACAGCAAGGGCTGAGTTGCTGGAAGCTGTTGTCCAATTGGAAAGTTATTATGCGTGCTGTCTTAAACAGAGTAACTGATCTCATCAGTGGATCACAGCCATATTTGCAGTGATCTTGGTCAAACTGGCATGGCTTGTCTTCTTGTGCTTAGTAAAAAGCCTCAGCTTGAGAAAGCTTGAACACATATCTGAGTAAACCAGAATAGTCTCCTGTTGACAGGAAGACCCCAAAATGATTTCTGTGACCCACCAGTCTTAGCAATCTTTCTTCCTTCCTCCCCAGCCATTGCTGAGATCAACAACATTTTGCCATAGGGCTACAATTTCATTGCAGATCTATCTAAGAGGCCTTCAGGCCATCTGCCACCCTCATTTAGAGACAACGGTCCTGAATCAGATTATGCTTCACCTTGCCAACCACTCCATCACTCCCCAAGTAGCAATAACCAGAAACCACCCAGCTATCAATCGTACTGCTTCCCCCACTACCTTAACTGATCCTCTTGCCAAGAGCAGGAAGAACCTCCCTCTTCCCAACATCCTGCCACTCTAATTTAACAGGTTTCTCACAAAGTCTAGACATTTCCTGAATTGCATTTAAAAGAGCCTCTGCTCCACTTCAGCTCCATTAATTCTGCAGCTCCAGGCCCAACAAGGCTGATACCCCTCCATTCTGTTCTGGGTGAATTACAGTTTAGATGACAACCGTGCGACTCCTTGGCAGTGACTCTGTGCCCTTCGTTCCTCTATTTTTCTGGGTGGAAGGAAAGAAATAATAAATTCTTTTGAGGCTACTGTTTCCCTATTGCAGCATAAATTAACTGGGCTGGGAGAGTTCAGTGCAAATTGGATATCTTGTACTATACAGTATCATCCTGAATACAAGTGAAAACTCTTTCTCCCAGGCTCCCAGAGTGTCTCTGTTGATTGTGTCATAGATGTAAAAGATGAAAGAAGGCTAATGGAGCAATTATAAAGTCTTTTGGTGCCTCATTTACTCTCTACAGAGGCTTGCTTGGCATTAAGTTTAGCCTTGTTTCCAGAGTCCTAAGGAGGGCTATTTGCAATATTTTCTTTTAAAGTTTTCTGTTTGATGATAATGACTTTTTTCCCCAAACAAGCAAACAAAAGAAGCATTGTTTGTCATTTTCACGTTTTCCTGTTGTAGTGGTAAAAATTCGTCAGCGTTCAATTTGCAATTTTTCTATACTTTTCCTCTCTCTATTTTTCTCCCTTTCTCTTTACTTGCTGACCAAACAAACCAAAAAGAAAGAAAGAAAAAAAAAAAAAAAGAAAAAGAAAGAGAGAGAGAAAGAGAGAGAGAAAGAGGAGGAAGAAGAGAGGAATAGAAGAAATGAGTAGAAGTATTATTCTTATTCATCACGCCATAAAGACAAGTACTAAAATAGGTCTTTTTACCAAAGCACTGCATTAGAAATTCATGGTTATTGGCTTGCCCAGAGATTTGCATAGCTCTCTACAGGGGCCTGCATTCCCTTCTTGATTTACCAGTTCACTGAATCAGGCCGCAGATGCTTGTTAACACTGTTTTTTTCAGTGGTGCACATGCCGAATGGATCAGGCACAGAAGTTACCATTTGATATCCCACTAGAAACACCTCCATTCCCCACTGATGACTAGACATTGCTAACTTCTATTTGACTATTAGTTCTATTTATCCTGTGCTTTACTGATATCTCCAAGTGTTAATTTTGTCATTGCTACTAAATAAAATGCGTTGGAAGGTCTGTTTCTCAGCCTGTAATAAAAGCAGAAGAGTGCAGAAGACAGCTTTGTAACACGAGACGAGTTTAATTCCAGTTCCCACAGACCTATGCGGACTGGCATTCACACTCTTGCACGTACATTATTTGAGTCCTAGATCACAGCTCATTTCATGTTCTTCCTTTTAAAGATAGACACAAAGGGTGCGATATACTTGCGTGAACATTGCATTTAAGTTGCCCGATGATAGTCCATTAGCCTCCTGCTGCTCTCCACAAAAACCTCAATCCTTGCAGGTTCTGCATCTCATCCACGAGTCCCATTGGATGTCTGGATAACTGCTGACATCGCAAATAGCACTCGACCAATTGCAATTAAAACTGAATATGTGAATAAGGGTGGGATTCATCACTTGATGCTCCTTGCAGATGTGTCCGAGCTAGGTTTCTGGAGTGTCCTTATAGCCACTGCAGAGGAACAGATGCTTCTGAGTATGAACTGAAGCCAGCGTCTAAAAGAGGACAGGTATTGCATGCTCTGGATGTGCCTGTTGCTCTCAGCTGACTTTAAGGAGTAAGATAACCAGCACAGTTGTAGCTGAGTAATATGAATCTCCTTCCACATGTCTCTTCCCTTGTTCTGGATTTCCTCTCACAATCCAAGATCTCTCAAAAGCTCATTGCCCTGTCTTTTAGAATTCTAGGATGTGAGTCACTTTGCCTAAATATTCAATACATTCCTTTCAGTAGATACATGTTAGAATGGTCTTGGTTTCTGCCTGTCTGAGAAAGGCTTTGTCATCCTAAGGTGATCCTTCCATTTTATCTTAATTCCAAAGGGGCAAACAGAAATTATTACTGAATTCTTTATTTTTCTAAGACATTATAAATGGGCCACCTCCATCTAGCACCGGGCCCCATATCACTGTTATTTTTTTTTCCTTTCCCCAAGTGTATGACCTTTTCATTGATGTCTTTAGATTTTCCTGCCTCCTTTTTCTACACTTCAGATGCCATCATTAACGTGAGCTGTTATCACTTTCCTTTTTCATTGCATGCCATTATAATTGCGTTTGATTTTTCTAATCACCATGTTCAGGTTGCTCACAGTGCTTGGCATATTCCATTTTACCAAACACCTAGAACAATGGTACCCAATCTCTATAACCATGCATCGCTCAATAAGATGAGACTGGTCCCTGACTTGTCCTGCATATAGGAGTGATCCTAACTCTCCTCCCCCGCAGCCCTCCCAGGATTGTTTCTGCCTCTTGCAAAAGGAGGCTGTGGTGATGGACTTGCTTTCATCATATGTCTTCTCAAAGAACTCTTTTCCTTATAGGACATTGTCCCCTGTCCAGTTGAACCCATCTTGCTGTTTCCTCTGTTGGGTGCTCTTTGTGCCCTTACTGATTCCTTTACCTGTCTCCAATGGCTATTATGATTCTCTGACTTCCTTCTCCCACATTGATAAAAAGGTTGTTAAGCAGATTGATGTGACTTTGATCCACAGTGTAATACAAGTGACACCTCCTTGTGACTCACACATATACTATGTCCCAAAGTAGGACAGTCTGTCATTAAGGAACTAGATTTGGATTCTAGAGATTTTTTTTGTCCTTTTCTCTCATGGATGAGCTTGCACAGAAGTATTAGTTCCTTTGAACTATTTTTTTTTCTCTCAATACAGAAGGATTAATAATCCTGCCATGCTGCAAGGGGGAGTTTTCGGGAGTTTACTGAAGTTTATGTGGTTACTGTACTATCTATGGCCACATGAACATTTCTCTATTGAGAACTGAAGTACATGGTTGACTGGCTGGTTGGCCAATTGGTAGCTGACTGTGTATGTGGAAAAACAGAGGTTTTGTATCCTGTCACTTGTTGGGATACAACAAGGGAGTAAGTTTATTGACCTCAGTCACTTAGTGCAGCACCTCCTTTGGTCACCAGAGCTAACTGGACCAAAGCTGTTCTCTCTGTCAGTCATCTGATACAACTGTTGCCTCGGTCAATAGAAGAGAGTAAAAAGAGTAAATCCCATGGAATTGCTGTAAATTGTATTAAAAGTGCTGTGTACAACAAATTACTTTAAACTCCTGAGACTGATTTTTTTCTGTATTCTGGTAAAAAAGAAAAGAAAAAGCAAAATAAAATCCTGTTCTTTAGTACTTAAAGGCATTATTAATGCTTTTTACCAAAACTGAAATTTATTGAGAGCATTTTGAGGGTGTACAGTGGCCTAGGTAAAGGTTATTCTTTGTTTTCTATGTGTCCAACAATTTTAAACCCAGCAGTCCTCTCAGAGACAATGCCAATTAATACTGTGAGCATTATTTTGTGAAGTTTGTTTCAAATGCCACGTCATTAACTGGCTTATTAAATCTGCAAATTTCCCTTCACCCAATGATTTTATAATTCTGTCAAAGAAAGCATTTTTTTTCCTGGTGTAATTCCTTTCTCCTCTTTGCATTCATCGCCTGCTGCATGTTAGTAATAATTTTGTGGCGCTTCCGCGCTTGGGTTTCTGATCAGAAAGACTAAACCATTTCTGGCCACGAGATTATCTCAGCATGGGCTACTGATGAGTGAATCTTCCCCTTTCTTTCCTCCTCATCACTCATCGCAAGGACTTTGAGCTCTGGGCTGGGCCCAGGCAGCTTCTGGACTTCTCTTCCTTTTTGGCTCTTCAGCCAGGCAGTAGACGTTCTGGGGAATCATAGAATCAGTAAGGTTGGAAAGGACCTCTGGAGATCATCTAGTCCAACCTCCCTGCTCAGCAGGGTCACCTAGACCATGGTAGACAGACAGGGTTGCAGCCAGGTGGGCCTTGAAGATCTCCAGAGAAGGAGACTCCACAACCTCTCTGGGCAACCTGGTCCAGTGCTCCGTCACTCTCACAGGGAAGAAATTCCCCCTCACGCTCAGGCAGAACTTCCTGTGCTTCAATTTCTGACCATTGCCTCTTGTCCTGTCACATGGGATAACTGAAAAGAGTTTGTTCCCATCCCCTTGACACCCTCCCTTCAGGTACTTGGACACATTGATAAGATCCCCCCTCAGGCTTCTCTTCCCCAGGCTGAAGAGGCCCAGATCTTGCAGCCTTTTCTCGTAGGGCAGGTGCTCCAGCCCTCTGATCATCTTCGTAGCCCTAAGCTGGACTCTCTCCAGTAGCTCCATGTCTCTTTTGAACTGGGGAGCCCAGAACTGGACACAGTACTCGAGATGAGGCCTCCCCAGGGCTGAGTGGAGGGGCAGCATCACCTCCCTCCACCTGCTGGCAACACTCTTCCCAATGCCCCCCAGGATGTCATCGGCCTTCTTGGCCACAAGGGCACATTGCTGGCTCATGGTCAGTCTGTCATCCACCAGCATCCCCAAGTCCTTCTCTGCAGAGCTTCTCTCCACAAGGTCAGCCCTCAGCTTGTGCTGGTGCCTAGGGTTATTTCTCCCTAGGTGCAGGACTCTGCACTTGCCCTTGTGGAACCTCAGGAGGTTCCTCTCCGCCCAACTCTCCAGCCTGTCTGGGTCTCTTTGAATGGCAGCACAGCCCTCAGGTGTATCGTCAGCCACTCCTGCCAGCTTGGTATCATCAGCAAACTTGCTGAACTCTATCCCCTCATCCAGGTCGTTGATGAAAAAGTTGAACAGGATGTGATGCAGTCCTGAGCCCTGAGGGATGCCACTAGCCACAGGCCTACAACTAGACTCCACACCACTGATGACGACCCTCTGAGCTCTGCCTTTCAGCCACTTCTCAATCCACCTCACTGTCCACTCGTCTAACCCACACTTCCTGAGCTTCTCTAGGAGGATGTTATGGGAGACAGTGTCAAAAGCCTTGCTGATGTCAACGTACACAACGTCCACTGCTCTCCCCTCATCTCCCCAGCCAGTCATGCCATCACAGAAGGCTATCAGGTTGGTTAAGCATGATTTCCCCTTGGTAAATCCATGCTGGCTACTCCTGATCACCTTCTTCTCCTCCATATGTCTGGAGATGACATCCAGAAGGAGCTGTTCCATCCCCTTTGTAGGGATGGAGGTGAGGCTGACAGGCCTATAGTTGCCTGGGTCCTCCTTCTTGCCCTTCTTGAAGCCTGGAGTGACATTGGCTTTCTTCCAGTCCTCAGGCACCTGTACCGTTCTCCAGGGCCTTTTAAAGATGTAGACATTTTAATGTAGAGGTAGACATTTTAAGGATGAGGAGTTGTGACCATCAGAAACTACTAAAATCTTTCAAATAATGATTTGGGGAGGCTCAAAGAGGATCTTCAGGCTGAGCTGAACTGGGAATTTAGAGGTGGACGATCCCATGTCCTTGCTACCAACAGCTGGGCCATTTAAGCTCAGATTCTCTAAAGGCAATAGGTACCAAAGTCCCAGAGGATTTATCTTAATTATAGTAAAGCCTTCCACAAGATTTGGCCTTGCTGTGCTCAAGCCATTGGGAAGAAGGCGGAGAAACAATATAGTGAATATGTGATCTCCATGTAGGAGACCTACAGCTCATGTTGGAAACTTTTATTTGACAAGCTGTTGTGAGCCTGGTTTTGATTTCGATTTGTATTAGTAAAGGATGCTTGTGGAAAAGGAAAACAAGGTGCTTGTCTCTGCTTCTGTACAAAACTCACGTCATCTCTTCTTCAGTCACCCTCCATCGGTGTGGCATTGGTTCTGATTTCTAGCCTTTTCATGTGGAGGACTTGGTGAAGACACATGATTTAAAGAGGACTGTGATGGCAGCTCCATCAGCTCAGGCCTGTCCAGCAGCCCAGCTATCCTATCAGTGATAGCTGGCGGTCATGAACACTTCTGGTAACAGTATAAATGCAAGGTAGGTACAGAAAGGTGATTTCCTGAATATACTTGGGAAAGCATCTGACTAAATAAAGACCTTCATTGAAATAGTAAATGGAGAGCTCGTCAGCACAGACAGGGGAGTTCAGGACATGATTCATCTAATCCTGAAGCAGACTTACAAAACAGGTCAGGTGACGCACTCCTTAAAAAAAATGACTAATCTCTCCATTGATTATAAAGACAGCTTACTTTGTCTTGTTCAGCCCGGATTTTCTACACATGTACTGTTACATGATCCTAGTCCAAACCCAGGTTGAATATTTACCTCTTGAACTTGGAGAGGTACAAAAGGGGTTGTCCCCCTCTGAGATGTACAACTGGTAATTGATGTTCAGGATAGGAAAGCTTGTACATGACAGTCCCACAGATACCTCTTAACTATTGTCTTTCTGAGGGAGCTGGCAGCAAAAGCATTTTCATCCAACATTTCTGATGTTCTCTGATCATTGACTAGAATTTTTTATCACTTTTGAGTATCTTCTGGAACCTAGAGTATCCTTGAATCTGGCCTGTTTGAATTTTGGAGTTCACAAAAATGGGCACAAATCCTCTCATGTGACAACAGCTCTGTCCTGGACATAGGGAGTTGGTTATCCTCTTTTGTCATTTTTATGATGCAAAATTCTGGGATTATGCAAATCTTGATGTTGTGAGAAGATTACCAGTATTCCGGAGTGAAATCTTAGAAAAATATTTCATATATGTGACTTTAGGTACATCTTTGAGCTTTCAACTTTGGACCTTTAGCTTGTCTCTTACCTGAATGTTTTTGCCTCTCCGAACTATTACTATCAATGAGGATTGGATCCATACTGGACAAAATAGTGGCTGTATCATGAGGCCCTGTTATCATAGGCATCCATTACAATGACAATGTTTGCCCACCCTTACATTGATTTTCTTTTTTTCTTTCTTTTTTTTTTTTTTTTTTTTTTTTTTTTTTTGTAATTTCTAATTGAGATTTTCTTGTTCCAGCTCATTCTTTTTTTGTGTACTGTGGAGAAGAGTCGAGCTCCATCTTGCTGTAATCTCCTATTAGGAAGCTGAAGACAGCACCCTCTTACCTGAGAGGCCTGATGGAAAACCTTATGAGCAAATTCCAAGTCAAAGAAAACACTGAGTACTTCAGTTTTCCATGTCCTTTGTTTCTGGGTCTCCTGCGCCACTGAACAACAGGCTTATGTTTTTTTTAGTTTTCCTTTTTCTGCTAATGTACTTAGAGAAGCTCTTTGTGTTTACATTCATATTCCTTAATAGTTTCAACTCCATCTGAACTTTGACTTTCCCAGTTTCATCCCTGGATGGCTGAGGCAGTATATCTGTATTCATCCTGGGTAGCCTGTTCATTCCCTCATCCTCCCTTTTGAATGCTTGAGCTCTTCCAGGAGTTCCTTGTTCCTCCATGCCGGTTTGTTGCCGTGCCCACTCAGGTTCTGCACATTGAAATGGACTGTTCTTCTGCCTTGAGAAGGTTTTACTTGAAGATCTCCTGAGACCCTTTACCTTCCAAACAGTCTCCTATAGGATTCCCCAACCAGTTTCCAGATTGGGACAGGCTGAAATCTGCTCTCCTAAAGCCCAGGGCTGTAAGCAAGAACTGGTCATGCAAGCTGGGGAGGCTGAGTTGATACAACCCCGTTAGTATTTTCCCTACCTCGTCCACTTGGATAATACATATCTGCTGATTGGACTGCAAAATAAATAAAACCCCAGGTCTCTGTGGGTCAGAGAGTAACCACCACCTAGTATACGGGACAGGAGAAGGAGAATCAATTGCCCCTGGTTGTGAGAATCCCCTTTCCTGTTCCTAGCAAGTTCCTCCTGTTCTCACTGCTATCACTAAAACCAGCCTCCTGCACACACAAAAAAATATGAGTTAAAAATAAACTGCTCTATTGTATGAAATAAATAAATAAAGGTAGTAAAATGAAAGAGATAAGATCCCCACCGTGAAAAATATATTGCCTGTAAGTGAGGAATGAGCCACTCTATGAGTGAGCTGAATCACTCCAGCTATATTTCACTCTTCCCTGTACAGGCTGCAGAGAACTGTGCCAGGGCAGGACGTTAGGATCAGCATGAAAATGAAAAGTTTGGCAGCTGTTTGAGGTGCAGGGAACAGACTGCATAAAGAAAACAAATGAAAAATGTAAGAAAAAAACGAGGTGGGGTCTGTCTTGGTGAATAATAGCTGTAGAATCACCTGATATGGCCAGTCACTGTGTCCCAGTGCAGCAATTTGAATGCTAAGAGGGATATCTGAAAGGAAATAATTTCCCCTTACCATGTGCTGGGCTGGGTGGATTTTGACTGCTGACAGAGAGCCAAAATAGTCTTTCCGTTAGCATCTCTTCCGACTTCACTGGGAAGGTGTCTGAAAATACCAAAGGTGAATCTGGCTCCTCCTATTCTGATTTTTAACTAAATATGAGGAAAATACTTAGATCTCCCATGGGTGGGTAGGTAGAGCTACAGGTGTGGAAACAAAAACTACAGCCATTCCTGGAAGTGAGTCCTTTAAGAATTTTGGTTGTGTTTACAATAAGAGATCCCTTCTAAGGCCTATGGAAGGTTGAATATGTAGGTTTGGGATTAGGAGTGAACTAAAATGCTGTGGAGGGATTCAGGGTGGAGAGATTCAGCCAGGGTTCATACGGGACTTATTTATCAAGTCAGAGAAGCCCAGTGGAAAGTGCTGAAGGAATTACCCAAGGCTCAATATAATTAACTGAGGCAGGAAGTGTTTTGGGCAACAGGGCACCTAGATCTTCCTCCAGCCAAGGCTTTATGCACATGTATAGCACTGGAGCGGAATTTAGGCAGAGTATTGCACCCCGCAGTGTGCTGCCAAACGAAGGCTTTATGGTCCAGGGGCACCTAGGAGTCTTTGCGAACTCATTACAAAATAGCTTTTTTAGTGACATAAGTTTTCTGAGAGAAAAGCGTGTAGTTCTGAGTTGTAGACACCATCCCTATTACCTGCCTCAATTTCCCCTTGAAGCATCCAACCCCAGCTTGGTTGTTCCTATCCTTTGGACTGTATCCCTGAAAGGAATTTTTTTTTCTTTCTCTGCGGTCTATAAGACTGTGTTTGCTCACTTCTCCCCGGTTATTTCAGCAATCGAGAACTTTGGGTTATCTTTCTAGAGACTTTCAAAATGAACAGCTCAGAAGTGTCATTTAATTAACAACTTGCCACCATCAGCAAGAGTTAGTTTTAGCGCAGCCCAATTCATTTTGGAATTGGATATTTCTGTTACAAATAAGGCAGCAGTGAGCATGATCTACAGCACTTGTAAATTTTACTGGTAATAATTTTTAATATTCTTAGCAAATCAATTCCTATTAGTTTACTCCCCTCTTCCCCTTCCCCAACACTCAGATTTAGATCATGGAACTTATAATAGTTTTAATCCATTACAGGAATAATTGTAATTATCAATCCACACTTCTTTTGTGCCCTATAATTTTACTACATTTTTTTTTATCCCAACAGTTAAAACATAGAGCCATTGCTAGAGCAAGTTAAACAAGAAAGAGGATGCAAAAGAAGACTGGAGAAAAAACCAACTTTTCCAGCTGCTTCTGTTCAACTGCCTCCATCTATCTTTCTCATCCATCCTTTTGTCTGGTCTTGACAACGCCTCTCTTGGTGCAGGTGCATGGGGAGTTTGCAGCTGGAGGGGATGGTCATGGGGAAGGCTATCGAGCAAGCAGTGCTCCACCTGCTCTGCTCGCTCACAACGGGAGACTGGCCACGCATAAAGAATGATAATTATCTGTTGTAAATCAAGAAAAAATCAGTTTGATGTACTGAATTTTTATCACTCCTCTCTCTATCTTCCCCCCTTCCCTTCTTTTGGCAGGATTAATATTCATACATATGTATATGGAGACAGGCAGAAGGAGAAAAAACTTTTTAGTAGGACTGCAGGAAATTGGATATGGTTGTTATTTATATCACAGTGCTAGCAGGACCTCAGATGAGATCAGGATTGTATTGCTCTACAAACTGAAGTAACCCAGAGCAAGAAAATTTGGGCATTTATGATAGAAATAAACAAGATAAAGAATATAGGTTTAAACTTGCCTTAGCAAATGGAAACTGAGGCAGAGAGTTTTTAATATAATAGGCTGACACCATAAATGGAATTGGTACCACAGTCAATAAGTGAATACACATCTCTTTACTCCTGATCAGGGCCTTCAATGATAAGAATGTTATCAAAGTTTTTTATCGGAACTATTTAAAATCATAGATATCATAGAATCATAAGGTTGGAAGGGACCTCTGGAGGTCATCTAGTCCAGCCCTCAGCATAGTCTGTACAGGGACTGAACCCGTTACCTTGGCATTAGCAGCACCACGCTCTAACCAGCTGAGCTAAACTAAAATGTAGGTTATCAAATCAGTTCTAGGGCTCTTTGAACAAAGAGATCTTGATAAAAAAATTTTAAAAATCTGGAAATTAAAAAACTTCCACCTTGTCCTTTCCTAAAGTCTAGCCATTGTTCCAGATGCCAGCACAGTTTCTTGATATCAGTGCTTTCCAGAAAGTCTGCTATGGAATAGGAAAAATGGTGACCTTCTGCAAGCCAAAGATGAGCCTCAGCACTGCTCCTTGAGCTCTCTGCTCACTTTGACAGTGCCAGAGGCTTTTTGTGGAATCCTCTTGTCCTCGCTTTGTTTCCATAACTATGTTGTCTTCTGACCCCTCTCACAGCTCCTGAGAAGGGTTAACTTTATGTTTGGACTTGCTCAGGATTTCTGCAAGCTTGTGTACCTGTTCCTCTTGTCTGTCATTCCATATCCTGGACAGTTTCATCCACAGACACAAAAGCAGTTTCCACCTCTATGTAACTGCTTCAAGAATTTCTCTTTGCATCACATGGTCTCCTCAGGTGGAATTAATCTTGCCTGATTTTATGTGAATTCAAGGGACATTTCTGCATCTGAGCTATTTATAAAAACAAACTTCATAGTCAACAGAGATAAATAGATATTTTTCAGACACAATTTTTAAGACATATTCTAGTCTCTCTAAGAAAGTGATGAAATGAACCCCAGAAATACGCATGTCTCTCCGTTGACTGAAGGGACTTTGGATGATTTGATGAGAGGGGGTTGTCTACAGTAAAGATCTCTTAAGTTAAATGAGATCAATGCTATGGCTTCTGCCCAGACTAGTATTGCGTGTTGTCTCGATCTGACAAGTGAAGATGATATTGTAAGTGAGATGCAAATGAGATCTTGCACTTCTGTCATTCTTGCTCTTTTACCCTGGAGATGCAAGCGAGCTATGCCTGCAAGGCTAGGCACATTTCCACTGACAGGGACAATTGCATTTGAGCTTGATCCTGACGTACTCACCCCTCAGCAGAAAGCATAGGGAAACACGGAGCAGGGACATTGGGGAGGCTAGAACAGCCTGTTAGGAGTGAGACTTGTTAGCTCAGGGGCAGCATTGACTATCCCAGTTATATCATCCCTAGACCTGAGCTGGGCATCTCTGTACTGCCTTCCCGGTAGTACTCGTTCTTTATAATACTCTTATGAGGAACTAGCCTTGTGGTAATTTAGCCACAGACTACACACACACATTTTCTTCTGTATTGATTCAGCTCCTGCTCTTGTTCACGAAGTATCTGTGTACCTTCTGTAGCCCATGAAACAAGATCAATGATATCTTTTATCTGCTTCACACACCTGGAATCACACGGGGCTCACTGTGATATTGCTTCCCTTTCCTTTGCAGAAACACTATGAATATCAATAAAATTTGCCTGTAAGCTTCAAACTTGACTGTTATTGCCGTGTTGAGTTTTGAAGACAAGATATTTGACACTCAGATAGGAGGCTGCAAGACAGACCAGTGGCTAGGACAGAAGAAGATACTGGCTTCTTGTGTGGCTTTCAGTTGATAGTGGAGGATCTCTAACTTCATTGGCATGAGGAGAGGGCAGAGAGCGGGCTATGTTTCTGATGTTTTGCTTCAGAGAATGTAACTCCCTCAGTACAAAGTATTTAATACAGAAAGAATCCCAGTGGATATACATCAGTGGAAACTAGTTTAATGGAGGGAATACTAGCCCCTAGGAGATCCAAACGTGCAGCTCTATTCTTACTTCATGCTTCCTGCCTGCCTCACGGTTCTCTCCATGTCTTTATTCATTTGCCTGTATAGAAAAGTCAGCCAAGTTCCCCTTTTCTGCCTGCTTCAGTTCTGCTGGCCATGTGGAATTGCTTTCAGAGCTTGCTGTAGGGTAAAAGTGCTTTTCAGCTTTGTAAAACGGGCTTGCAGCAAAGCACTAAGAGTTTAGGGAACAAAGAATGAGAACAAACCAACCTATTTTCATATTTGCTGGTAAATGTCTTCCAGCCTCCAGCCTTGTTATTCTTCCACTAGAATTAGAAAAACCTGTTAGCAGAAAGTGTGCTTGCTCTTTGACAGTTAACAGCATATTATTTAGATTGATATGACAATTCTATTCTCCTCTTAATAATACCACTTTGCATTTATATAGTAGTTATATATATGTGTGTGTGTGTGTGTGTGTGTGTGTGTATTTCTGCAGTGGATAGCTAAATTGGGTAGTGCAGGAAGCCCTGTAAGGATTTAAGTAATGTTGAATTCAACAATATTCACTGAGGTCAGTGACTGAGTAGATCTCTGATCCAAGGACTACAATTGATAAGTCTACAAAGAACACATCTTGCAAGATAAAATAGGAGGAACAATTAAAGGTTGCTTCATCTATAACATAGTTAGAGGTAATAGAATTGGTGCCTGCCAAGGCATGAGATACTTTTGACCAGAAAAAACACAGTTGTACCAACAAATGCCGAAAGACCAAAAAGCGTTTCTCTAGGACAATTTGCAAAATGGAGACTAGAAATTTGGAGGAATGAGAAAAATGGAAAGGAAAAAGCCAGAGATAAAGAGTGGTAAAATGAACATGTCAGAATGGAAGCAGGCAGACAGTTGCAAGGCACACAACTCCATGAAGACCCACTTTGGCAATGAGGAGCAAAGAATGTGCATCATCTTGATTTCTCTCATGTTCAGGAAATAGGATGGTCTTTGCAAATAGGCAGGCCTGTATCAAAGAATAAACTGGAGCCAGTCTGTTGATTTATCAAACTCATGGAGACAGGTCTGCAAGTCTCAGATACTGATTAGTCTCTATGACAGCAGAGTTCCTTAATTCCAGTTTATATTTTGGAAACTTGTGATAGGCCACGTTGTGCAGTTTGTGAGCAATACATGGCCAGAACCCAGGAGTCCCCGGGCTCTTATACACAGGTTTTCCCGATCAAACATTAAAAAGAGTCCGGCACCTAGGGAAAAATAACTCTAGGCACCAGTACAAGCTGGGGGCTGACCTTGTGGAGAGAAGCTCTGCAGAGAAGGACCTGGGAGTGCTGGTGGATGACAGATTGACCATGAGCCAGCAATGTGCCCTTGTGGCCAAGAAGGCCGATGACATCCTGGGGGGCATTGGGAAGAGTGTTGCCAGCAGGTGGAGGGAGGTGATGCTGCCCCTCTCCTCAGCCCTGGGGAGGCCTCATCTCGAGTACTGTGTCCAGTTCTGGGTTGCCCAGTACAACAGCAACATGGAGTCTCTCAAAAGAGAGACTGGAGAAAGTCCAGCATAGGGCTACAAAGATGATCAGAGGGCTGGAGCACCTGCCCTATGAGGAACGGCTGCGAGAGCTGGACCTCTTCAGCCTGGGGAAGAGAAGCCTGAGGGGGGATCTGATCAATGTGTCCAAGTACCTGAAGGGAGGGTGTCAAGGGGACGAGGACAAACTCTTTTCAGTTGTCCCGTGTGACAGGACAAGAGGCAATGGGCAGGAACTGAAGCACAGGAAGTTCTGCCTGACCGTGAGGGGGAATTTCTTCCCTGTGAGAGTGACGGAGCACTGGCACAGGTTGCCCAGAGAGGTGGTGGAGTCTCCTTCTCTGGAGATTTTCAAGGCCCACCTGGATGCAACCCTGTCTACCACACTCTAGGTGACCCTGCTTGAGCAGGGAGGTTGGACTAGATGATCTCCAGAGGTCCTTCCAACCTTACTGATTCTATGATTCTATGAAGGGAAAGTTTGGTACGCTGGAAAATATGATTTTAGTATCTAGCAGCTATAACAGGACTTGCAGAAAAACTCAGGTCAAATGTCTGCATTTTGGGTGGATGGAATATTCGAAATGTGACTGGATGTAGTCCTGGGTAGCCTGCTGTGGGTGACTGTACTAGAGTAGAGGGGTTGGACCAAATGTCCCTTCCAATCACAACTATTCTGTGATTCTGTAATTCTGTGAAAATTATTCAAGAAATGAATATAAACCATTTATTTTAAGTATGCATAGAAGCTTGCATAATCACATACACGTAAAGTAAAATCTCAGTGATATGCTGACAGCAAAGTTTAAAGACAGCTCTATGATGAATGTAGCAGAGAGATTTCTCCCTTCTCTTTGGGGTCCAGCTGAGCTAAACTGGCTGCTCCAGACCCCCTCTGCATGCACTCTCTGCCCCCTTTTATAGAGACCATCCTCTAGTACCCCATAGTGATGAGGATCTACTTCACAGCAGTAAAACTCATGTACTTCAGAGCTCTTTGTGTAGCATGGCTATGTTTTTAAGGGCATATGTCAAACTTGATGTATATGCCTACACTCTTGCAAAAGCACCCTGACGTTTCCTTTCAAGCAGACTGAAGGAAACATTTCAGCATATTCAAGAGAATTTCTAGTCTGTTTTTCATGCAAGAATAATTTGCACGTGTAAAGCTTGACTCTTCAAGACTCTGAGCTTCTGTAGTCTTCAGCAAACTGGGAACACTGTCCGTGGCTGGCTTCCTCCTCTCCTCCTAGGTAAATGCAGATGCTCCAAAATCCCATGGTATAAAAGTCAACAGGACATTATTGTTCCTTGGAAAAGTTACATCCTTTCCAGTAATATTTTCTTGCACAGATGTTTGGCTCTGAAAGGAGTCTGTGATCCATACAGGAGAGGCAGAGTTGTGAGGTCTTCATTGTACTTTTGGATTTCTTGGAAGTTTTCCTTGAAGATAGCTCCCAAAACATCAACTTTTGGACAAACACACTGACACTCATGGGCTGAAAGCTGCTAGTTCTCTTGTCCCCTGACTGGCTTACACCCCAGCCCAGCAACCACTTTTGCTTCTGCTTTTTTTCATACAAGTATGGTCCCATCCAGAATTTTTTCCAAGGGAAGAGCTTTCAGGTCTGCTCTGATCCTATTTCACACCCATGAGCTTCATCAGAGCTGGCAGGTGTTGGAAATCTGACTAGACCGGGATTGTTGGTGTTGGACCTGAAGCTCTCCCAGAGGGTAATTCTGAAGTCTAAAGAGCTCTTTAAGGCCCTGAGAAACCTGAGCTTTCATGTGTTAATGTTACCACTCCATCCTGTCTATTTGAACCTCTTTTCCCTTGGTTGCCTCCTTAAATCAATACTAATTGATTTTTTCAGAGATTTTTTTTTCCTGTAACTTCTTCTCCGCTACCCCTTCCCCAGTGCTTTCCCTCTCTGATGACTGGAGTCCTTGCTATCTCCCTTCCCCCATATGAAAATAATGTTTCATTAGAGGACTGTATTTTGTACAATTTTTCCTGCTCACTTTGCTTAATTGTCTCATTTGTAATATTCTATTCTCTTTCCTTTCCAGTTCATTCAGAATACCCAGTCTGGTTAAAACAAATATGTATTTTTAATTTTAAATAACCTAATTTAATTTTGTAAATGCAAGATCAGTATTAATCAGAGCCTCTTCTGAATCTAAAGCACATCAAGTCTCAGAAAATAGTAGGTGTTGCTCAGTTTCATTCCCAATGAGCTATTTGCCTCTGCTGCTGCTCTCACCACAAGGCTTCCTGTCTGATCTCCATGATGGATCACCTTCTGTCGTACCTCAAATAAGTCTCCAAACAACTGTTCTTCTGGCAATACCACTTGCCATCCTAGCCCTGAGGGGTCCATGACTGGGTCCAAGAGATTCTTTCAGTTTCCAAAAGACTCAAAGGTTTTAGCTCTACCTAATCTTTATCAAGATTTTGTTTAGAAATATCTTCCAGCTCCCACCAGTCTTCAGATCAGCAGCTACGTGATGCATATCCCAAGGGAGAGGGATGATGGCTCTGCCTATTTTACCCCAGGGGGAAGTGTGAGTCTCCAAAGGAACAATATCAATGTGAAGACCTCTAAACAAGTTTCCAGGAACATGCAGATCTTTAGGTAACTTACAGCTATCAACATATGACTTTCTGAGACACATCCAAGAGGCCCCGTAACACCAGCTTGTGGCTCCCATAGGGATCTGCAGGCTAAAAGTCCACTGTGCTGAGGACTATTCACCTAGCTGATGCTCCAGGATGGTCATCTCTCAGGCTGTCTTGGCATTCTCCATCCAAACCAATTTGTATCCCTGCACACAGGCGACGCAGGGGCAGATTCTAAAGGGGCCGGGTCACCTTGTGGCTCTAGCAATCAGATTTCCTTGCAACAGTTTGCTCTACAATAGCTCCAGATTCTGTGAGTCTATGTCTTTCCTGTATAGTTGAGCTCTGCTGGGCTCTAAGCAATGTACCCAAGCAGCATAGCCTCTGTCATGCTAAATTTCTGTCCGGTTGCCTTATGCACAATTGAAACCAGCTTTTTTTTTATTCTGGATTAGGTTTAATGCTCCTTCAGATTTTATTGTCTAGCTGGATACTCTGTGGCGGTCTCTGTGTTTAATTTAATTAATGCATTTTCTCCTGTGGACTAGTCATAGACTAAGCAGGAGTTTTATGCCCCCTCCAAGCTTCTGCTTCTCCCAATTCTCCTATACTCAAACACTTCTGGCTTTCCTTTTACTGCCTGACACCTCATGCCATTTCATGCAGGCCCTCCAGATCTTTAAAACACGCTTGTCTTGGGCCACAAACCACCCACACATTGCTGTCTGGGGGGTCTTCAGTGGCAAAGTCAATTCCTACCTAGTCCTGAGAACGGAGTGGCCTTTCTTTGAAAATTCCTTTCCTAAATGAAAGTAATGGCAAACATATGGTGTGATGGAGTGAGGCATAGACGGCCAGCAACACCAAACATTTTTCTCACTTGTGTATGAAACACTTAATGCCCTTTGCAGAAGTCTGAGTGAAAACATCAGAGTGAGCTTGTTCGAAAACCTGCAAAACCTGAAGTTTCCCTGCTCAAAACTTTCATTTCTGTGTTAAATCCCTCTGGAGATGATTTGTCCCTTTCCTCATTTCTGCCAACATAAAAAGAAAGGAAGATGGTAAAACTGAGACACAAGTTAAGATCTCTGGTACCCAAATGGTGACCATTTGATGTCTGTGAATTCCTTTTTAGGACAAACTCCATATTCCTCTCTGCCTGCTCCCGAGTCCTTGGGAGAATTATAAGAATGCAGTCAGAGTATGTAGAGATGCCGAGAGGAAGGCTAAGGCCCAGCTGGAATTGAGTCTTGTAAGGGATGTCAAGGACAACAGGAAGGGCTTCTTCAAATACATCAGCAGCAAGAGGAGGACTAGGGAAAATGTGGGCCTGCTGCTGAATGGGGCAGGGGCCCTGGTGACAAGGGATACAGAGAAGGCAGAGTTACTGAATGCCTTCTTGGCTTCAGTCTTCACTGCTAAGGGCAGCCCTCAGGAATCCCAGAGCCTGGAGGCAAGGGAGAAAGTCCAGAGAAGGGAAGACTTTCCTTTGGTTGAGGAGGAAAGGATTAGAGACCTTCTGGGCAGGCTAGACATCCACAAATCCATGGGCCCAGATGGGATGCACCCACAGGTACTGAGGGAGCTTGTGGATGTTGTTTCCAAGCCACTATCCATCATATTGGAGATGGAGAAGAAGATGGACTGCAAGAAGGAGGACCCAGGCAACTATAGGCCTGTCAGCCTCACCTGCATCCCTGCAAAGCTGATGGAACAACTCCTTCTGGATGTCATCTCCAGACATATGGAGGAGAAGAAGGTGATCAGGAGTAGCCAGCCTGGATTCACCAAGGGGAAATCCTGCTTAACCAACCTGATAGCCTTCTGTGATGGAACGACTGGCTGGGTAGATGAGGGGAGAGCAGTGGACATTGTGTACCTTGACTTCAGCAAGGCTTTTGACACTGTCTCCCATAACAGCCTCCTAGAGAAGCCCAGGAAGTGTGGGTTAGACCAGTGCACAGTGAGGTGGATTGAGAAGTGGCTGAAAGGCAGAGCTCAGAGGGTTGTACTGAGTGGTTCAGAGTCTAGTTTTAGGCCTGTGGCTAGTGGCATCCCTCAGGGCTCAGGACTGCATCCCATCCTGTTCAACTTTTTCATCAATGACCTGGATAAGGGGACAGAGTGCCTCCTCAGCAAGTTTGCCGATGATACCAAGCTGGCAGGAGGGGCTGACACACCTGAGGGCTGTGCTGCCATTCAGAGAGACCCGGACAGGCTGGAGAGCTGGGCGGAGAGGAACCTCCTGAGGTTCCACAAGGGCAAGTGCAGAGTCCTGCACCTAGGGAGAAATAACCTCAGGCACCAGTACAAGCTGGGGGCTGACCTTGTGGAGAGAAGCTCTGCAGAGAAGGACCTGGGAGTGCTGGTGGATGACAGATTGACCATGAGCCAGCAATGTGTCCTTGTGGCCAAGAAGGCCAATGATCTCCTGGGGTGCACTGGGAAGAGTGTTGCCAGCAGGTTGAGGGAGGTGATCCTGCCCCTCTACTCAGCCCTGGTAAGGCCTCATCTTGAGTCTTGTGTCCAGTTCTGGGCTCCCCAGTTCAAAAGAGACATGGAGCTACTGGGGAGAGTCCAGCTTAGGGCTACGAAGATGATCAGAGGGCTGGAGCACCTGCCCTATGAGGAACGGCTGCGAGAGCTGGGCCTCTTCAGCCTGGGGAAGAGCAGACTGAGGGGGGATCTGATCAATGTGTCCAAGTACCTGAAGGGAGGGTGTCAAGGGGATGGGGACAAACTCTTTTCAGTTATCCCATGTGACAGGACAAGAGGCAGTGGTCAGAAATTGAAGCACATGAAGTTCTGCCTGACCGTGAGGGGGAATTTCTTCCCTGTGAGAGTGACGGAGCACTCGCACAGGTTGCCCCGAGAGGTTGTAGAGTCTCCTTCTCTGGAGATCTTCAAGGCCCACTTGGCTGCAACCCTACCATGCTCTAGGTGACCCTGCTGAGCCAGGAGGTTGGACTAGATGATCTCCAGAGGTCCCTTCCATCCTTACTGATTCTATGATTTCTTTTGCCTGAGTGATATTGCAGGAGTATTGATGAATAGTTGTACTAGTTACCCAGTCTCCAGATGTAGCATGCTAAAAATATGCACTGGGGATATTTCCAGCCAACTTCTGAAGGTCTCCCTGAAGCTGTCACTTCGTGGTGTCAGTGCTGCCCTGCTGTATCTGCAAGTGCACAGTCTGAAAGGGGGAGAGAGGTGTCAGGTTTGTCACAGAAGCTGGAGCGATGCTTGTGTAACTCACCTGCATTTGGCATATGAGCTCTTTCACAACTTCATGACACTCAGACAAAGGTCTTCTGCAAAAAGGCCTTTGATGGACACTTTTTTGCCTGTCATAGAGGGATGCACATGGGTGCTGAATTGTAAAAATCTGTCTGTTAATATCCAGCTTTACACTAAATCTGTAAAATTTCATGTTGGTGCAAGATCCAATGAGACATGAAGAAAATTATTTTGAAAGCTGAAACATTTCTATTTGTCAGAAAATGCCAGAAAGCTGCAGTATATTTACACCTGGAGCTTCAGAGAGCTTCCTCTGTTCTTTTCATCTCCCTCTCCTATGACTCCCTTCCACATTGCTTTTGGTGGACACTGCACCACTGCCAGGAAAGCAGAGACTGGTAGGAGGAGCCACTATTACACAGAGTAGGTATAAAAATGAGCTCAGGAAAACACTTTCAGTTCACAGTAACGGTGACGGTCACTCTTAGGACTTCATAAACTATTCTATGCATTTCGAAACATCAGTTCCTGTCCTGTTATCTGTATTTGTATATTTTATTTGTGCATTTTGCCTTCTCCTTCTAGTTTATGTTATTTTATCATGCTGAACACACCTGTAACAATTGCATAAAGCAGGTGTGAGGGTGTCTTAGCTCTTTGACTCCCTCATAAAAATGACTCTCAACACATGTAGTGGATTTGGGAGGACAGTTCCTGAGAGGTGACCCCTCTCTCTATTGGAACAAAGCAGAGTGAAAAGGCTATTTTAAAAATAAGCCTTTGCCTTGGGTTCATTTCGTATGTTTTAGGCATGCAGATGGAAGACCATGCACCCTGCTCAATGTGGCTCCTGCGTATCCATTTGGAGGGGCAATTGAGTCTTGGCTGATGGCCCACGCTGCTGTGTCGCATTTGGAGATTCATTGGAGATCATTTCTGCCTGCATTGCTCTCTCTCTGTCCCTAGAGCCTCTTTGTCACGGGCTGTATTGGGCCTCCCTCCATTCACAGTGAATCACTTCAGATCTTCACAGCAAAGGCAAAGCATGTAGCCCTTTAATTCACCTCAGTGCATCCCCACTAGATAGGAGGCTGCAACTTGGAGAAGGAGGAATCTTATGTTTTCCAATCCATTTGGAAAAATTGTATGCAGGATCATAGTTATGGAAAGGGAACTTCTGGTCACCACCCATACGCGTTGACATGTCTTGGCAAGATCACAAACCTGAGGGAGACCTACAATCAGGCCAAGGCTTGTGATTCCTTTTCAGACCAATGGATCTTCTTCCACAGAGAAATGTACTGCCACTCCTGATAGTCTGACAGACCCCAGAAGAAGTGGTGGGTTGACGGACAGTTAAACTTCTTCCTCCAGTGCCTCAGGAAGTGCTAACGGTTGACCATGGCCTGTTTCTATCTTGAAGGGGCTGAAGATAAGATGGGCCTAATCTTCTTCAGCAAATGCTTGACCTGCTCAGTGGAAACCCCTTATTCCACCATTAACACCTGAGAGACAAGGGCAAACACTGATGGGCCTGTTTCTGGGTCACCTGTCTCAGTGAGAGCTAAAAGTAAGGGGGCTTTTGGGGAATACCTAGCAAGCTATTAGGGAAAAATCAAAATCATTCGCTAGCCAAGGGGTCAGAGGGAATAGAAATGGGAGAGTGGGTCAGATCTTATGCCAGACTTCATAGCACTCTGGCCAGCTTTCTTTGCAGATGCATCACAGCCCAAGAGCTTGAGTTGTCATGCCTCCTTCCCCCCCCCCCCCCATCCCAATCATATCTATTCAGAGAAAGCATGCCCATAGACAGAATGACCTCATCCAGACATAACACACACAGAGCAAACCTCTGGCCATGCTGAAGCACCTGCAAGGTAAGCAAAAGGATCAGAAGGATCATCATTGATGAGAGTGACACTGGCTTGAGATGGGCTGCTGGGTAGCCATTTGAAGGACATTCCATGGATCCCAAGTCTGTGATTACACCACCATGCATGCAGTGGCCACTGGACTTCCTGCAGGTACCTAGGTGGTTCTGCAGGTTTTGTGTTCCCAGATTTGTGAGTTATAGCCCTGGGACCAACAACACGTTCACATCTACCAGATAGATAAAGGCCTCTTGTACTCTGCAGAGTCTTTTCATCAATTTAGATTTATTTTGAGTTGCAGTGGTCACTTGGATGTTTGGGGACAAAGGATGTGTAGGATGGCACAGAATGGCAGTCATGAAAAAGAAAACCCAAACAAACAACATTTTTTTTCCCTCTGAGTATTTTCTGTAGGGCAGCACGACCTTAGTGCTCTTTTTTACGGACTGTAATAATGGACACATTTTATTGAGCATATGGGCAGCCAGCCATCATAGGGTCTGAAATCAAAGGGCAGAGAGGGCAAGTATCCCTTATTTTGTCTACTTCCAGAGACATATCTTAGAGCTACAGGGGTGCTATTTATTTCCTAGTGCTTAGAGGGAACTGCACTAGAACTTGTCTTTTTTAATGACTTTTTCTCTAAGTAAACTTTGTAAAGCCCTAACCCAGAAAGGGCTGCTATGTGCATATGTTTTCTAGCAGACTATTACTAATTGCATACAGCTCTTACAAGAGAGACCTATTTAAAAATGTTTCTTAAGAGAGCTCTGACTAATCTGAGCTGACCCAATTAACCCAAAGTATCCTGTGTGGAAATTGTTGTGGACACTGAGTAAAATGATCCAGGCTAAATGCACATAAATTTTCTGTCTGCGTTTTCAAACCCAAGGAAGCGGTCAGTTCTTCCAGTGTTGTTTCTGGATTTGTATTCAGAGCTTACATCTTGCCAGTGGCTTCTTCCTACAGGCAAGCTAAATGCTTTCACCTGGTCATGGGAAAAAATGTTGTGTAATTGACAGCTATAAACTATTTTTGCACTTGAAAATATAAGCCGCATTCAAGTAACTGTGTGCGGAGATCTACAATGTGATGTCTCCATTGGAAACAGTTACCCTCAGCTCCACCGTAGCTGGTGGAGATATATTCAGTATTGTCAGTGGAGTGTTGGGTACAATTCTTCTTGCCATCAAGAATAGACCTCTCAAAATGAAGTGGATCTAATGGATCCTAAAATATCTATGTTTGTCATAGGCTCTATAGGGAACCTTAAGTGACGAGCTCTGGTATAGATGAATATACAGTAGGCTTCACAGATTAGCCTGGGCTCTTAGGGTCTAGGCTAGATAACTAGACCTGGGCTCAGTAACTCCTGGTCTCACTCACACCAGAAAGGGAGACAGGAATTAATAGGTAAAGAGAAATCCTGCCATGGGGAAGCACATTTGCATCTTCACAAAGAGATGGTATAGGAAAAGGAAAGAGTAGGGCAGTGAGGAGTAGGCTGTGTTTAAAGTATTGTGTAGTATGTTTTATCCATAGGAAAGCAGAAGTGGTGGAGTTAATAGAGACGTGTTTACATGGCCTGTGTAGGTGACTTTTACCATGGCATTTTGTGTGGTGGGAATACAGATAAAGACCAGCAAAGGCTGGCACTTTGGGCAAGATGTGCAAGAAAATCTTGGCCAATGGATTTAGCGGCAGAGGTCAGAAAGGTGAGACTGTAGACTGATTATTCAGGGTGAATCTGCAAGACCACAGTGCACACAGGATGCGAGAATCAGAGACAAGTCTAATCTGAAGCTGTTACACATTAAGGACCTGTATGACAGTTGAGAAAATTGTTTGCCACAGAGGTTAAGAAAGTAGACAGCATAAAAGATTGTGTTGGTTGACTTTTTGGGCTCCCCAGCAGAAAATGCAGGCCAGCATGATTTTTCTTTTCTTTCTTTCTTTCCTTTTTTTTTTTTTTTTTTTTTTTTTTTTGGGGGGGGGGGGGGGGGATAATATTCCTGCTATTGTTATCATTGACTAGAGGAGACTTCATGCTGTCCCTCTCTAATGCAGAGCAACAAGAGGAAGAATGCTTGTTTGATGAGGAAACAGCAGAAGAGAGGAGTTCTGCAGGTATTGATGTATCACTGATGTAGCTTTTAGTCATGGCTGATAATATTTCTGGACAGATATATCTGAATTATAAAGTTCTTTTTCTCATCCAGGGTGGAGCCTTACAAAACCATTATCCACAGATAAGAGATTTTCCTTCCGTAACTAAACCATCCTATTTAAAAGATGAGAGTTGATCCTGGTCTGCAGCTGCCAGTTCACTTATACCATAGCTGGACATGTGTGAGTCAGGCTCCTTCTACAGAATTATCTCCTTCAGGGACAAAATTGCAAAAGATTCCTCAAAAGATTCCTAATTACAGAGCAGCAGGAATGAGAAAGAGAATTGTGGGTAAACTCTGTTAGCCTGAATTTAGCTGAGCTATTTTTTTTCAAAGATGACTGGATAAAAGCACCTGTCAAGGATGGCAGGAAGATGGGACTCTGCGTTGAATGGTACCACACACTGCTTGGTACAGAATTAATAGGCGTCATTTATGATGCTGGAGGGAGTTGAGAGATATAGCTCAGTGCAATGTCAGGAGAAGAAGTAAACCAGCACTTCCTTAAGAGATCCCAGCAATCTTATCCTTCCTCTGTTTTGATATGGAAGGAGAGTCTAGTTGGCCAACCAGAGAGGTGCCAGAGAGATCAGTGCAGTGCTGTGTTTCGAACTGAATGGAGCAGTGGACAAAGCCAGGCTTCCTCTTTCATTGCTCTGTCTATCATCTATTTTGTTTGACAATGACCTATGTAATCTCTGTTTGGGAAATAAAAATAATAATGAAGACCCTACCTACACAGGCTCCTTCAATGTTTCTGAGAAAATGTGCACTCCTAGGATAAAATTTCCACTTAGATTTCCACCTAGAAGTGAAAAGATTTTTTTTTCTTTTTTTTTTTCCTATTCCTACACATGATTGGAAAGTTCAGTCCACTGTATTATTTTGAGAAGGTGCAGTAATTCTGATTGCCTTGTACTTGTGCAGTGCTTGCCTCTCCTTCCTGGGTGGAATCAGCTTCATGCAAACTGTTCCCATTGCAAAGAGACCGTAATGTAATTGGTGGCCTTTGCATGGATCAGTGTGCTTGTATACTGAAGTCGGATCAGTATTTCTTTGAAAGCAACCACGACAAGTACATGCGGAGAAACAGGGCTGCATGCTGCATGGGTTATAGCTTTGTGCTCCTCGCTGGCCTGAGACTTCAGCTTGTCTGCGCGCATCCAGGCACGGGGAACTGAATAATGTAACTGCAACTCCCGATAACACCGTCAGGAAGCCTATAAAAGTCTCTTACTGGGATCCCTGCTTGCAGAAACACCTCATCATCCAGTTTTTGCCAGGAGACGCTAAGTCAGGCTGTTGAGAAAATAAGTATCTGCTGCTTATGAAAGGTAAGATAAACTGCTAAACTGGCAGGGTTTCCCATGCAGCAAAAATTACTTTCTCCCCTTCATTCATAACCCCTTCCTGTGTCTGGGGTGGGTGAAGGTTGACCGCTCGCTCAGGACAGTTATCCGTTCACAAGGCTGTCACCTGCAGAACGAACACACTGCAAGCTCTTTGGGGCAGGAACTGTTTATTCGTTGTATCTCGTAACAGTATGTCACATAGTGAGGCCCTGACCTGGTTGAGATTGTCATGAGTAATAAATAAATCAGTATTAATCATCGTGAGCAGCAGCCACCTTGGGATGAGAAAATGATTCATTACTCCAATCTGCTGAATTATTCACTCTTCTGGTGCAAAAATGGCATGAAATATGAGCTCTGAGGATGTGGAGGTTTTTAGCATGATAGGGATTTTATTCTGGTATAAAAGGTAAACTACAGCTGGGCTAAAAACATTCTGTCTGAAATTTGCGATGAAAAATGTGAGGAGTTTTTGATCCAATAACATCTTTTATTAAAAATATCTCTCTTGTCTATGCTTATTTTTTTAAAAAAATACAACACAGTAATAAATTGTTTAATCCTTCCCACATCTAATATTACAGCCAACATCATTCAACATAAAAAAATGAAAAAAGGTGAAAAATATGAAATTTCAATTTTATTATATTTTTCCCCAAAAACCCTAAATGAATGTTTATGAAGAGAAAAGTTTCTTTGTAAAATTAAGATTTTTACAGTTAACTCTAGTATAAGCTTGTAAGAGTAAGTTTATGTTTAAAAGTACTGAGAAATGATCTGAATAGGAAAAAAAAAGGAAGAAATGAATATCAGGGAACATATGGGTGAAAGCTTGATCTTACACTCTAGTCTCCAAAGGAAAATTGTGCAGAAGATTTTTTTATTGTCCCAGAAAACTAAGTTGTACTCAATGTTATGATCTGCCTACCTTCATCTAAGAGGGCTATGGGAACATGGAGCATTGAAACATATTTTCTTTCTCTTTCTTTTCCAAACAAGTTTGAATGTAACTTTCCTATTCATTTTGCCACTGTGGTATCTTTCAGAGCTTCCTGGTTCCTTGTGGCATCTTCACTTCTTGAAGGATTCTGTGCCCTGATCCTGTTATTCCTACTGCTAATGTCGTATGATGATTTGTACTATCATGTCTCCTGTGAGACAAAAACAGGGAGGGTTTCACGTAGGACTTACTGAGTTTAATGAAAAAAGGTAAAACTTACAGTGGTGCCAACTGCTACCACACTCTCACTAGAGGGCATTTCAGCATTTTATGGGCTTTACTTTCACATTGTTTAGCTTGACAACAGGAGTATACTAAGTATGCAAAATATACTGCAGCAAGTGGTCCTTCAGTGGTCTGCATGTAATGCAATTTATGGGCTAAGAGAGCTTTCCTAAATGATTAAGACCAACCCAGGCCCTTCCTATGACAAACTTTCCACTAAGTCCCATGGGAGCTGAGCTCAGCAGGCTCAAAGGTCAAGGGTCTTCATCACAGCAGTGTAGCAAAGGTGAGGACCATTAAGATCTCTAGCTTTTTTGGACTTGTAATCAAGAGCCAGACTGCAAAGGTTAGTGATTTTCTCACAGTTGATACCATTTCCATTTGGTCCTCAGTACATGGGAAAGGTGTTTTTTCAGCATAAAACACCCGTGGGAGTTCCTGTTCCTGTTTCCAAAACGTTAAGTAAACTAAAAGTTGGTACACAAATGACTTGTTCCAGCTCCACTTTATCAGAGTCACTCTGACCCTCACTGATATTGTTCTGTCCAGCCATTGGGTTGTATGGGTAGCAAGGTGAAATGCAGATGGTTATATCTTAGAACATCTTTCGGAACCACAGAGATTGATAGCAGTCCCTAAGCTGCCACAAACTCTTGCCAAGGCTGGAGCAATTGCAGTTAGTGAACCAGGGAAGGATGATGAGTTCCTGTAGGACTGCCATCAGCCCAGGAGTGGATCTGATGTGCCATCTCAAAGAAAGAATGAAGACAAGACCTCTTTGTCTAGACATACTACATGTCCCACTCTATGGAAAGATAGGAGTCTACAGAGGCTGTCACCCAAGGAGATCAAAAAAAGAAGTACAAATTACTTCTTTCTGTCAGTCCCCTTTCCAATGCCTGGAGGGTTGACCAGGATAATGACTAACAGTCCTGCCACTGCTGCTTATCTCATACAGTTAGGTTACTTGTGCTCTAGTGAAGAGATATTTATCTCGAGTGAATTATTGCATTTCCAGCCTCTGTTTCTTGGATAATAATAATAATAATAATTCTGGACATTTTGATATCTATTTCTAAATCTAATATCCTCTTTCTTGAGGGCACTTTTGACTAAATAATATTAGTTTTACTACCTGTGTAAGAAATAAAGCCACAGTACACAAGAAACAATGTAAATTAAATAAACAGAATCAATGAAGCGTTTTAAAACCTTCACCTTATTGGAAGTATTTAGGGATGTGAATGAATTAGGATACTGGTTTTCCTGTCAGCCCCAGTCTTTCCACAGACTGCCAGCAGGGGATACACCTTCAAGAATGTAAATGCATGCAAAACTAATGAGACCACATTAATATTATTAAATTACCCAGCAAACACTATTCATCACTGTAAACTCATTTCGCAGAGAAGCAACTCAACCAAATTACTGTAGGGTCCTTGGCAGCTACCCAATAACCATGATGAATAAGGTTGGTTCCTGACAGATTATTGACACATTTACTACACTCAGAAACTCCGCAAGACTCCATCGTCAAATCAAATTTCAAGGGATTTGTGACATCTTGAAGAAAAGTTGTATGGAGAGAGGAGATCAGCTTCTGAAAATGATAGAACAAAATGGGCTTCCCTTTGCCCTTTTTGTTCTACCAAGTAGTCCTTCCTTACCTCTTCCTAGCAGATCTAGCTCCTACTCGCTGCCTTCTTCCTACAGATTGCTGGAGGCTGTGAGGAACAGAGGGGCAGCACAGCCGCCCAGCTTTATCCCTCTACTGGAGCACAGATGATGAATTAGCACAGACACAGTGGCCTGATTAGTAAACTCATAAAATCCAGCAAACTCACAGAGCAGGGCGGGGAGAGGAACCTACAGGGAAGAAAGAGAAACATTAAATTAAAATCAGGCTATGTAAGCATAAAAGAGGAAGTTCACTTTCCAACCTGGGTCAACACCCCAACATCAGTCAACCAGCTATTCCAGCAGAAAGTCTGAGTGGCTGAGAGAAGGGTAGGAAGGATGGTAGGGAAGAGAATGAATGCTATTTTTTTACATACTTGTGCTTCTGTGCAGTTGACTTTGCAGGCATTCAGTTGCCCAGTGCTCCCTGCATTGAACTGCCAAGGCTGCCCACGGTACACGTGGGATCTGGTGGTCCATAGTCTTGGTGGTTTGTCATATGCATCAGCATCTAGGTAAGGACTGGAAGTATTTGTTGCTGAGATACTGACTGAAATGGTGTGGGCTCTTCTTGACAGCCTGTTGCCACTGTGGAGAGCCCTAACTGATCATCATGATGTTCTGGGCTATAGTTTGAATGGATCTCTCTTTTCTAGTTTTCTAATTATTTCAAGGAATCCTGCTTTTCAGGACATTTCTTCTCATTGAAGAATTCTTCCCCACACTATTCCTCTAGCATGGAATGTTTTGCTTGAGCTTCTATCTTAAGCTCTTTCTGAATTCTTACTTTATTGTGGAGATACAACTATATGAATGGCCTGAAAGGAGCTTGCTGTGTAAGTAAGTGGTTATTCTGTCTTTCCCTGTTCCTAAATTACAAAATACTTTACTGAATTCAAGAGGGAAGGGTTAAAATTTGGTCCAAAGTGAGATATAACACGTAAAAAACAAAGAAAGTTGGCAAGGCTTACTGTGATGATGTAACCTCTAGTAGTAAAAGAGAGAAATCGGAAGGGTAAAATCCAGCTGTAACTACTGAACAGTGACGACTGTAGAAAATGAGGAAGGAAAAGAAATTATATTGGTGGCAAACCATCATTTGTTAAAACAGACTATTTTTATATGTATATATGTATCTGGCAAATATAGAGAAAGTTGGAAAAGGAAGGACTCGAATACGTGTAACTGATCCATGGTAAAAAAAAAATAATAATAAATAAGCCAACCTTTCTTATTAATCTTCACTTTGGCTGCAACGGTAGCTCTCCTCAGGGATACTCTTTTGGAAGAACACTTTGTCCAGTTTGGGGGTGGGGGAGACACATTCTTTGCAGAGGAGTGGAAAGCTTCAGAGACACTTTATCCTGAAGTCTACAAAAGAGTGAGATTACCTTCTCAGCGTGGCAATGGGCGATACAAGACCAGATCTCTATTTTAAATGGAGACGAAGACTGAAGGTATCATCTTCCTCATTTGAATAGCCATCAATGGCGTAATGATGATAGTGAATTACTGGAGTGGTTGCACTAGTCAGTCTTATGCTGGCTTACAACGGTTACTCTTCACAACAAGTCTTTGGTGCAACTCTGAGAAATATCAGTGGAAAAAATGTGCTCATTATCAGCAGTAGTACTTATCAGGCAGAGTTTGATATCTAGGAATAATTTGATTTAGCTTGGCAATGTTTAAAAACCAGCTAGCACATTCTAGCCAAATATGCGTATTCTATACTCTCCTCATACTCAGCTAGAAAAGTATTCATTATAGGCTAGAGAACGAGATTTTGATTTTACACTGAAACACATCTGGTGACATATAGAAATGGTGTATATAATTCATAACAAAGCATTTTGTCCATTTATCTACTTAAAAGTGGCCCACAAAGAGCTCACAGTTTTTTGAAGAGCAATGCATTTGCGATATTCTGCCTGCCAATAACTCTTGGTTTGTAGACAGTTCACGAGCAGTTGGCTGTGAGCGTTGAATGTTTTGGCCTATGCCCATGTTGGAATGACTGTGTCTGCTTTCATCTGTTCTTGGAAATGAAACACTTCCAGGCCTGGCTAGTATTTAGGTGGGAGACTGCCTAGGAATCCTGGATACTCTGCTAACAAGCCAGAGAAATTGAGGTAAATAGCAGAAACCAAATCAAAAAGGTAACACCTCAGCAGTGTTGATGAATAGGAATAGAATAAATCAGAATTCAGTCACTCTTAATTAGTGCTCCAGCCCCCAGAAGCTTCCTGTTCCCAGCCTGCCAACCTTAGCATTATATGTTGTAATAGGGCAATGTTCTAGGTTAAGATTAGCTGGTTGGAGAAAAAAAAGATGCTTAAAATGCTAATTTTGGCATTATTTAATAATGTCATAATAATGACGATGCTATAATTTTGGCATTCTGTATTTTTCTTTGGGATCATATTAACATAGACAAAATTGTGTTGAAATGCTATATGAGAGCCCTTATTAATTGTGTTGTTATCAAAAATGCCAAAGGTATATGATTCTCTTCATCTAGTCATCCAAAAATATCTGCTATCTGGGCATGACTATCTGTACCATCTTCAAAAAGATGTTTCCCAGTAATACTGAATGCTCAGCCCCCAAAGCTCAGGCATTAAATACAGCTTCTGTAGCAAACAGCAAGCTGGAGAAATCTTACTTAAATTTGAGAGAATATATACAGTTTTATAGGATTGCAAGCAAAATGACAAGTGTAAAAACATACATATCATCTCAGATCAGAGATATACAGGTCAGGACAAACTTCCTAAGGCAAGAGGGGAATAAAAATCTGTAAGAAGTAAAAATAAATATTTTGTCCATACAGGAAATTTGATCTCCCTCCTGATTGTCAATTAATATCCATTTTTCACAATTTTTGAAAGACTTCTGTGCTTATTTAGAGGTATCTTATACAAATGTATCTTGATTTTCATGTAACTGAGATGTTCTTATTATCTTTGTAATGATTAAATATAGCTAATTAGATGAAGATTCATAGATTCATATAAACCTTAGAAGAAAAGAGAATAGTGGTCATTAGGTCATTTTTAATGCATTTAAAAAAATTTACTGCTTCCTCCTGCCCAATAGCTCATATGTACTGAAAGCATCCTGCATAAGAAGGCAGATGTGTTTGTTCTGAAAACATCAGAAGATGAAGTTCTGCCTCTTCCCTGGGTAGTTTGTTCCAGTGATTAATCATCATTAATCATATGTGCTTTTTTTCTCTAATTTGAATTTCTCTGCCTTTGGCTTTCAGGTTTTGGTATTTATTTTGCCTTTCTCAGCAAGATTAAAGAAAAGCGAGCATCCACAATTTCCTCATATGCAGGTATGGCTATGCCATAACCTAGGCACTGCATCTTTTTGATAAACAACGTGACCTCTTTATGTCTCATTTAATAAAGGATCTTCCTCTACATCTTAACTTATAGTGCAGCACTCTCCAGAACCTACAGTGACCTTTTGAAGAGGATGGGCAATGAAGTGACGTACATCCAGCAGTAGCAGTTCAACCAATACCATCTGCAGATAGAGCATTGCTTTTCTCTCCTACTTATATCCTCCTTGTTCATCCATCCAAAGGCTTCTCTTGCCAAAACATTGGTTTGGGAGGTCATGAATGACACTCAGTCTCCAAAACTCTGCTCAGGCTCCTTGTGAGCTAGAAAACCATCTCCTGGTCTGTGAATCTCCTGTCCTGTTGAGGATAAGATTAGAGACCTCTGGGCAGACTAGACATCCACAAATCCACGGGCCCTGATGGGATGCACCCACGGGTACTGACAGAGCTGGCAGATGTTGTTGCCAGGCCGCTCTCCATCATCTTTGAAAGGTCCTGGAGAACAGGACAGGTGCCTGAGGACTGGAAGAAAGCCAATGTCACTCCAGTCTTCAAGAAGGGCAAGAAGGAGGACCCAAGCAACTATAGGCAAGTCAGCCTCACCTCCATCCCTACAAAGGGGATGGAACAGCTCCTTCTGGATGTCATTTCCAGACATATGGAGGAAAAGAAAGTGATCAGGAGTAGCCATCATGGATTCACCAAGGGGAAATCCTGCTTAACCAACCTGATAGCCTTCTCGGATGGCATGACTGGCTGGGGAGACGAGGGGAGAGCAGTGGACGTTGTGTACCTTGACTTCAGCAAGGCTTTTGACACCGTCTCCCGTAACATCCTCCTAGAGAAGCTCAGGAAGTGTGGGTTAGACGAGTGGGCAGTGAGGTGGATTAAGAAGTGGCTGAAAGGCAGAGCTCAGAGGGTCATCTAGTTGTAGGCCTGTGGCTGGTGGCATCCCCAGGGTTCAGTACTGGGTCCCATCCTGTTCAGCTTCTTCATCAATGACCTGGATGAGGTGATAGAGTGCCTCCTCAGCAAGTTTGCCGATGATACCAAGCTGGGAGGAGTGGCTGACGATACACCTGAGGGCTGTGCTGCCATTGCGAGAGACCTGGAGAGGCTGGAAAGCTGGGCAGAGAGGAACCTCCTGAGGTTCCACAAGGGCAAGTGCAGAGTCCTGCACCTAGGGAAAAATAACCCTAGGCACTAGTACAAGCTGGGGTCTGACCTTCTGGAGAGAAGCTCTGCAGAGAAAGACCTGGGAGTGCTGGTGGAGGACAAGTTGACAAATGAGCCAGCAATGTGCCCTTGTGGCCAAGAAGGCCGATGACATCCTGGGGGGTACATTGGGAAGAATGTTGCCAGCAGGTTGAGGGAGGTGATCCTGCCCCTCTCCTCAGCCCTGGGGAGGCCTCATCTCGCGTCCTGTGGCCAGTTCTGGCTTCTCCGGTACACATCCAGAGACACATGGAGCTACTGGGGAGAGTCCAACGTAGGGCTACGAGGATGATCAGAGGGCTGGAGCACCTGCCCTGTGAGGAACGGCTGTGAGAGCTGGGCCTCTTCAGCCTGGGGAAGAGAAGCCTGAGGGGGGATCTTATCAATGTGTGCAAGTGCCTGAAGGGAGGGTGTCAAGGGGATGAAGACAAACTCTTTTCAGTTGCCCCATGTGACAGGACAAGAGGCAATGGGCAGGAACTGAAGCACAGGAAGTTCTGCCTGACCGTGAGGGGGAATTTCTTCCCTGTGAGAGTGACAGAGCACTGGCACAGGTTGCCCAGAGAGGTTGTGGAGTCTCCTTCTCTGGAGATCTTCAAGGCCCACCTGGATGCAACCCTGTCTACCATGGTCTAGGTGACCCTGCTGATCCGGGAAGTTGGACTAGATGATCTCCAGAGGTCCCTTCCATCCTTACCGATTCTATGATTCTGTGATTCTATGAATGCAGTCTGTGCAACTTCTTCTTTGTACTTGGTGTTTGGTTGGATTCAACCATGTTTTGTTGGAAAGAGCCTAGCTGATCACCAGCTGATGCTGCTGGGCCTGAGCCCAACCTGCCCAACAGGAATTCCCCAGCTTCACCCCCAGTCACTTATCCCCTGGTCTATCAAATTATAATTTTCTACTCTCAGTCAGTCAATTTATAACACATTTAACATGGTATTGATACTGTGTAGTGCTGGGCTTTAATGGCAATGCCATCCATCACTAAGTCAAATTCCTTACAAATGCCTTAAAAATGCTCCAAATCACTTTTAGCAAACACTCTGAAAGAATGAAATCAGGTTGAGTTTTTGCATTAATTATTTCACACAAAACCATGCTGGCCGACATTAATTATATACCTGTCCTTCTGTTCTTTATCAATTAACTGGTACATTTCTATATTTTGCTTGGAATTGATGTCAGGTTAAGCAATCTATAATTTCAAGTGTGCCTTTTTAGAGCATTAGAATAACAGTAACTCTCTCTGAACCTTCTGACATTTCTCCAGGATTCCAGGATATATTAAAAATTAACATTACCAAGACCAGAACCTCAACAGGTATCTTTAGGACTTGGATATGAGTAACCTCATCTACAGATTTTAAAAAAGGTCTTTTCCCATCTTTGTTGAATTTTGCTTACTATTCCTCTTAGTTACCAGGAAAGTGTAAAGGGCTTCATTATCCTTTTATGCTTAGTACATCGTCTAATGTAGAGTAGAAATGTTTATCCTTTGCCTATCCTTCTTCTATAATTGTCTTACACGGAGATGGTTAAACTGTTGACCTCTGCCATTATTAGAATAATTTTTATTCTAATATATTTAAAAACCTTATTCTGATAATCCTTAATTGATGACAGTTTGGGATTTTTCCCCCACCTTCCTCTTTCCTTGCAAAAACTTTAGTTCTCTTTTTCCTCCTGTCCTTGGTGATCTGGGATTTATAAATAAATAAATATATAAATGAATATTTTTCATACACATGTATACACAGATGAAGTAAGGAAGCAATTAGACATAATAAATGCACACAGACATGAAGACAACATGCCTATATATACATATTTCTATTTGATGTTTTCACTTTGTCAAAAACACATAATGGCTTTTTAGTCAAAGTTATCTTCTGCCTTGATTGCTGATGCTTGGCTTTTGGCCATCTAATAAATTATTCCAAAAAAGACTCTCAATTTTCATTCTCAATTTCCTGTCTACACTTATGTCAATTTCTCTCAAATTTTGTCTCAGCTTTGAGAAATTAGCCCTTTTAGTGTACAAAGTACATATTTCATGTTTGAGATTGTCCTTTCTATGTCCATAATAAATGTAATCACCAGAGGGAAAGTTATACTAGGAAAGGAGAAAGAAATTATGAGTCTGCACTTTTTTTTTTTTTCTGCTTTGGATGGCATTTTTGAGAAGTCTCTAAATCACTTAGAAGGAAGTATCGTAGATCTGTGGCAGGAAGAGGTATGGCACAGTTAAAATGTCTAAACCTCTATGGTCAAGGCTGGGCTGATGTTTCACTCTATTGAGTGTATCTGGTTGTTAAAAACTCTGCTCAGATTTTAGAAGGTTTTAAGTAAAACACAAATGGAATGTGTTTGTCATGCTCAGATTCTCAAAAATCAGGAAATCTGCCTTTCTAATGTTTAAGAAATGCCATAGCATATGGGAAATCATCAGGAGAGGAAAGGCGAAAATGGATTGGAACTGAGCTCTGAATATTGAGTACTATTTTTACTGTGCCCAAGTCCCATTGCTTCTACTGTGACCTGACATTCAAAACATTGTGCAAAAAATACAAGCTTGTTGCCAATATTTTTGAATATCAGGCTGAGAGTGTCAGCATAAGAGTTATTCACAGAGCTTGTTCTGCTTCTCCAGTTGCTGATGAAGAGCTCTGGACAAACTCTTTTTTTGAAATGACAACATGTTCAGCAGCATATGCAAATGATTCATTAGCATATTATTAATATTTTCCTCAAAGTCATTTGTATGGAAATTACTCATGCAGCTGTATCTGCAAATTGCAACAAAAATGAGTCTCGGAAGCCCTCTGTGGCTCTCCTAGTTGCCCAAACCTGGATAACGAGGTATCACACACCAGTGACCATGAGAAAATCAAGCAGTTTATTGCCCTTCACTTTCAAAATATGAGAAGTCTTTTATTTCTTGTAGCTATAAACTGTATCTTGGCACTATCAAGAGATCTGAGGTATAAAGTGAGTGGGGATCCCATGATGCAACTGCTATGGGGACAGTGAATGTGTTTGGGTTCAAGGCTACCTGACTCCTGGACAAGTGCTAATGAAGGAGTAATCCCCATCTCATAAACTCAGCAGACTCACGCCCCAGATGGAGAGAAGTCGTCACAGCACCAAAGCTGATATCTGGGCTGTATTTATACTTTTAGTCAACTCAAAATTGTACATTTGCTTAAGGCAGCCAGGGAGGTTTCCTCAATAGTTTGTAGAAGATAAATGATATCTCCAGAGGATGAGTCATCCTGTCCCAAGCTTGCTGTCTCAGATGTGGGGGGAGAGGGAGATGAATCACCTTCAGAGGTGCAGATCTTGTTCTGTTGACTGAGGAAGGAGCCAAGACCAAGTGGCTTAGACAGGATGCCCACTTCTTAGGTAGGTGTGATGAAGCCAGGCCTAAAAGAAGGTTGTCTGAAGGTACTTGATACCTCTGTTATTAATTTGGCCATATCCCACTTAGCTCACAGGCATAATTGATTGTGGACAGTATGATAGATTAAGTGTGTTATTATTAAAACCGACCACTGCTTACTCTCTTAAAATGGAAGAAGACTATTATAACACCCACTAAAATTCCAATGTCTCTCTTGTCCTGATGATATATCTTCTTTGTCTTTTCCAAATATTTGTCCTGTGCTTCCTGACAAAGGATCAAATTATTTCCATCTCATAAATTGACTTCTGCTATTTTGTGGGGTTTTTTTGGCACTCATTTTTTTTCCCCAGAGTGAATTTCACTGCAGACACTCGCATGACAACGAAAAGGAGGCAGGGCCCTTTGCCCCAGCTTTATCAGGCTACATCACAGAGTTGCCCAACCCCAAATTTTCTGTCATGAACCATCTCCTCTTCCCCTTTATAAAAACAGATTTGCCTCTTCATTGAGCATCTCCTTTCATCCCTTTTGGAAGGTCTTTCTACTCTCTCATTTTCTTTAGCTTTCAAGCATTTTCAGAGGAAATCGTTATTCTCCACAGTGAAGACTTCAGTCCACGCACTAGTCGTCCCCTATTTGGCTTATTGCAATGGCTTGTACTACCAGCCACTCTATTTTTCCTAGACTTTCTCCACTTTATTCTGGCTGCCAGAGTTCTATATTCTCCAGTTTATGATTCTTCTCCTATTCTAAGCTTTGGCTTCCTCCTTATTTCCTTTTAAGTGTCTCCCTTGTACTTCATGCTCATGATGGTTACATAGATACTTTTGTACTGATTTTTCTCTTCCAAATATCTGAGATCTGAATGCCTCATTCTTTTCCTGGCAGCCTCTGCAGCTCTGGGTGTCATAACTCTTTGCTGATGGGTTTTGCACAGCTAGACTTAGTCAGCTGAGACCGCATACTATTTTTAAGTCTGTCAGTTGTTGTCTTCTCATAACTTCTGAGTCCATTTGCCAATATCAACCAAATTTGGCAGAAGGAAAATGTTAATTTCTCACAAGCTTGGGTGAAAATGGATGGAATTCTGGATAGAGAAGAGTGACATAATTAGTGGGCCCACTTAGGGAAAGGCTCCAGCAGGAGAGTGGCCCTGCCCCTCCCAGATACCAAAGAAGCAAATTTTCTCTCTTGTTTCTCTCTTCTCTCTTCTCTCTTGTTACCCCTTTGGTATCTAACAATTCAGAAATTCCTGTTCAAGCTTTTTCCATAAATGAGGCATTTTCAGACACTCTTCTTATGTCTTTGATATCTAATAGAGATGAGCTCAAACTATATCTTTAGCATAATCAGCTAAAACATTGTGAGATGCAGTTTCATGGTAAACTAGGTTTCAACACTTCTGGGGTCCATGGAACTACTCACTTTCTCTTCTTACAGTTCTTTGAACTCACTAATTTATAAATTCTGCTTACCTCTTGGGGAAGAACCAAAACTCTTACCCTGTGGGCCACACATCACGAAGCACTAGAGAGAAAACATCCCTCTTTAACTCTGTCAGCCTCATTAACAGCCTTATCCAATGCTCACTGGACTTGGCAGCTGTGGGCTTGGTTCCCTCCTGCTGTTGCAAAGTTGAGAATAACTGCAGGGCAACAAATCTGAAGCCCTAGGTGGCCACTGATTTGTTAGCACAGCTTATTTGCTGTGGGTAATACACTTGTCCGTTTTCCTACCCCAGGTGCTTTATTGTTTTCTGTTTAATTTCTCACCATCTCCCCCACCAGATAAGTGAACAGTATTTACTTTCTTCAAAGTAGTTGATGTTTAGGTTTCACTGGAATTAACTTAGATGCTATCACCTTTTATTGCTTCATTCAGTTCTTGCCATCCTGACAGTAGATTATTCTTCGCAGTAGGTGGCCGAGTCAACTTTTTAAGTCACTGACTTTGGTTTCCTTCTCTGGAAATCTGCTTAAGGGAAGTATGACATATGCATGCTTTTAAGCACTTCGAGGTCCAAAAACATATTATAATGCCTTTGATAAAAATAAACTCAAAGAAACCATTGCATGTAAAGAAGGAGAGAACAAACAATTTCAAGGGAAAAAAGGCATTGGGACTTCGTAAGAGTGTTTAATAGTCAAGCCAGAGTTCTCAAAAATCAAGGAATATTTTGGAACTGGTGAGGCTTCTAGATTAGGTAAGTTTTAGGAAGTATTTCACCTCTAGTCAACCTTTTTTAGTATCTTGGTTAGGGAAGAGTTTAAACCACAAAGGCAAGCTTGAGACAAGAGCCTTTTCAATTTCCTAAATTACCAGCATAATCCAGTAACTAGTCTGTGAAGCTCGTGAGTTGAGTTCAATGCCATGTTTTACTCCTGGCTGACTGTAGCTAAATAAGCTGCTTTTGGAGTCACAAAAGTAAAGCACTCTGTTTTTCTGGAACCAAAATTGATGTATGCTATCCCTTGAAGAATCCAAATCTTTTAAATTGCCTCTGGTCTTGCCAGAAAGCAAGTGGGTTGTTTACAGGGGCTTAAGCTAGTATTTCTCTGCCCTCCAAACATAGCACAGAGAAATAGGCACTGCTTGGTGTGAATCTTCTCATCCTGGAGTGTAAGTCTTCAGTAGGTGAAGTGACACCATCAGATACTTATTTCTCTCTGTTGGTATAGGGAAGACTGAAGATGACCAGCTCAGCGTTCAGGGCCATTCAATGGTAATTCCTTGCAGGCTAGACACAGCCTTGGGCTGTGGGCTCCATACTGCATGATAACTAGTAAGGTTTCTCTATGTCCAGCAAAGCTTTTTTATATTACTTTTTAGTGCAGTATTTACTGTTACGCACTTTTCATCCTTCTTCATACTGAAATTTCTTCTGTTGTTGCAGGGGAGACTTCCCAAGGAAGGCTCCCACCCTTCCACTTAGCACTATGAGGAGGCTGGAAGAATGGAAATTTTCCAATACCTTTTCATGTTTCTTCACAGGTAAAGACCTCTGTTTAAGGTAAAGTTTCCCATGGTTTTGTGTTCTGAGATTTACTGCTTAAGCCTTCTGCTCATGACATTTCTGATCTGAATGTATTAAGATCACTTCTCCCTAGATGGTTACTGGCTTCTGTTTTATTTAGTGCGCCTGGGTGATTTTCTAGGACTACATCCAAAGCAGAGTCTGACCTTGCTGGTTCTTTAGTTAGCTCTAGTGTACACAGAGCCTTCCAAAGAGATGTATTTGGGTCCACAAGCCTTCCTGCAGAATGTGTCGTGTGCACTAAATTTCCCCATGCTCACTCTTTTTGAGAGGGTACACATACAGGGATGCAACGATGACACTGTTTTTCACAAATACCCATGTAAGGACAAGAATAGGTTTCTGTATTCATAAAATCAACACAGTCTACCCTCAGGAAGGTAATGAACTTATTTATGTTGCCTCTTCTCACCATTATTTCATTTGATCAATCCTCCTGTGTCTAGTGCCTCAGGCAGTAATGTACATTTCATCCATGTCTTCTGTCTTGGGAATCTCACAGTGGCAACATGAGCCTCCTACCACTCCACCAAAGGTGATCTTTTTCTGATTTCTCGTCTGTGTTGCTGGGCTTATTTGGAGAACAGTGGTCTTCTCCACAGTGAAGAATGAGCCATTTATTTTTAGAGTAGTGAGAAAGGTATCTGTGATCTAAAAAGAGAATAGTCACAGTGGAGAGAGGAAATAATTAAACTAAGATTAAATTTACCAATCCTGATACTGACAGTGGTGTAGCAGTGCAAAAATCTACCTGGGTTTATTATCCCTGTGTTTAAAGCATCACAAGTTCAGCATGGAGCAATGTGCTTTGCGTTTTCATTGGGTGAGTCACTGCACAGAAATCAAAACAGTCCTTGGAAAAGCAAACCTGAGTCTACCATGACAGGTAAATACCTGGCACCAGTCTACATGGCCCTGGTGCCTCTCTCCCTTCTTAATCCATCTGTGTGAATCTTGAACTCTCCCAGGTACTGAGGAAAGCAGTTTCAAAGAGCAGGAGTGAACAAATCTTACTCCACCATCCCAGAGGAGCCTGGAATTTAAGATACTTTTAAGTCATTGCTTCCTGTCTCCAAGTAGCTTTTCTTCTGTTGGCCAGGTTGAGTCATTCGGTCATTCAGGCTAAATGGAACAGTGCTAGGGAGTGTTTCTGAGCACTGGCCTTAACATAGGTCAGGGACCATTCCCAGTAGGCAGTTTGGATGCATCCACTTTCCTTTAGGAAGAAAGTGAGTTCAGTGGTATGAACACAGACCATGCCATTTGGTCTCAGTGTCAGAGAAGAGCCATGGATATAACTTAATACACTCTACTAGATACAGCATCAGGGTGTTAATCTACAGCAGCTTCTCTAATTAGTGCTCTGGAGGCATTTTTATTATAGAAGGACTTTTACTCTGCGCGTGTATTTTTGTGGTGAGAATGGCCACCATACAGTTTAAGGCTTGTAAGATGTGGCACATAAGATCTACCTCCTTTTGAGAGTGCTAAAGGAGAATCCTACAGAAAAACCCGCTAGAAAATGAATACTGTTATAAAGACTGTAGAGTTTCAGAACTGTCCAATGCACCAGGCTGCACACTGTTTAACAGAAATAAAGATAAGTATTTCATAGTTTCCTTTCTGAAATTACAGGCTAACTTCTGCATTGGAAGTGCCAGGCATTTAATAGTGGGGAAAAAAAAAAAAGGTAAGCAATCTCAAGATTACTCTATAATTGCCTGGATGAGGCATATTTCCTTATTTCACAATACAGGTTAATAATCTGTTAATGATTTTGTATGTGTAAAGAGTAAATATGGCATTGAGAAGCTCTATTAGAAATCATTGACATAAATGGGCTCACTCCTGATGCAGGACACCTCTAGTTCTCTCTTAATGATTTACACCTGTGGCACTTTGTCACTTTGATTATAATTAGTACGACATAATACGAGCTGTGCCTGCTGTATCTTACTGTTTAGACCAGGCATAAGGTTCATTATGGTAGCAAAAGCAATGAGGCCTGCAATGGAAGAAGGGTGTTTACCACTGGAGAGCAGATAGAACATTTTTGCACTGCCAGGAGGGGAGGTTCTCTTCACACAAGGCGTTCCTCTATGCGTGTGTCACTTTCCCGCCTGTAAGTTGCTGTGTAATTACATCATCGTGGGAAGTATTCATTAAAAAGCTGGAACCATTAGCAGAAGTGCGGCGGCCTCCTCTGTTCTGCGCAAAATTAGATACCAGCCACAAAACCCAGCTCTAACGGCATTCATGTTCGTAAATCAAAGTCAAGTATTTCATTAGGGTGTCTGCAGTGTATGTATATAACTCTGTAGCAGAGTGTCTGCTAAACCTAATGTGTTGCATTTAATTAACATTTAATTAGAGGGCTTTTGTGGGATGTGCATAAGTATTTGCCAGGCAATTTGTAAGCAGAAATCCACGTCACTCACTGGACGCTAGTGTGCAGTTCTTGTAAATAAAGGCTTATCAACATAAACCTTCCACACTTGGAAGACTTGATCCCATATATAGCTTAATATTCATATTTGTCTTCAAATTTCAGAGTTTAATTTTGTATTGAATTTCTCCATTAATTTTCTTTTCCTGATCTTGTATATTGTCTTTTAACAATCATTACCTACTCCTCTTTTACCAATTGAGTAATGAGCATTTGGGTCAGTGTTGGAATGAATCACATGTCCTACCAAAGAAAAGGTGTGTTTCCTTCAGGAAGACAATACTTCCCCATCAGATTTTGTCCTGATGTCTTTTAAGGCCATGCCATATACCTAACAGCTCAAGCAGAACAGTCATTTCCATGTGCAAGGAGGGAATAGTAATCAGTTCACCCAATAACGGAGTTCCTGAATGGAATTTGACTGCCTATGTTATATGAGATGTCAAATAGATGAGCTCTGATTTTAAATTGATATTTGCCTGAAAAGTTTTGTGTTCAAAATAGGAAATGTATCACTTACGTTCTTAGGCTTGTAACCCCCTACTCAGCTGGTCAACTGGTGTTTCTTCCGGAGTCACTAGAGAGAGCAAAGACTTCTTCAGAGGGAGATATAGCATTCTTGGGCCACATACCTTCTTCAAATTGTCCTCCATATGTGAAATTTATCTGACCTAGAAAAGATGTCTGCAGTATGGTTGTGTCTGAGCAGGTCACTTTGGGTTCTCTTTGTTGAGCTGAGTTCAGAGTGCAGTTTAGCTGACAAAAGACAGACACCTCTCTTAGGATGGATGGACCTGTAGGCATTACCTCTGCTGAGTCTATTGACCAGATCTCCGCTCTTAGAGGAGGCCAGACGACCGTTTCAGATGTAGACACCTGGATAGTAGTTACCTGAAGGCAGATAAATCAGTCCCACCTACAGTGTGCCTCCATGTACAGAGAGCCTGGGAGACAAGTTGATTCAGTTAAATTCTTAAAGCTGAAGGGCATGAATACTGTCCCCTCAGTATAGCTCTCACACTCAAGGTCAGTTCACATAACTAATTGCAAGAGAAAATCAGGTGTTTCAAACAGTTACGCTATTGTTTCACAGGGACATTTCCCTCTGCATCTGCAGTGACCAGAAGGTATCACAGAGCTGATATGACTGTGTCTATAAGGTATAGATGAAATGATCTCCAGTGCAGTGGCGACCATTGCTTGAGCATCCTTCTCTTTGCATGCTGTCCTCTTAGGTGATTTGTTTCTGATCATATTCCCCTGCTATCTTTGCAAAAGCCAGCAGGTCTAGCAGAATATAGCTGAGATCCCAGACCTGAACTACCTTACAACATAGATGTGACCAGTTTTGCCATAGAGCTGAAACATACCACAGAGTTGTAGACCCATAGGCCCTGACTGAAGGCTCCTGGAGAATTAGAACTGACCCATTTCTGTTCTCCTGAAGCTTCATTTCTGTGCAAGGTTTCACCTCATCCTTGCCCTGTATGGCTTTTGCCTCATACTGTTAATCAGACACTGCTGTACTCGTCCAAAGGTTGATGGGAGAAGTGACCCGTTTGTAGTAGTTAGTGAAGTGTCTCCTTGGGAATGCAGAGTTGTGTCTACACAAGCTATTCTCTTCAAATAGGCATCAGTCCATTCCAGAGTGTTTTGGGGATAAGGAGAATCTAGCCACCAACATGACAGATTTCCTTTCCTTGGACTGAATACTCTTTCTGTCTAAAAATAAAAGGAAAGAAGAAAAAAATATATATATTTTTCTCTACCTGACTGGCTGCCCAATGCTTCGTACTATGAAAAGCTGATGAGGAGCGCTCAGCTCATTACTTTTCATTTTTGTGGACGTTTTGTGTGAGAAATGATCTCTCTGATACTCTGCAGCCCTGCTGGCTCTTCCTGGTTTATCCTACTCCCTACATGGTTTTGTTTCATCACCAATTCAGTGGCAGCTCCACAGGATAGCAGAATAGTGTTGGATCTTCGAGCAGAAGAAAAGCAGAAGAGGAAACGTGTCCTAGTATCTAGATGGAGAGTTGGAATTTGTTCGCTGCTGCAGTAGTGCAAGTCCAGCATAACTCCCCTAAGGTGGAAGTGGTGGTGTATGAAGGAGGGCTGGAGAAGGAGTGCAGCAAAGCTGGGTTTAATGTATGGAGTAGTTTCCTACCTGGACTACAGAGTCTAATGGACTACTGTGTAATCCATGAAACGGTGCTGAAATTAATGGAACTCAACGCTAAATTACATCCCATAAGGACTGGAAGACTATTGAGCCGAAGGGTCTCTAAATGGTGCAGTTCACTGAAGTAAAGCAATAAATGTGTCTGCCAGGAGTGTATAGAAGCCTGCACGTTGTAATAACCTCTCTGGCCACTTCATCAAACGTTCGCTGTCTTCCCAGGGTGTAACTTACAGCAGCTCAGACTGTCAGAGCCTTTTCCTGCATTCAGTTTGTGCAACGTGGTCCCATGATGGCAACTCCTTGGTGAGAAGAAATCAGCCTCCCCAGGCTCACTGAGTGAAGCCGAGTTACACCAGCAAGTTTGACTTACTTGTTTTCCACATCATCACTGATGGCCTTCTAATAGGAATCAGAAGGGGGAGGAGGAGGTGAAAAACAACAACAACAACAAAAAAAAACAGCAGCAGTTTGATTCATTTTGGAGATCTCTAAGTTGCCACTGATCAAATCCAAACACTTTCCCCATGTGTTGAAAAAGATTATTTCCATCAATCTCCAGGCAGGCTTCAAGCTGAGCGTCCCTGTCACAGCTTTCTTCATCCTTTCAGGCCTGGGACATACTTATTTTTCAAAGTATTAGTTTGTTTTGTGCATATTCCTCTCCATTTCAGCTTCCTCCTTTAGCACATCCTGTAGAGGAAGTCTCAGATACTGGTGATCACTAGATCAGCTTTCAAAGCCACTGTGACGAGATTGTGTCTCCTGTTTTGAACGGAATGCTGCAATGTTTTGCTTCCCAATTCCCAATATATTTTCTAGATCAATAGAAAATTATCTCTCTATTTTTTTATATTAATATCTGACCTACATATAGGAAGGAGAATGTGCACAAATATGAGGAAGAGAAATCTGAAGTCATAGATGGCATCTGAGGAACGTTCACCTTCCACAGCAGCTTCTTTCTCCGGGTTTAACTATAGGCCTATCCAAAAGTGAAATAATGAAATATTTAAAGAAGGTTCATTTTAACTTTCTATGAGATCAAGAAGGAGAAAAGCGAATTTGCGACATGATCATTTTTCAGACCATCAGGGCTCTGTTGCATACTAACACTTCTCTAGCAACACTGATTGGTTTACTGTTGGGTTTGGCATTCAGAGCACTGTGCATTTTACTGTTTGCTCTGATTCCATGGGCATCCTGCAGACTACTTATGGTTACCTCGTGGATCACATGGAATTGAGAGACTACAGAATGGGAATCATTACATTAGGTTATTTTGGCAAAGTATACCCACAGGAAAAGACATACAGTGGACTTATTGACTACGAGACTGTGGAAATAAAACCACACTGATTCCTGTGTTTGGATTTGCGTCCTTCATCCTACAAGATGAGAGAGGGAAAAATAGCCCTAGGCACCGGTACAAGCCGGGGGCCGACCTGGAGAGAAGCTGTGCAGAGAAAGACCTGGGAGTGCTGGTGGAGGACAGATTGACCATGAGCCAGCAATATGCCCTTGTGGCCAAGAAGGCCAATGGTCTCCTGGGGTGCATTGGGAAGAGTGTTGCCAGCAGGTCAAGGGAGGTGATGCTGGCCCTCCACTCAGCCCTGGTGAGGCCTCATCTTGAGTTCTGTGTCCAGTTTTGGCCTCCCCAGTACAAGAGACACATGGAGCTACTGGAGAGAGTGCAGCGTAGGGCTACGAAGATGATCAGAGGGCTGGAGCACCTGCCCTATGATGAACAGCTGCAAGAGCTGGGCCTCTTCAGCCTGGTGAAGAGAAGCCTGACGGGGGATCTTATCAACGTGTACAAGTACCTGAAGGGAGGGTGTCAAGGGGGTGGGGACAAACTCTTTTCAGTTGACCCGTGTGACAGGACAAGAGGCAATGGTCAGAAATTGAAGCACAGGAAGTTCTGCCTGACCGTGAGGGGGAATTTCTTCCATGAGAGTGACAGAGCACTGGACCAGGTTGCCCAGAGAGGTTGTGGAGTCTCCTTCTGTGGAGATCTTCAAGGTCCACCTGGATGCAACCCTGTCTACCATGGTCTAGGTGACCCTGCTGAGCAGGGAGGTTGGACTAGATGATCTCCAGAGGTCCCTTCCAACCTTACCGATTCTATGATTCTATGATCCACTATCTTTAGCTGTAATCTCAGCAAATCTGTAGGTTTCCTCTGTCCATGTCAATCCTTGCAGCCACTGCAATGGGTAAAAAAGAGAAAAACTTATATGAAATGATTTTCTAAGGTGAAAAAAAAAAAGTTTTTTTTTACAACATTTACATTTTTATGGGACTATTTCTCATTTCTGTTTTTTCAGCAAAACCTTAGTTTGTCTCTAAGGAAAAACTGAAGTGATGGTCCTTGCTTGCCAGTCTCGGTGACTGACATTTTTTTTTATATAGTTTTGCCTGCAGGCAGATAACTGGACGGTAGGAGTCAGCCCAAGAGTGGGAGGAGAAGGTAGGTAGGCAGGCATCCAGCCACAGGAAAAGGCAGCTGATGAACTGAAAATACCCTCTCCCAAATTGCAGTAAGTTTGAAAACTCTTGGGGGGGGGGAAGAAAAAAAAGAAAGAAGAGGGCAAGCTGGCTTGGTGTAGGGTAGAATTACTTACTTATTTGCAAAATATGGTCTCTTTCTGTGGAAGGAATTTCTGTTTTTCAGCAGTTTCACCTGTTTTGTTCAACAATCACTTCTGCCCTATGCATCCTCCCTAGTGTCCTCCCCATCCTACGGGGGGGGGGTTTCATGACTCCATTCGCGGTCCCCTGCATCTCAGCCTGGCATTCAATCCTCTCAGCTGATTTCTGGCTTCAGACCTGTCCCAGTAACACTTTGAAGCTGCTTTGGGCACACAGAAGTGGTTTTCCAGACTGTTAGGTGGCTCAGAAAATCATGCATTTCAATGTATACGAATATTTTGCCCTGGGCTTTCAGTTATGTTTTTCCTTTTAAGTATTATCATCCATTCAAAGAAACTGATTTTTGTCCAGTTCTCCTGGACAAAGTGAGGCAGAAACTCTACAGAATGATTCAGGCTCACCCCAAGGAAAGGAGCTGCGCGCAAGACTTATTTTTTCCCAGTTTGGCATGTGATTTCCCTGCAAGAGGTGCTCAACTTCAATTTCTTTGCATTATCCTGAGAAATAGCAAGGTGAAATCTACCCCAGGCTTGTGCTTTGCTTCAGCCCCTAATCAATCTTAACAGCCATTTATTGCTCCATATTTTACCAAGCAAAGGAGATTATGTCTTAATTATTTCCTTACATGCCTTTGAGGGTGGCAGGAATAAGGCAAACAGAGTTCCCGTAAAAGTAATCGGTAAAATAAAAATTAAAACATCAATTTTCTCCTCCGTGATCTTGTAATTGAAATACTCTGTCCTTTTCAAGTGTTCTGGTGTTCACACAGCTTAGCGAGAGTCACAAAAAAGTTAAGCCTCTAGGTCCGACTGGCTGCTTGGACTCCTCGTATGATCCGTGGAAGGAGCAAGACTCCTCCAGACATGGGTTGCGACTCTTCTCTCAGCAGGAGAATTGTTGTTCGGAGGTGACTGTTTGTCTCTGTGATTGTTGTAGGCTTCTGCCTATTTTTTAGAATCAGCTGGAAAAAAACACCACCAACAAAACCCTTTCCTGTGGGTTCAGCCACTTGCCAGCTTCTTATCTAGCAGTCCTTGCTCTTAAAGTCGAATTTCACATTTTTTTGGACACAGCGATTTTGCGTGTAAATCATCACTGAGAAGATGCTTTTAATCCCTTACCCTGAAGCCTTTTTACAGGGCAATAGGGGCAGCACAGCCCCAAAACACTGAGAGAAGTATCTTGAATTATTACAGGAAATTCATCAGTGTTCAGCTGCTTCAGATTTACTGGCCATATGTTGGCCTTTAGTATAACTCCCCCTGTTCCCCACTATGTTAGCAGCCTCAGGTGTGTGAAACGGCTCCACGAATCTGTGACTGTGATAAATGCTATCCATTACTGGCAAGATTGTCTTGCATCTCTCTGTGCAGTTGGTTTCACTACAGAAATGCTTCCACTAAAGGACCCCTTTTTATTTATTCATTCCAGTGATTTCTGTATCTTGACAATTGCCCTGGTCAGTTCACCTCACATTAGTTATTAAAAACAACATATAATGCTGTTTTCAAAATAAATCTGTTGCCTGCTATGCTCAGAGGTGTGGTCAGGGAGATAGATGGTGACCTGTAACACTCACTCAACACACACAGTTTGGCCAAGTGGATGCCAATCAGGAGCACATGGGCAGTTCCTGACCCCTCACATCCTGCTGCCACATGGTCTCCTTGAAGAAGTACCGCATGCAAAGGATAACCTTCAAGGAACATGACAGTGGAGGTGGAGATCTGTATGTGGAGTGTACCTTGGAGGACTTTACTGTGATTCATAGAAACTGGGCGAAGCTCCAGAAGCACTTTTCATGAACTTCAGCCTTATAATAATGATAATTTCGATAACAACTACAAAAGAAGTAGAAACAACAGAACAATAACAAGAGGAATTCAGTAATAATCATCAATACTGATAAGCAATGCTTCATTATCATTAATTTTGTATGATGCTGTGGTGAAAAATTTCAGAGTTCTTCCAAAAACAACATTTAGGATTTAAGTCTTAATGTATTTATTTATTGACCTAAATCCTTTGGGCATCAGCCTCATTTTATATCCTCCATCCTGAGGCACAGGACAAAGTGGGAAGAGACCATTGGGTGGGGAGTGCCAGGAACAAGATCAAGATAAGCAGCTCCAGCTACCTCCATTGCACAGATCACCTGTTAGCTTCTCTACTAGCCTCATGTGAGCAGCCCAACATTAAAATACTCTCAAAGAATGTTCTCACAACCTGGAACATGGGTGCCCAGGTCTTATCTTTCTTTATTATTTCAGAGTCTAATCGTATTTTCTTCTCTGTGGAGTGCAAAAGAAGGAAAAATAAGCAAAAGTCATGTTGAAAAACACAAGAAAAGGGGAAAAATAAAGGAAGCTCATCTTTACAAGTGCTTGACATGGTGGTCTGAGATTTCTCCAGCAGAAAGATGTTCATGTATGCTCCATCCTATGTGCATGTGCAGTGTTCAAGGATGTCTCTGACCCACTCTATCATCTGTGGACTCCCAACCAAGTCCAAATTACCTGGTGGGAATGATCCGTGAACCAGGCTGTGTTCAAAATCGTGTCCAAGAACTGCTTGGTACAATGGTAATTGAAAAAGGCCAAAAAAACATGCCAGGAATCATTCTAACAACTCAGCAGTACAGATGATTGAGTCTCAGTGCCCTTCAGCGTTCCCTGGCACTGGTTAACTTACCAGTATATAATTAACCATCATGTCCACAGGTGAGTGCTATAAAGTTGCAATGTGTGCTATTAAGTTGTTTGAAAATCCAACCACCGTTCTGCCTTGAATGTCACAGTACTATGAAGGTAAGAACGCCTTTCCTTGCTTTCAAAAGTTCCATTGAAACTTCCTTTGGTTCCTTTGAACACAGATAGCCACAGATTCTGTCTGGAATGCCAATGATTATAGAATCATAGAATCACAGAATCAGTAAGGTTGGAAGGGAACTCTGGAGATCATGTAGTCCAACCTCCCTGCTCAGCAGGGTCACCTACAGCATGGTAGACAGGGTTGCATCCAGACGGGCCTTGAAGATCTCCAGAGAAGGAGATTCCACAAGAATACAGATTACAGAATGGTTGAAGTTAGAAGGGACCTCTGGAGATCATCTGGTCCAATCCTCCTGCTCAGTCACCTAGAGCATGTTGCCCAGGATTGTGTCCAGATGGCTATTAAATACCTCCAAGGAAGGAGACTCTCTGAGCAACCCATTCCAGGGCTCTGTTACCCTCACAGTAAAGAAGTTTTTTCTCATGATCTGATGGATCTGCCTGTGTTTCGATTTGTGCCCGTTATTTCTTGTCCTATCTCTGGTCATCACTGAGAAGAGTCTGGCCTCATCCTGCTTATACACTTCCATCAGATATTCCCAAAACCTTCTCTTCTCCAGGCTGAAGAGTCCCAGTTCTCTCAGCCTTTCTTCATGTGAGAGATGCTCCAGTCCCTTAATCATCTCAGTAGCCTTACGCTGAACATGCTCCAGTAGCTCTAGCTGACCTGGGGCCTGTATGGGTGTGTGTAAACTGCAACACTGGGGAGAGAAGAGCAGAAGAGGGAAACCAAAATAGTAATTTTGATGCATCCAAGATTTTAGATTGTCCCATACTTCACATCCACATATGGCTTTAAATTTTACCTTGACAAAACTTTTAAGTAGAAAGAAAATACAAGTCTGTGGAAAACCAGGTGTATGTTAGCCCCAAATGAAAGGGGAAAGCCAAAGACAGGGTGAAGTAGTGTTATGAGTCAATGCAGTATAGAAAGACATCAGGGCAGGAGTGTGAGGGAATAGCTGCACTGAGGCTTCTTGGAATTGGCATCCACACTGGTAACACTATCTTCTGCCCCTGCTGAGTAAGGAGGTGTCACTTTATGAAGGACATTTCTCTGCTTCTGCGCTCTCTACTGCCCATAAGTTGCTGTATAATCACATCACTGAATAAGATATTAATTTAAGAACAGGAACTATGATCAGTAGTCCCAAGTCTGGGACTAGGACTGGATTCAACTGCACCTAGGCTCCTCTGAGGAGGGTTTTAGAAAGCAAGGGAGTCCAGCCTGAACGTCGTGACTCAGTAAGAGGGATTCCCTATCAGCTGTGCATAGAATTTTTACACATAAACCACTGACCAGGTCTGAGGCTGGAATGGGATCCAGGTGCACCCTCCACTCCCCTGAGGCAGAGTTTTGGAGGGATCCATCCTGCACCTTGTGACTCAACGGGAGGGCTTCCATAACACTTTTATCTGACTCTGTCCTCCTCCACGCAGTAAATAATCAAGCAAACCTTGCCTTTGACCCTTGCTAAATCACTGTCTTATTTATGATTGGACTGTGTTAAATCACTGTTTTACCACAACAAATATATTGTTGCTTCTCTCTTACGAGTGAAGTGCTTCTCTCTTCCCCAACCCGCCCAGAGTGCATCCCTCTGCACTCCTCCGTATTCAGCCACGACATCAGTATTTCATTAGAGTCTGCAGCATATGTAACTGAGCAGCAGTGTGTCTGCTATGCCATTATGGTTTGCAGCTAATTAATGTTTAATTGGAGGTGGTTTGCGGGAGGGATCTCTGAAATGTATTCACTGGCTTTAATGTTGCTTTTGAGGTACCGCAGAACAGTCATTATCGGAAAGGTACCCAATCAAGACCATACCTTCATGTTCTGCAGATCTGCTTCCCTCTTGGCCTGACTTTTAAATGATCTTAGTGGTAGGGTAACTCTTCAGAAGACTTTAATGATCTCCCTGTGACTTGTCTTTGTCCTAATTACATTTGCTGTAGATTTACACCCACTTGAAATAACAAGGAGGCCAAGAAAATCTTTACAGGAGATGTGTGTAGACATAGATGTCCTATAAAGGGAAACTCTTCATAAGTTTCATTTTGGAAAACATCTTATGAATCTTTGAGGATTTGCTTGGACTATGACCATTTAGTTTTATCTTCAAAACCGAAAGAGCCATAAGATCTCTGCTGGGAATTGGAAGCATACATCCCAGTATGACTGTAGGAGTACATCCAAACCTCATGTGGCAAACTGTACAGACAGAAGCCCAAAATATTTAGGCTCTATGGGACTGGCTGGGAATGCACAGACTTCACCTTATTTCTACTGCATAGTCCCCTGGGGAACATTATGGTGCTCAGAGCGCTCTTGAATTCAGCGAAGCAGGTGGTGCTTTTTATTGGATTAATGGTGTTCCTGCGGGTGTTGTGACTGCACACTACCGAGAAATTACATCCTACCTCCATGAATTTTCCCAGCCATTTCATTTCCATGCAGAATTTCTCTTTTCTGCCAAGTGCTGTTTTATTGGTACTGCTCTGTTGTGCTAAGCAGCTGGTCTGTTCCACCTCAGAGAGTGCCACCCTGTACCCTGAGAAACAGCCTGAATTAGAAGAGGGTATGGTATTTACCTAGTAAGAAGTATCACTGCCCTTATTGGAGTTTTCAGGAGTCTCTGACAGAGGTCTGCCTGAAAATATCCGAACAGCTATTGCTCCTTTTTCTCTTCCGTGCTGCTAACAGCAAGGATTCACACCCATTCCCATCACATTTTTTGCCATTCACTGGGCACTGTGTTTCTGCCTGCATGAGTCCTTCTGCAAAGCAACAGAGAGGAGGGGAAGTAAGCTGATGTGTTCCCTGTCAGATAGAGTTTAGTAAACAAGTGTAAATAATGCTTACAGAGCCATCCACAAGTTTAGAAGGATCCAGCCAGAAATAGCAAGCTGACAGGGTAGGCTTTACTCAACAGCCTCACCCAGTCATCAAGTTTTTTTGTACATTTTTTGTGTGACTGAAGTAAAAACTGATGGAAGAAAATGCCCCAAAAGGTCTGGGAAGTGACCTGGAAGGGAAGGAGCAGGAAAAAAAGGCTCTGCGAAATTGTCGTATCTCAGTTCTGGGCTGGGCAGCTTTCTTAACTCCTACATTTCCTTTTATCTATTTGTAAGGTGCTATTATTTTTGTTAGCAGAAGGGCATGGAAGTTCATCTGATGCTAAGGGTCCATTAAGCTGCGTGTCTTTCATACATGTCACTGTGGACAATTTCCGTTGCAAAGAGAGCTGCCAGAAATGGCTTGATGTAAAATCCTCCCTTCAAGACCTTTTCACAAAGGCTTTTGGGAGCGCATGAGTGACCACTCTGGATGTGCTCTGAACAGGTGGGGCTTTGCTCCACACTCCCAGTTGACCTAAACCCAGGTAACTACAGTCAGGGGGGGTACTAAGCCCACCTCCTGAAGGTGGAAAGGGACTCTCAGGGCCTTGGAGTGCAATTCCTGCTCTTGGAGATACCTGTCGAGAATGGGACACATCTCATCCAACCTGAGCTATTTAATTATATGTTTATTAACTATATGTTTAAGCTGGCTATCTAAGTTTCTTTCACGGTCAGGAGAAAGATAGGCACCTCCAAAGGCTCATTTAGCTTGCCGATGGCTGAGACAGGTGGGCTGAATGGCACTCTATTTTGGCTTGTAAGGGAGCGGCGGTTTCTATTTGAGACCAGATACAGATCTTTTAAATTAACAGAGGTAGAGCGAAATGCCACCTACTCTAGAAAGCTCAGAGAATCTATTTCACTGGACCCATCCCTTGAGGCTTGGGTCATCTCTAAGCAGTGTGCAAAGACACCCTGATATGGTGTTTGATGAAAAATGCAGGAGAGATCCTGGTTCCTCTCAATAGGCAAGAATTTGCTAATGTCTTTGGTGAGACCAGATCCTTGACAGAGTGAGCTTGTATCAGCTCACTGTGTGTCTGATACAGCTGGGATCCTAGACGTTAGCAGTTACTGTCCTTAAAATTCAGTCCTTTAAAATAAAATATCCTGAAATCTGCTTCATTTCACACCACATGAAAGTGGGTGTAACTGCAAAGGAATAAGTTGGAGTTCATCTCTGTTTCAAGTGCTGGACAATTTGCAATGCAATATGTAATATTTTGGTGAGAAGACGTCAACTTGCCTTTCCAAATGTAAACTGGACAGAGTTTCATGGACGCTAGTGAAACTATTTTGATTTTCACTGGCAAATAATCTGGTCCCAGGAGTTCATCTAAATTATGGGGGCTTCCTAAGAAATGCAGTGGCCAAAACAGTGACAGAAATTGTTAGTAAGTTAGGGTAGAAATGGACTTTGAGCATCCCTTTGCAACTCAGTTTCTTAGTTCCTCCCAGCCCCATATTGTCTATATATATTTGCAATTTTCCTCAGTTAATCATGTCAAAAATGGTATTTGTACCCCTGGGAACTGTAATCAGCGTAACATTTTTTTTGTGAAATTGTTAATCTCAAAAGAGAATCCCCAAGTAAACTGATTACAATGCTGGGAGCATAAAATAAACTCAGACCTTTCATTAACCACTGCCTAAACCGCAGCGGATTCTGTGCTGAATTTAGATATATCGCAACATTCCTGGTGCTTTAGGGAATAGCATACACAGCTTCAGGCATCTGGAGTGGTTAGTTGCTGAACACAGAAATCATCCATTAGTTAGTGGTAAAGTGTGAACCAGCAGTCCCTGTTTATGTTTTCAATATTTCTGCAAGGGACTTTGATATTATAATATTTCTCACAGAAGTAGGGAGGACAGAGAAATTCAATATGTTAAGAGAAATGACACTGAGTAGTATTTTGCTAACGAGTGTCTTACCTTTCCCACCAAAGGCTACCTGGGCTGTTCTCCAGAGGATCCGTTCCTTCCTCCATCTCGCTGCTCAACGACACCCTGCTTGAGACACAGCTGGGCAAGCACTAGCGTCTGCCCAGAAGTTTTCTTTGAGAAGTGAAGATGGTTGGAAACGCCTACTGAAATGACGGACTGTTTTCCCTGCCTCAATGCAGAAACCCCAGTTGTGCAAAGGACCACATGGAGATGCTGAAATAACTGTTAGATACCCGGAGATTTCAATTTACTCTAGCCTTGGCCTTCTCCAGCCCTCTTTTGCAGGAAGCAAGAAAGTATTTTCTGAACAAATATGGGCAGTTTCATTTTACATCTCACAGAAAATAATAAAGATATTTGAGTTTTACAGCTTTCTTGGTCTTAAGGCAAAACCTTTCCCCTGCAAGACCTGCAGTGGGAGCGGGAAGACTGTGTTGAGCCTGTAGGAATGTCAGAGGTTGGCCAGAGCTCAATAGTGGCTTTGCCTGAAAGGCCAAATGGGCTTTTGAACGCAAACATAAGTTTTATTAGAGTATAAGCTACAACAAGGAACTTTTTAGAGTAGAAAAAACTCCAAATGAGGTATATTTTCTTCCTTAAAGGCATATGCAAACAAATCCCCCAGGATGCTGGTGTCCTCGCAGGCATGCTCTTTCTTTCAGGGTTGAGCTCAGCAGTTCTCTGGCTTGCAGCAAACTCTGTGGAGACCTTTGGAGGATTGTCCTTACCTCAGAGGTCTGTCCATGCCTCTGCCCCTTGCTTGTCTCTTTAACCTTTTCCATAGCCATCTTGAAAGAAACAAACCTCCCTCTTCTTTTTTCCCACTGAGGTCCAGGAAACTGATATGCAGCAGCCAGACAAAAGTCCCAATATGCAGCAACAAAAAAAGGCATGCATACAGCATTCTTCCCTAGAGCCCTGCCAGGGCCTTTTTAAAAGACTGTAGCAAACAACATGCAATGCTCTGCAAACACACGAGATAAATGCTGTCTGCCACTGAGAGCAGTGAGGATGAGGAACTTCCCCGGTTCATACATACACCCTATATCCAACACCCTGCAGATCCTCTGTCTGAATGATTACAGTCACTCCTACCTTCTGAATCAGTCTGTGCTAGCATATTGACTACTTGGGCAAGCGGGTTGATGGGCTGGCATCACAGGAGGCTTTCTGTTCTATCAAATAGTTGAGCTCCCCAGTTCACCTCTGGGTCCTGATATTCAGTAATATTGCTGCACTCTTGGACTTTCTGCTTGGGAGACAAGCTACCATTTCCCTCCTGAAACAAGACATGGAGTAGTTTGAGTAATACTTCTCTCCAAGGGCTCCTCCAAATGGCAGCACAGATCAGACTGTACTAAATCTTGCTCCCCAGCATGGGTTTGCTGCAGAAACATCTCAAAGGGCTCAGAGGTGACCCAGGCCCAAGTGTTGTGTTACATGGACATTCTGGATTCAGCGGGGATGAGCAGCATGGAAACAAGCAGCTCTCCAGCACAAAGCCTGGGACCTTTCCCTGGGAAAGCTGAATTCAGAAGTGGAGATGTAAGCTATGAGGCAAAGGCATCTATAGGCAATAGGAAACCATGGGGATAATGAATAAAAATATAATTGAGTTTTTATCTGAAAGAGTTCTCAAGCTGTGACATTGCTTGTCTGGTCGAGGAAGTTTCCTCCCAGTGAAACTAGGCAGCTTTGCAAAAGCCCTGGAGACACTTCTGGTCATGTAAGGTTGGTGGAAATTGCTTGATGGAGAAGAGGTTTGTACATTGGCTAGCAATGACGAATCACTATGTACGACCAGCGTTACTCTGGGTAGAGCAATACAAAAACCTGGCTGCTTTCTGCCCGTTCGTTTTGCAGGAAAGTGCACCACTTCCTTCAATATCTGTCCCTGCTGGTTCTCATTACATGCTGCTCAATTGCTTTGGAAACAAAATAACAGTTTCTTAATAGTTCATTTCTCTCCTTTCCCTTGTCTACAGCATGTTTCCAAAATTACATTCAGATTTTAAGTTACAGGATGATTTATAACCATTTTGTAATAGTCAACCTCCCCCTGGTTAAATAGATGATTTACCAATACCTTCATCCCTCAGGGAATAAAAACCTAGTGTGTTGTATGGATGATTTGAGGGTCTTTGTCAGAGAGTTTTGTGCAGTGGAAATTCCCCTGACTTTCAGCATTCAAAACTCTAGATATGCACTATTTCACCAAATTCTCACTTCCTTTCTTCCTATAGGACACTGAAGGAGTTATGAACTATCCCCAGCAATAATCATTTGTTCACTGCTGGGTTAGGGTCTCAGTGTGGTCATTGTGACTCCATCTCCACTGCTAACTAATCTATCCCCTCTTGAGGAGATGGGCTGCATCCATACAATTCATTGAAGCCTGGGACTGGAAAATGAACTGAGCTCCACACTTGACAGTGTGGCTGCATCACCTGTCTGGTACAAGATTACTGGTGTTTCTCAATCCATGCACTTTGCAAGATGAAGGAGACCAGGACAAAGCAGAAGACAGGAGAAAGCAAAAACAAAAAAATCAATGCAATGGAAACACTAATGAGCAAGTTTCATCTACCAAAGAAAAGTAAGTGGGAAATTATCATTACAGTAAATTTAAAAACATGCTACTACTCAGTGTTCCTGAAAAAAAAAAAAAAAAAAAAAAAAAACAGCTGAATATTATTCAGAGCACATGAGGCATTTCCATGATGCTGAGATGAATGCAAATATGCAGTTCTACTAGGCGAACTAGGATGTAAATCAGTGTTAATAGTCCCCGTCTTTCACAGTTCAGGGCACCAGCTCTCACTAGCCTGCTCAGAAGTGAACAGTCCCCACAAATTATCACATGGTTGGGTGCTTTTTGTGAGGACTCCTCATGGGATAGCCAACAGGATGGGCAGGCGACTCCAGCTTGTCCTGGGAAAATATTGCCAGTGTTTCAGATGAAGTGAAGAGCAGCTGGCGAGAAAACCTTGGCTTTGAAAAATGGATAAGAAAAAGTGTCAAACAGTTTGGGTGTTCATTCCCAACTCTGGAAAATGAGGCTGATAGAGAGGAGACAAATAACCTTTCTGTTAAGCTGTCACTGCTGCTCCTGGAAGCCCCTGCTGGCTCTGTTAGACAGTCTTTGCTGAGTGTCTGAGCTTTGGAAAAGTGTTTCTGCAATGGGGCAAGCTGCTTCTGTGCCATATTCCACCTACCTTGAGGGTTTATTTTGGTGGGTTTTGCTGTCTTTCCTTATTTCGTCTTCTTGTAAGCCCATCTTTCCCAGTGTCTTTAAGGGAAGGGCTGGCAGAGCATGGAGGTTTTAGCAACAGGATTTGCTCTGTACCATGTTGCCTTCTTCACACTCAGCTTTCCATTTTGTAATGGGTGTGAAGAAGTGTAGAAGATGTACAGCCAGATGTATGAAGCAGGGTGTCTCTTTGCAGCCCTGGTGGATCAGAGTCTGGTACCAACTCCTTCCCTCCTTGCCCTCTCACCTGACCAACTGCACATCACCAGCCCTAACACCGCAAAGTCCCTTTCCTCAGGATGTGGAGACCATGGTGCAGAGAGTGAGGTAAGGCAGGACCAGCTCTTCCATTACTCCTAGGTTATGTTGAATGGAAAGTACCATGTCACTCCAGTTCAAGTTAATACAAAAAGTATATGATGATTACCAGTCCACCTATCTGCACCAGAGATATTTATCATGGTGATATAGGATGCTCTCCTATATGCATGATGGGATGCTCTCTTAACAGACTTAACAGCTGTTGGGAAACTGGAGAATTTAAGGAGTATTTAAAGGAAAACAAAATAAAAAGATTCTTTCATGCATAAGAAAAAGGACTGAGACCAGGAGGGCCGTTGCCACAGATAGTTGGCTGGAAGTGCTTTCCTTGACGTCTCTAAAATTACATTGATTCCTCTCCACATTCTACTTTATTGGCTTTTAAATATCTGCATAAAATTTAGTGTTTCATAAAATAATGTTTCGTTTCCAGGAAAGGAAAGAGAAAACAAACCACATCAGCATTGACTAAGATAATGAAGTAAGACAGTTCTGCTCTCTTGTCTCACAGGATATTTTGGAAATATGCTTATAGGATATTTTGGAAATATGCTCATATAAATGCTACCAAACTTTCCTAAAAGATCTCCAAAGTGCATAATGTATATCAGAAGGAAACTGGTATCAATTGTGCTCTTAGCAATCCTCTCAAAATATAATAACAACAGGCTTAATGACGTCAAGTCTATCTACTGTAGTGAAAAGACATTTAAAAACAATCATAAACAAAAGCAGATCTCTACCTAACACTCTCTTCACTGGGCTATAGGAAGGCAAATTACTGTATTCTCTAATGGTTTTCACTGAACCAGTAGAGTAAGGAAGCATAAACTGGAGCTAGGTTTACTAAACATATTTTAGATAGCAAACTGATGATGCCTGAAGCCTAACTCTCACCAAATACATTTGTCAACTAATATTGGCCAAATAGTTACAGGCAAAGGAAAGATCTTACATAATCGTTGGTACGTGGTTGTTCCTAGACTATTTTATTTCTTCTTCTGAATTTTCAATGTGTAGTTAATTAACAAAATTTGCATTGTTATGTTTCTTCTGTCTTGACGAGGAAATCAAAGTTTTGAGCCCGAGGATAAGGAATAGCAAATGCCACATATGCTTGTGCAGTACCTGTGTGTTCTTTAGTTCTTCAAACAAAAAATAGGATATATCTAGGATGAGACTAAAAAGGATTCAAAATCAGTAAGTGTAAACATTCAACAACCAGCACTCAGGTATAATAATGATACAATTCAGGAGATCGTAGCAAAATGGAGTGTTTATTCACAAAAGCAAAGATATTTGTAAATCAATTTTTAATGCCTTAACCAGAATCAGTATTAGATAGAAAAAAATGTATGTTTACATTTGTCAGAAAAAATAGGTATAAATCAGCACATATAGCTGAGCTGATAGAAGACTAGAATCTCAATGTCACGGGAAATACTATAGTTCTGATTTTTTTTTTTTTTATTTAAATCTGGAACATAGACCTACATTTTGATTTTTGCCTTTCAAATGCCTTTAAAAAAAGCATCACGTTTTGGGTCATTGAGAATATACCACAAAACTACTTCAACATTTATTTTTTGCTTGACTTCTAGTATTCCATTTTAGAAGGTAAAAATTGTAAAAATATGAAATTAAGATAAGAAAATGAATATAGAACTAAATATGAATATAAATGCAGAGTAAAACAAGAAAATAATCATATAATCATAGAATAAATAATAAATAATCATATAGCATGAAAGAAAAAAGAATAAACAATGTATCATAAAATACATTTCAAATGGAATAAGTTTCACAACTAAATGCTAAAACGTATTGTGGAAAAGATTTTTTAAGCAACATTGAATTGAAATCAGTGCGTTCTTAAAAAAGTTGAGATTTTGATGACTTTGCAAATCATGATGGAAAATGTTATGCGAAAGCCCTGTAAAGCACAGCTAATATATTTTGAAAAGCGTATGTTTAGAAATGGTTTCAGATGACATACATGGGCCAAAGGGATAACAAGACTATTTCCAGCTAATTTCAGATGGGAAAACAGATGGGATTGCTTCTTGCTGTTAGACTTCTACGGTCACAGTCTCTCAAGAGCTGAATTTGAATGTCTGAATTCTTCTATTTATTATTATCACTATTAAAATTACTGTGACAGGATCTGCAACCCTAAATCATAACCTACTGTACTGTGTACTATGGGAAACAGGGAGAATAGGAAAAAAATATGACTGCCTGAAAATCCTCCAGGTCATCATATGTTTAGGTGCCACATATGTGGTGCACCTCTCGTAGGTGTAGAGGCAGAGATCAGTTGCCCCTGCATAAAAGTTTTTAGGAGTTTCTATGGTGTCCAGGGCACCTGCATAAGGCTGGTAGATACGATATACAACTTATCATGCTCTTCTGGGAGGTCAGTAGACTTCCAGTGGGATTTTTCAAGAGCATTTTAAGTGGCACTATATGCCTGTGTTCAAGCAACCAAATCTCATATTATCTATTCAGAGTGTAGGTCTCTATCCAAGCAAGGTATGAAGGCTCCCAGTATAGTCAATGGGGAATCCATGGAATATAGACTATGACCTGGCCTACTACAGGCATCTATTTTAGGAATTTCTTTACGAACTCCTTAGAAACTTTTAGGAATTTCTCCCTAAACACCACAGTCTCTCTGCTGCCTGCACAGGGAGTTTTGTTGACTTGCTCAGATGGAGATACCTGAGTTGCTGACACCTACGTTCAGTGAGATGATTTTCATCCTGATGTTCACAGGAGTGCTAATGGGATGCTTGGCCACCGAAGCAGTAACAACCTGTGCTGGGCTAGACCAAGAGTATGGGGCTGAGCTCCTAGGAGGGGCTGGAACTGAGGTGCTTCTGCAGGGTTTCATGGCTCCTGGGAACCTGAGATGTAATGTTGTTGCTAAAGGTCTGTCAAAGCAGTTGGTTTGCATAAACGGGGCAAACAGCCCTAGTCTTGACCATATAGCGTTCAGCCATGAAGGACTCCACAGCAGGTAGCACATAAACTTTGGGATGGCCTCTTTCATATGCCATGATGCAAAAAGGTGATCTCTGAGTAACCAGAACTGCTAGTCACCTGGAAGACAACAGGCTGTCAAATGCTGCTTTTGTTTATGTCCTTACTTGCCCGTGAGATGTGCAGGTGTGTGCATCCTATAGTGAGGAGCATTACGATGGCAAAGGGCTACACAAGTTGCAGTTATCACATAGTATAATCCCGCTGAAATTTTCACTGATTCAAATCTCAAGGACTTGCACAAGGACTGACAGAGAGCTAAAGTTTTGGACACATTTTAACAATACTTCCTTACTTTGATCCTAATTTTTAGTGTGATTGTACTTTAACTGTCCATCTGTCTTATCTGACTGTCAGTCCCACTTTTTCCTACTAATAATATTTTAATCTGCTTGCCAATTTCAATGGAGTTTAAAGAATGACTCAGAGTCCCAAGAATTTGTTCTTAGAAATGTGCAGAAGAGAAAGACTACATTCGTGAGCCTATGGAGGCCAGGGTTTCAGCATGAACACCAGAATTATCTGTTCCACTTGGCCTGGCAGCACATCAGTCGGTGGCTATGCACCTCTGATGGCTTCACAAAATTGCTGTCTGCAATTGTGTTTCATGGACGTGGAGGACTGAAGAACTTAAAATCTGAGAATTGGAAGTATTATCAGGCTTGGGGACTTGGAGAGGACCTGAATGTATCACAGTATGTGAAGATAATTCTGCACATGAGAAAAAAGCTGAGACTATTGCGGTAGGATTGTTTACAAAACATAGCGTGCACAGTTTTGTGGAAAATCTGACTTCATTCAATTCTGCTGCTCAAGTAGATATTATTTGAATGGCTTGCAATCAAGAATATTCATTGTTCCCTTTTCAGAATTCAATGCTATGCTGACTGTTAGGTCCTGATCCACAGGGTTGTCCACTTTGATCTTCATTTTGTGTTCATTTATGCAGTTAATGTGAGTGTTTTCTAATCAATGATGGTAGATTCCTTTTTAATTAATATTGATGAGGTGGAGCAAGAATAGCATGGGCCACTAGAAACATTTCCCTGTGAATTACTATTTGAAGCAAAAAGGTGGGCTTATAAAACAGAAATCATCATGGAGGGGAAGTACTGGAATGAAGAACCTCAAATGGTCCCTTGTTTCCATTCAAGAAAGAGTAGAAACACTCTGCAGTCATCTCATGAAGACGGAGAAACTACATTAAGGAACCAGATATGCTGAGAGAAACAGGTATCATATGGCTGGGCAAATCTCTACAGGTCTTTTGATATCATACATCCCACCTTTCCTGAGCTCTGAACTCCTTTTCAGCCAGCTATTTTTTTATGAGAGGCTGTTGTAAGGATGACTGAGATAAGACTGCCTGGATAAATTACCCTGTTTCTCCCTGTTTAATGGACACATCTCACTGGAGAATTTGGATGAACAGGAATTCACACCAGTTATTCTAAACTCTGAGCCCACAGTGCAAGTGAAACGTTTGAGGAGTCATCCTTCATAGAGAGGTTGATTGCAGTGTTATGGACCTTCTCCAGCCTCCCCAGTCTCAGGGTCAACCTTTGTACCTGTGAAAAATTCTTTCAGGGTAGAGTTCCTGGAAGTAGAGAATACACCAAGCTCTCTGCTTCAGCCTTTTATAGCCAGCAAACACCCTGCCAGTATATCAGAAAACAGTGAGAAGCATGGAAAATAGGTCTAGCTGACCCTCATCCAGGGCTTATTGCTTTGCTCAGCTTCCCAAATAACATCCTTCTACTGCATTCTTCTAAAACACCCTTCTTTTCTGGGACAGAGATTTTAGGGATGAAATTTGGTACATGCTTTCCTCTGTTGGAGAGATCTGCAGTTCCTCTGCCTGCTGCATTAAGGCGTCTCATATGAGGGGAGGCTGAGAGATCAGGGTGTATTAGGAAGATTGGGGTGCATTAGAAGGAGTGTTGCCAGCAGGTTGAGGGAGGTGATCCTGCCCCTCTCCTCAGCCCTGGGGAGGCCTCATCTAGAGTACTGTGTCCAGTTCTGGCCTCCCCAGGACAAGAGAGACATGGAGCTACTGGAGAGAGTCCAGCGTAGAGCTACAAAGATGATCAGAGGGCTGGAGCACCTGCCCTGTGAGGAACGGCTGCGAGAGCTGGGCCTGTTCAGCCTGGGGAAGAGAAGCCTGACGGGGGATCTGATCAATGTGGACAAGTGCCTGAAGGGAGGGTGTCAAGGGGACGGGGACAAACTCTTTTCAGTTGTCCCGTGTGACAGGACAAGAGGCAATGGGCAGGAACTGAAGCACAGGAAGTTCCGCCTGACCGTGAGGGGGAATTTCTTCCCTGTGAGAGTGACGGAGCACTGGCACAGGTTGCCCAGAGAGGTGGTGGAGTCTCCTTCTCTAGAGATCTTCAAGGCCTGCCTGGCTGCAACCCTGTCTACCATGCTGTAGGTGACCGTGCTGAGCCGGGAGGTTGGACTAGATGATCTCCAGAGGTCCCTTCCAACCTTACCCATTCTGTGATTCTATGATTCTGTCTCATTGTGGAGGGACACAAGGGATTACTAGCTGCTGGGTGGAGTCCCCAGGCTTGGTGGTTCAGTGTTGAATGATGATGAACACCTGAGTGTGTTGCAAGAGATTTGAGTTTGCCAATTTCAAGGTTTTATAAACATGCACTCCTTAAGCTCTCACATAGTGTTGTAAATAAAGAGAAAAGACAAGACTTTATGTTGTACCACTTAGAAAAGTCTGGCTCTATCTTGTATATTCCTCCCTACAGGTATCTGTACACAGTGACAAGGTCCACCCCAAACCTTCTCTTCTCCAGGCTGAAGAGTCCCAGCTCTTTCATATGAGAAATGCTTCAGTTTCTTAATCATCTTTGTGGCCCTTTGCTGGACTCACTCCAGTAGATCCATATGCCTCTTGTCCTGGGGAGACCAGCACTGGCCACAGCACACCAGATGTGTCTCACCAGTGCTGAGTACAGGGGAAGGATCATCTCCTTCAACCTACTGGCAACACTCTGCCTGATGCATCCCAGGATACTGTTGGACTCCTTTGTCACGAGGGCACATTGTGGCCCATGCTGTATTCTGCTGATCTTCTGCCAGTTTGAATCCTTCCACCATACCTGTTTCATCATGAAAATGCTCTTTTGGAGCTGCCCAGTCTCTGAAATGCATTGCCTAAAATGATATTGGCAATAAAGCTGGTACTTCACTTTGCATTACTCCTTGACTGTCTCTAGATCTGCAATGGCAGCAGTGAAAACTCTGCTCAGGATGTGATGCTATAAGTGATATATCTCTGGCTCTCTGACACCGAGACGAGGACACCGTGGGGATAGCAAAATGCGAGCAACGTCCGTGGGCTGCCCTTCTGCAAATTTCTTTACATAAAAGAATGAATGCCCAGAGTGCTCTCCCTGACTGGAAAACTTCATGTTAACATGTCAGCTTCACCGTAGCTCTGGTCTGGTAAAATGAACACTGATTTTTCCCTGTTGACTTCACAAAGACTGGATCTGGCAGTGTATCACAGACAAAATAGATCTGTTCAAATGCAACTGAAATTAAATGACAAATACCATCTTTTTAAAATTTTAAATTAACTGTTTTTCCCCATAATAATATGAGTCACAGAGTCAAATTCATAGCTTTGCTTTCCCTTTGTTTCTTTTGTTTATTTAATCTGATTTAATGTAATCAACCATTTGTTTTTGGAGCTGTCATTATGAATCTATTTAGATGTGCTCAGTGTTACTTCAGGAACAGAGATTTGCTTGTCTTTGTCTTTTTTTTTTTCCTCCTGATTTGCACTGCTCCTAATGAGGTACATAATCTAGAGTTTATAAAATTCTTCTTCATGCCTTTTTTAAGCAGACAATCCAGTCTACTTGAGTAAAGACTAATTAAAATTAATCAAGGGCTGCAGGATTTACTTTAATACAAAGTGAGGCTAATCCAGGGACATAAGACGATGCATTCCCCAACACTTAAAGGAAAGAAGAGTTCTTGTCCAATGGTTAATAGGTGAGTTACCTTTTCTAGTAGTCAAAATTTCTTTTTACATCATCATAGTTACAATGTCATTGTAAACAATGAAGATAGAAACATCTCAAAGTCTCTCAGCACCACAGGCAAAAACAGAAGTTGTTTGTTATTCTGAATGATATGAATTAAGGCCAGGGAAGAGCTGAGTAGAGGTTCCCAGGGGAAGACAGAGGGTAGAGAGAAGGGAAATCAGGGGCAGAGGGCTGCAGGGAGGGCCCTGAATGGTTAAGTTTGTCTCTATTGTTTGAAGGAATGAGAGGTGTGAGAACAGTAAATACTGCTCCTGGGAGGAGTAATGATGGGAGCATCTTTGGCCATCCTACCAGATGCTCCCTCAGCAGTGGCTACCTTGACTTTCCACATCTCTTCATAGGAAGGAGTATGTGTGTTTATTGGCGACCTGACAGTCTTTGATTGCTTCTTTTCCTCATCCCACTCTCCTCTTCCATGCAAGAGATGAGGCCACAGCCGTGCACATGGAGAAGGGAGCCATAAGGTCAGTGGCAGCTGGGTGCGTGAGACCATTCAGCAGGGCTCTCCCAGGCACCAGGCCCTGCCAGATGGCATCCCACCAACTGCAGCACTGAGTGGTGTCTCTTGCTCTGTACTGGGAGCCATATGCCTAAGGCAGTAGGTTGATGGCCCAGGATGGCCTCAGTGCAGAAGCAGGACAGTACTGGAAGTGAATGGTATGCAGGCCAGGCTGCTGGGTAAAGAGAGGTGAGAGTCAGCAGTATGACTCTCTTCTTCAACATATAAGACTTGTCAGGTCTGAGAACCCAGAGTGCTCCCCAACTACAGAGTGAACAAGACTGCCAGCTGGTCTACAGTGAAAAATGAGGTAAGTTTGCCTGGATATTAATGAAACAAATGGGGCTTATCAGAAACTCAAAGGCTGGAGATTATCACTTACCAAAAAACAATGTCAGATGGGAGTGACCTGTAGGTACAACAGAAAAAAAAATACTGTTAAATATTGCCTACAGTGTTTTGCTTGTCTATGCCAAGTATAATTGTGCTTATCACTCTATTAAACTTCTTGAGAACATCTTGACAAAACACCCTATGGGGCTGATACAAGTGGTAACTTTACTGTAACCATTTATTAACATTTTAAACGCCTTAAAAAAAATCACCTCTAGCACCTCTAGAATGTAACTGATTCAAACCCACTACACACTTCCTCTCCTTAGTATTATTTAATATAATATGAAGTACTATTCATTATGATTTAATTATCCCGAGGTTTTCAGACCTGTCATGAGGACTCTGCCAAGTGTGTTGAGTGACATAGCAGCATCTTAGGAGAAATGATCTCCCTGTTCATTACTCTTTATCTTACTACGGATGATTTCAAGCTGTGGAGCTGGACATGTTGTGACCACCTGTTGTGACCCTATTGCCCTCTCACATCATGTCTTCTAAGGAAAGAGCAGGGGAGCCTTCGAAAAAAGAGGAAGAAAAGTGGAAAGAGCAGAGTCTTTGTGCCACTGGGTCCTTTCTGCTCTCTCGTTTCCCCTCTCCCTGCCTGTCTCCTCTGCTCTGTTTCAAAGCTTCTTTCTGCTTCAAGATCCCAGACTGCTCTGAGAAAAAAAAAAAAAAAAGAGTAGTTCTTAGTCATCCTCAGTCAGGACAAGGACACAAAGGATAGTATATAAAAAGAAATGGAGATCACAAAAACCAACTGTGGGACTCTAAAGAACAAACTAGAGGGAGGTTGTGGTCTAGAATGACAAACTAGACATAGATTATAAGGTGAAGTAGACAGGAAAGAGGCAGAGGAACTAATTAGATGGGATGGAGCTCTGAGGGGACCAGATGAGGTCAGAAAAATGGAGAGGAACTAGAAGAAACTCTATAGGGTGAATAAATCTAAAGGAGAGGGACTTCTCTTGAACAAATGTGCCCTTGTGAGACTTCACTCCCTCTCCATCCTTATATACCCAGCTTGTTCCCTCTTGATCCCATGGCTGGTGCTGGAAGACCAGTCCCTGAGGTAAGTGTGCTGGCAGTATGAAATACTCTTGTGCTCTACTGTTAGAGCTTTATCCACATGGATTCAGACACCAGGAAGAAGGCATAGTGAATAGGAGCTCACTAGTCAAAATGAAGCAGGGGACCGCAGGTGAGACACATAGGAAAGTAGAGTCCATGTCACCTCCAGTAACCAAAATATCATCCAGGCGTCCAGCTGAGGATTTCAAGTGCATTCTGTCCATCTCTCTGTCTGTCCAACCTGCCTCAGCACCTCAGGGAAGACTCTGGAAGGTTTATGTTGCAGAGTCCTGATTACAACTCTGGAACTAGCAAATTTGGAGGCTCCACAGGACATGATTTGCTGGAGGTGAGTCAATGCTGTGTTTTCTAGGCTGGTGAAGACACCATTAATATGGGTAGGCTTCTCATTGTCCCTTGTGGTAAAGTGTTGAGTAGGACTTGTCAGATGGAAGGTCCTAGGTCTGTTACTTAGATTCCCTTCCAGATTAGACTGGGTCCAGCTTCTCGCAGAAAGCAAAATTCAGCTTCAAATGTTAGGAAAGTGCATTGGCATTTAAAGCTTAATGTTATTGTTAAGGTACTTCGCCAAAGTTGCATGCAATCTACAGGCATGTTAGCTAATGAAAGCCCAGTTCTGATTAAACAAGCCGTTAGAGAGGCAAACTTTGCTATGCATTAATAATGAATATATTCCTTATCATGTGGGAACAGTAAGAATTTATAACACTCACTTACTATTTCTGGAGCGTTTTTAAAAAAGTCACAACACTTGAAGTTGTCCCAAGTCCTGTTTCAGGGATTTGAATGAAGTATTTCATCTTTCTAAAGCAGGAACATGCAGTACTTAGCATTTCCAATGCAAGTTTATTTTAGTCTAATTTATTTTCAACAGCTTACCCCTCATGTTGAATGGTCTGAGAAGAAACAAAGATAATCCCCTGATGGAGACAGGGGACAAACAACAACATGAGCAAAAAAGATGGGTACATTGAATCAACCCTTTTAGTGAATGAAGATTTCAGTCAGTAGAATAGGTGCAGAAGAGTTTGCAATTCCAGGTGTGCAAGGTGTGTTTTTTCAGTAGACTGTAATTGCTATGTGGTGGAAGGTAAATTTACATTTCAGAGTCACCAAACTGTAAGGCTTTGAGATACAAAAGCTGAATCTTCTTTCACATATCAAGGGTCCAGCCAGATCTTTGGTATTTAGAGCAACATATTTTTTAACATGAGTTTTATTAAAAGGAAAACAAAACAAAAAAAGAGAGAGAGAAACAGCTGATTTCCTTTTATTTTGTTTTGTTTTTCTTTTAATCAAAAAGAAATTAATAAGAAGTTTTCATAATTTTTTGCCAGTAAGAAATAGATTAATCCCATGTGCAGACAGATCTTGGTTAAAAGGCGTATTGTTGAACGTGGATCGTGGTTTAGCTGAGACAGTTGATAAGCAGAAGCCTCCCTGTTATTTGGAGACTTTGTTTTACAGTGGTGGGGTTGAATAAGAGAGATGGAATGTTTGTTTGGATCCCATCTTCTGGCTAGGCGTGTTACTTTTTTCTTAGTGGCTGGTTTTCTGGAAGTCTTTAAAAATAGTCAGCTTCATCTTTTGATACATTCTGTTTCTCCTGGATGACTACTAACACTCTACAGTTGATTATGATAAATGTGCAGATAATCTGACTGTTACGTTTGCAAGCTGTCAGCCACTATCAGCTTAAAATCTAACGGTCTGGCTTATTTGTCTTAAAGGTTTGATACTCCTGTATCTAACTTTTATAATTATCCTAAGATTCTGGCAGATGTTGGCAGTAAGACATTCTTCTAATCTTCTGAAGCTATGATTTAGACACAAACTCTTACATGTAATGTTTTGCCCATGCACTGATCACTTCAGCTGGCCAGCGTTTTTTGCCCTTTATTTCTTTATTTTGGGAGATTTTTCTCTACTTGTAGTAACTTTTCTTCTTTTTCATTTGACTGTGCTCAGCAAAGCCGATTGTAGCACTGATGACACAAAACCCCTCTCCATAATCTATGCTTTTAAAAACTCGCTCTGTGAAAACCCTCTACAAGGAGTGAAGGCTGCTTATTCACGGTGTTTGTTGGAGACACTTGAACAGATGCAGCATTTTCTTATTCTTTAAAGACTCTGCAAGCAAAGCAAAGAACACAGAGTCCAGGGTTAATGGTGGTATGAGAACTTCTAGGTTGCCTCTGTATGAGTAATTGCTCAAAAAAAAAAAAAAAAAAAAAAAAAGGATTTATCAGGACAGCTGGCATATGTCAAGGTTGGGGAACATGGAATAACTTGTAGAGTAAGAGAGCTGAAAACCTTTCTGTTTCTCCTGCCCTGTCCTGGATGCTTTTTATTTTATTAGACAAAGAGGAAGTCAACAGTAAAGCACAATCTGCTGAGCTGGCCTTGGCTCAGTTCACTTGAGGGTTTACACGTGCTGAATGAAAATCCAGGTGGTTACACATCCTGATACGAACAAGCCAGGCATGCATTCCTTCCACCAAACCAACATTAGATACTTAACATCACTGTCTGTACAAGATCAGAGTCATCAGCGATTCCCTCTTCAGGGAGGTGTATCTTCTGCGGACTGCAGAGGGAGATAAGGAAATCTGGGCTCCAAACTTAGAGAAAATATTAAGGCATACATTTTGATGTTTTCATGTGCGCTAGGTGTCTAAATGCAGGACTGTCACCTTGACCTGAATCCCACCGAATGGTTGAGATTCAGTTGTCTGAAAATTGTGCCTACTCCGTTTGAGATGCTCCAGGACGTCTGAGGCACATCCATACTGTAGATAACCCAGAGAAAAACCAGACTTGTCCAGATAAAGTTCTTAGACAGATCAATTGAAAAAGCCAGTGGTCATTAAATATGACATAGGATTTAAGGAAGACTCTAACATTTCTGGAAAGGCAACTACAAGCTGGCAAGATGCCTTACAGTGTCTAAAAAGACACTGGACACTTATGTTTATGCATTTTAATCGTACCTTGATTTCTACAGCAAAGCACAATCAATCCAGGTCCTTGGAAACTTTCAGAGATGCAGTCTGTGGCATTCTCAGTGTACATCATGACAAATGCTTAACTGACAAGTAAAATGGAATAAAGTCAGCAGTCATCAGATTGTTAGCTGTGGAGGACACAGGCTTTTCTTCTGAACCCGTACATCACATATTACCAGCAGTAAGCTGGTAAATGTCTCCCCAGATTGTGGAACAAGCAAGTCTATGCCTGTTTCCCCAAGAAATCTTGTCTGTACAAAGGACCTTGTGCCAAAGGATGTTCAATAACTAGACTCCCTTCCTCCTTTTCAACAGAAAATGAGGGTGCTGACAGCACAGCATCTTTACTATTAAACTAGAGTTCTTTGCAAAGTGACTCATGGTAGAGAATAGAAAGTACTGAATCACCATTGACTGAAAAGTATGGTACAGAAGTTCATTATGGGACTGACAAATTTCTAACAAACCTTGCTATATCTCAGAAAAGGATGATATTCTAGGCAGAAATTTATGACCACTGGCCTTTTCAACTGATCTGTCCAAGAACTTTATCTGGACAAGTCTGGTTTTTCTCTAGGTTATCTACAGCCAGATGAGTTCCATGGAAGAAGCGTTCAAAAAGAAGGAAATCCAAGGTGGACAGGAAGATCCAATCTAACAAAATTTTGCTTCTGCAAGTATGCACTGCTATCCCTGACTGGCATGTCAAATTCCTGTGTGCTGGGCTGTGAGACAGGTTTGAAGCTGTGTACCCATTCATGGAGGAAATAAGGATTAAAAGAAACTGCACAGAGACCTTTCTCCACATTGCCTTTCCCCCAGGCTCCCACAAAGATCTGAAGGCTTCCTGGGCTGACAGAAGAACTTAGCACCTGAGACCTGTTTCTGTGCTCAGCTCTGAAATTTCATGCTCTGATTTTGCTAGGAACAAAAAGTCCTTCAAGCTATACCACACTAATAGAGTAACCTCTTCTAGCTTCATTTTGTGGGAGTCTCCTAGCTTGCTGTTTGGGACTTGGGTTTATGGGTTTCTGGGTATTTGGAGGATAGGCTTGACTGACATGTCAAAATCTTGGTTCGGGTCATATGTCACAAATCTGACATATATGCTTCAGTCCTGCTGTTTTCATATCCACCAATGTGGTGTGAAGTACTAACTGAACAGGGTAAGGTGAATGGAGAATGGACTCTCATTATAGGAGAGCTCCTGAATTAAGTGACCTCTGCCCCAAAGTGTCTTCTTGCCATAGCTGTGAGATGGCTTGTGCTCATCTCTAACTCCAGGAGGGATCCTAGCGCTCTCCTCATGCTTCTTGCTCACCAAGCGGCAAAGCATGGGTGAGTGGCTGGTCTGAGCCATGCCAAGGAGCCATGTCTAGCTTGTCCATCACAAGGATGACCTCACTGCCTCTCTTTTTCTTTAATGAGGCCTCTCTTTTTTCTGCCAATGTTGGATCTCCTTCCAAACTGTGCACAGAGGTTGCATCATTCCCTCACCACCTCCCCCTCCTCACCACCTTGGAAACCACCAAAATGCCATTTTGGCCATCAGTCAGCAACTTCCTTTTGAGAGAGAAGAATAAACAATACAAAAAGCGGCTTAAACTCCCCAGATTCCTCTTATTGCACAATGTTTGTGTCCCCTTATTATTCCTTCCTCCTCCTTCTCCTTTCCCTGATCCTCCCCCATCACTTCTCTGCCCCAGCAGTTTGGTCCCCTTTGTACACAACATCCTTTCCCTTTCACAAAGCCACAAAGACCCGGTGGGGAGGCAGACACAGGAAATGCAAACAAAATCCATCGCCACTCTGTGACACTTGAGCTACTGGGGAAGGGAGGTATTGGCATTTGGGGGGAGTTTTTTGTTTTTGGGGTTTTTTTTTTTTTTCCTTTTTTTTTTCTATATGTCCTATTTTCTGCATTTCCCTTCCTTACTGGTGATTTGAAAGCAACTGACAATGAAACCTGCAATCAGAGCACTGCCCCCCCTGCCCTCCAAGCTTTCCTTTTCTTCACTTTCAGAAGCTGCTCTCATTGCAGTACTTGAAGAGGAAGGTGAAAAAAATCATCTTGTTTTGTCTTGCACATGTCCACATCACCCCATAGCTCCTTGGAGCAGGGCACTTCAGGGGTTTGGCTGGAACTGAAATCCTCCATTCTTACCATAACAGGACCCTCACGTGGAAACGTCTGCTAGGATTTTGTGGCTTCCTAACTCCCAGTGTGATCCTGGTCACTGTGTGAGCCCAGGGAGAGCTGATGGGGGGGTTTTGGAGGGGCAGACCTTGCATATGGGATATTTTATTACATATCTAAAGACAGGACTGTTGAATTCTTTGACCATTGTCAAGCACAAGCCCAGCAAAAGTGAGTGAAATAGCATCAGGTAATAGAGCATCTCACAGGATGGGAGTTTGCAGCTGGTCTTATTTCTGGACATGTGTTTTTGCTGGAGAGTTTTTTTTTTTCTTCCTTTGATTTCAGTGCAGAATGCTATTTACATGAATGAGAACATGCTATAAAATAGTTCAGATCCTGCCTCTGAATGGCTTTGAGGCTTCACAGAAGTGCTCATTAGCACTGCAGTTGTGCTCTTGAGTTATCCCTGTGTGAGCTATGTACAGATGCCTAGGCTCAATTTTTCTAGTATTAGGCCTGGCAGTAGTGACAGGAGAGAGGAGCTAGCACTGAAAACATGTATCACTGGGCAGTGTATGGGTGAGAGCCTGTAAGTGCTCCCCTGGCTTTACTTCTAGATAAGTGACATAGCCAGCTGGGAAGTTAAACTCTCCTGCTTTCCCGCAAAAATATGTTTCTGTGTCTCATCTGGGATTCTGTCCTATGCTTGAGGCACAGGTAACCAACCCTCACAAGTGTTATACAGAGGTTCAGGGTCAGCGGTCGGGAAGCAGAAGACAGAGAAGCTGTTATCAATCCAGATACCATGTCTTTGCCATGGTACTCAGCCATGCCAACAGATGATAGGTTTCCTTACACTGCAATCTCCAAATCATGTGGTTTTTTTTTTTTTTTTTTCCTGTTTTGGGACAGGTATGCTATAAACTCTGAGTTTTTCACTTTGGGGAATGGTTAGAGAGCCTATGTCAAGTGTCTGGGTTGAAGACCAGTGAGAGAGGAACCACACCTGCTATGGTAGATTGCACAAAAAAAGCTCTGGAAGACATCTTCTGGACCTTGCTCAAACCCACCTCTGTGAAGGATGAGCCTTGCTCCAAAATCCTGGCCAGGCATACTATCACACAGAATCCTTGGGCACTCTGACGGGGAACCTGCCCCTCTGCCCTGGACGACAGCCACAAGGGATGACATCCAAAGTCACAAATGTACGAGATAAGGCTGTCGCTCAGTTTCTGACCAGTTAGAAATCAAAGGACCCAAAGTCTTTCTGGCTGTCACAGATGTGTATTTAGCACTGAAAAACAAGTCTAATATCCAGTCTCACATTACCCGTAGCTGTCAATATCACATCATTTCAGGTCTGATATATCAGTTTGAATTCTTCTGGTGGCTTCATTTTCTCCTTCCCCAAGCCTGCATTGTCCTGCATGTCTCCCCCCCACTCCCTTTCCAGAGACTTGTGATAACCATTGCCTAGGTAACAGCATCTTGCCTGGTGTGTTTTAGTGACTGCAAAGCATGTGGGGGCGTGTGCTGTGCCTGCATTCCCAGTAGGATAAAAACCAGAGAGTTGAATACTGTGTGTGGGAGAGAAACTTCTTGAGCTGCTTCTGACAAAAGTGGAGACAAGAAGGTCAGCTTCTTGTGTCTCTCATACCAGTTGGCAGCTGTTGCTCTGGTGGCTAACAAAGAAAGTGCTGACTTTTTGGGGGTCCTGATGAGAAGGCTAGGAAGGGAATGGCTGGGCAGACTTTTTGCTGATATTTGTCCCTGGGACATCCTCGTCAAAGGTCAGTTAGTTATGCATGGTTAAAGCTTTGATCATCCAGAAGCCAGCCTGGCAATGAAGTTGCTTGACACTTCATTCATACCCAGGGCTGCCTTTGGAACAAGCTCAAAATCCAGCAGAAAAAAAATGGAAATCACCACAAAAGGTACCTATCAGCAAAGATCAAGAGAGGGAGGATCAGAAATCAGCAGACTAGGCTGGTTCCTCTCCTTAAGCACACAAAAAGTTTTTTTTTTCCTGCAGAATAAAGGGTTAATCCGGGCCCAGGGGATGTCAAAAAGTCCGTATGTCTCATTAATCTTCCTCAAAGCATTTATTCAGAGAAGCTTGGATTTATTTCCATTGCTTCATGAATTGAAAACTGGGTAAAAGACTGCAAGCAGATGGCCAGGTGTAGCACAGAGGATGGAATGGAAACAGGGACCATGAAAGCTTTAATTATCTTCTTAGTTAAAGAGTGAGCTTGTAACATATTCATGCCTTCTTTTTTTAAAGTTGCCTGAAGCACTAAGGATTAAACTAACCAGCAAAAGAAGAAAAGTAAATCAAAAGGCTCAGAGTTTAGAACTGATGGCAGAAAAGACCAAAATGAGATTGTATGTGAGGAGATAGAGAGGAGTAAGTTCAAATAGACCTAGGTAATGGAAGAGAGAATTTAAGAAGCAATCAGACTGAGATCTATAGGCAAGGATGTACAGCAAGGTAGACGAGAATTTTGCTACTCAGGTCAGGATCTGTATCCTGAGAAAACACCTCTGGGAGCAAGAGAAGAGAAATCATCCCTCAGTTGACTCCAGCCTCCCCACTGACCTGCTGCTTGCAGGTGTCCTTGGAGGGTCAGCAGTCATTGGGTTCATATTGCCAGTGCACACAATACTGCTGGAAAAGGTCCTCATGTCAGTGCCCAGCACAGGTGAGGGAATAAAAAGCAGAGGGTGCAGAATGGGGAGCCACAGTCCTGTGTTGGAGAGCACGTGGCCAGAAGGTTATTCTGCTGGAGCAAATGTGTGAGCCATATGAAGAGAGTGCATTAGAGAAGCACTCAATCCAGCAGTGAAGATAAACCTACGATGCTCAGATACACACTGGTTTTTGCCTACATTGCAGCCATCGGGAAAGTGACCTGTGACACCTTTAAGAGAGCACAACTCCCTGCCGACTAAACTGGGTTGTTCACAAGGGCAGCTGATCACGGTGAGCTATTCTGCTGTCAGTCAGGCTCTTCTCTTCACTTAAACTAACTTTTCAGTGTAGCAAAAGAATTTTAAACGTGGATTTGGGGATATTGTGCTTCGTAACTACTGTACAAAGTAAATCATGGAGTTAGCACTGTAGAACTAACTACTCCTCCATCTTCCTCACCCTGGGAGACGAAAATGAGGTCTGTAGAGGAAAGGGTTCAAACTGTCACTCAGCAAGCTGGTGATATCAATATTTGTGGAAAATATCAGTCAAATAGAAGCAGATCCCAAGTGAGAACCAACTGACCTCTGTATGGCCATCAAACCACGCTGTCCCTGTCTTCTCTCTCTTGCTCCAAAAATGAACAAAAAGATCCCAATGATTCTCCAAACTTTTGAATCCACTTGTGGTGTCCTCCTCCCCCTTCCTTTTTTTTTTGCACTCTCTTCTCTCCTTTTCCTTTTGCTGGAGTGAAAGGACTGTGAGCTTTCACTGATTGCCCTTATGCTATTCAAGTCAGTTTGAGAAGCAAAGCAGTAAACAAGGCCTTAGGGTATAAATCAAACACTGAAGCCCTCTTTGTAGGGAGAAAGAAAACAGCTTCAACATGTGCTCATAGTATGGAAGAGGAAATAAAATTCCTCAGAATTAGTGGTTTCTTTGACTTCCCTCTCACTGCTTGTGTTTGTGTTGGATGGGTGTCATGCGGTTTGCAGCTTGGATACCATTAGATTTCTTCTTCAAGTATTTAATCTCCTTAAGAATAAAATCTTTGGAGTTCTGATGTTTTCTGGACCTCATGATGGAGATGAAAGGACGGTTATTACACGACAGAGTAATTAACAATTGTCTTTCGTAACTCTTACACATCTGGAAGCACTGGGAAGCCACAGCCGTGCATGAAAAACTTCTTGTGTGAACCCAGAACAAGAAGACAGTGCCCACACTGATGAGGCTGCCGTTCATGCACTCAGTAGGTCTTTATCTGGACAGGGTAATAAAAAAAAATGGTTATTAGGATATTGTTCTGCTAATTAGCTTTTAACGCCACCTTTGTAGACCTTTGATCTTTTCTCAAGTCTCAACCTTAGAGGTCCTTTAGCTCATGCTTCCTTACTATTTTTATGAAAATCCTTTATAAAAGCGCTCCCCTTCTTTCTCAGTGCCTTATTCAGACACCTTCAGAGCAGAAACTGAATCCTTTGAAGATGCTATTAAAGATGAGGAGAACTGGCTGGTCTCTGAGCAGTGGGGAAAAAAAAGCGTAATACAAAAGTTACTGGCCAACAAAGAAAACTGGGAAATAAACCTGGAGTAATCACTTTTTTCCTCTGTCTATTTTCAAATAGTATTTCATCAGAGCAAATAGCATACCTATTTTCATGTAAGGGACTTTTGAGGGCAGGAGGAAACAGCAAGGACAGAGGGAAGGATATATGGCCTTGGATGAGAAATGATGGGAGGAAAAGGCAGCAGACAGAGGTTGAAAGGAAGAGGGAGCAACAGCCAAGACGAGATGGGCCTCTTCAGCCTGGAGAAGAGATGACTGAGGGGGGGATCTTATTAATGTCTGCAAGTACCTTAAGAGAGGTGACAAGGGGACAGGGACAAACTCTTTTCAGTTGCCCCGTGTGACAGGACAAGAGGCAATGGGCAGAAATTGAAGCACAGGCAGTTCTGCCTGACCGTGAGGAGGAATTTCTTCCCTGTGAGAGTGACAGAGCACTGGACCAGGTTGCCCAGAGAGGTTGTGGAGTCTCCTTCTCTGGAGATCTTCAAGGCCCGCCTGGCTGCAACCCTGTCTACCATGCTGTAGGTGACCCTGCTTGAGCAGGGAGGTTGGACTAGATGATCTCCAGCGGTCCGTTCCAACCTCAGCCACTCTGTGATTCTGTGATTTTGTGAGAAGATTAAGATGGTGTTCTGCCACCGAGTTCTCTGTGGTTCCAAAGTGCTGGGGAACTCTCTGAAGGGAAAAGGCAGCTAGTAATTTAACAGCCACGGATTTTCTCCATCATACGCAGGAATTGCTTACAAATACTGGATGTGGACTTTGAGGTACTTCTAGAAGTCACCCAAAAGTTGCCTCTTGCCTCCATACTCAGGATGACGGATGGCTATGCATTGCTGGGCACTGATGAGGAGGTCATGGTTATCCTCTGGTGAAGGCACAGCACTCCAGACCCAGAAGAGCGAAGTGCTGCAGGCTTATCCCCTGGTCCCATTCCTCTGAGAGGGAGGCCTTGGTGAATCTTCTTTCTCACTTTGGGTTTCATTATAGTGTATTACTCAGTGACAAATGTAAGCAGGGAGATGGATTACATATGAGAGGGGCTTGGGAAAGAGCTGAATGTTTTTTCTGCTTCTCAATGAAAAAAAAAAAAAAAAGAAAAGTGGGAGGGAAGCATGAGGAACATGAGTGACATCCGAAAGGCACAAAGTGTGCATCTGCGGGGTAGAGTTGGGTGGTGGGACGCGGAGGAGACAGACACCCTCCCTCCGCTTGTCCGCGTGGCGAGCTGCCTCCCTCCTTCCCTGCTTGTCCCTGACATGCTCCGGCACCGTCACCGCTCCTCTCGTTCCGTCTTTCTCTCCCACTCCTCCTGAGGTGCCTTTCAGAGCTGCCGCGGTGGCAGGTGAGTCAGTGTGACAGCTCAGACACGGGGCAGCCCCCTCAGCTGCTGAAATGCCAGCCAATCCCCCAGCAGACTCTAAGCCCGCTATTATAAGGGAATGCAATGCAATTTTTTTTTTCTCTCTCTCTCCTTCGGCTGGCACGGTGAGTCAGTAATCAAGACTTCTTTGTTATTTTACCGGGTGGTGGTGGTGGTGGTGGTGGTGGGCACAGCTACGTGGGGTGGATTAGCTGGATCCTGGTACAGGTCTTTCATTTCTTTCCTGCCTTGATTGAGAAAGCCCTACCAGCTGTAGCAAGGGGCAGGCGTGAGGGCAGGAGCAGAGGTGGAGACACCTCCACTCTGAATACTTGCACTCTCCTCTCTGGTTCACAGGGCTCTTAAATAGAGAACAAGCTCCTTCCCTATTAAAGATAATTGTTCAATGATGGTCTGGGGAGCTCGGGGGGTGGGAATCACAGCAGCTGTAATAGCAAAGTCCTGGGAGCACTCGGAGAAGCTGGCGGGCAACAAACATAACGTCAGCCCCTTTGTTTAGCATCTCTGTGCTGAGGTGGGCTGCACGCTGTGGAAAACATGACAGCAGAAGAAAAGGAGCAGGAGAGGGAGGGAGGCGCAGAGGAGGACCAGGCAGTGTGTGTGGGGATGGGAGTTGTGCTGCAGGCAAGGGAAAGGGAAGCAGAGCGCTGGGAAGAGGGAGAGAGAGCCAGGGGTATAGTGAAGGGTGAGGGGACTGCCCAAAGGGCAGACAACGAGGAGCAATGAGCTGGTCAGATCTTGTGTTGAGGATAAGAGTCTTGAAACTGGCTTCCACCATGTGTTCCAGCCAGGTGCTTTTCCCAGGTTTGGCTTATTAGCAGTAGTGGGTTGGAGCAAAGGGTGGTCCATTCCTGGAGTAGCTGAAGCAGATGCCATGGGTGTACAAGAGCAGATCAAATGCTCTGGAGTATGTTCCTGGGCCCTCCAGCCCCTCCACAGTGCAGGGACTCCCTGAATAAAAGCTGGTAGAATTGTACCAGATAGCTCTGCATAGAGGAGATTCTTATGTGGATCTACTACCCAAGCACTTCTTAAACCCATGTAAGCTTCTAGCACAAGCGATATCTTCCAAAGAGCTTTCACAGTTTTGCACAACTTCCTTGTGCTGGTTTTGGACAGGTTTCCTGCTTGTGTTGGAAGAGAAAGTAAATGATCATCTCCTTATTCACTGTCTCTAGGCCCCTCATGATTTTGTAGTTGGCTCACCCCCCCCCCCCCGCAGTCATCACTCTTCCAAGCTGAATAATCCTTCAGCACACCATGGCAAGTGTCTTCCCCACACTGCAGGATGCCCCATGATAGCTGAAGCGGTCGTGGTGTCCACCACGGGTATGGTGCCTGATGCAGTGTCCATGGGGTAGGAGAGGCAGGGGTTCCAGCGGGCAGGTTGGTGGACACCATCTCACGTAGGCAACCCAGTGCTGGGGCAATTTTCCCCACAGTAACTGGCAAGGTTAAAACTGTGCAGAGAAGAAGTTGTGTAGGTAGGATACAGTCAGAGAAGAAATGGCAGTGGGAAAAACATGAGATGATATGACTTCAATAAGAAAGAAAAAAAAAGAGAGAAAGAGAGAGAGGCTCAGACGTCTTTTCTGGCCCTAAAGTCATATAAATGCTTCTTATTCTGCACCAGCTAGGCCTTGAGGCACTCTTTCCTACCACTCTTCCTATGCGTGTGTGTGTGCACAAGGACCTGCCTAAAGATCCATGTGGGTGGGCAAAGGGAGAAGAATCATTGTCCAAAGCTCCTAGGAAACTCTCAGTATGTGACTTCACGTTTGGCTTAAGTGGCTGCCTGCCAGGTGGCTACCAAAAGACACATCGTTCTTCCCATGGGTGTGAAAAGAGATGGGCTCATCTTCCCCCTCTCTCTTCTCCTGCTTAATAATTCTTGTCTTTTCCATGTTAATTTTCTGCCGGGTCAGGGAGGGGAGCAGAGTCACTGTGAGTCAGCCCACCTGCCAGAGCTGACTCAAGAGAGACTGTGGGAACATGCAGCAAGGACACGGAGGGAAGCGGGGCACTCCTTTTTGGTGGCAACACAGAAACACTCTTCAGTTAAACTGTCAGCAAAACTGCACCTTGTGTTAGTGGATGATGCTGAAATACTTGAGGTTTGGTTTTCTTTTCATTTTTTTCCTTTTTTTTTAATTTCTTTGTTTGAACAAAGAAGATTGCAAAAGCATAACTTTCTGATCAATGAAACCCTCTGGATTTGTCTCTCCTAGTTGGCCCAGACTTTGCCCAAAACATTCCTTTCAATAGTGAGCATTTGTAATGTCTCTCTGACAATCTCTCTCCAATGTGGACTCTTCAGTGACTAATAAGAGTTGACATGTGACAGCCATTTCTTTGAATAAGAGCCCTAACAGGGTTTCTCTCTTCCAACAGGATGTTCCTGTTCCTGTTTGGAACTAACCAAAGAGCTCAGGAGCTCTGGGGAAGAAGAATCGACACAGACAGACTATCAGAGCCTCAGCAGTGTGAGTTTGGTTTCCTGAGAAGAAAACGTTGACAGAAAAAAGGGACCGTGAACGGAGGAGACAGTAGTGGAGCTGCTGCGAAGGATGGGACAGGGACTGCCTGGGGCAACAGGTAGTTCAGGAGGAAGGAAGAGACAATAAAATGGTATAGATTGTATAGGTTGGTGTGGAATAAAAGGATTTTAAAAGTCCTTTTGCAGGAGGAAGAAAGGAAAGGGATGAGGAGCAGCGAATGCATAACCCTCCATGGAGAAGCTGGCCACTGGATGCCAAGAGGCCTCAGCACATTTTTTAGTCTTTGGTTCTACTCTACAGAAAAATTTACACTTTGTGTTATTCTAGTGCTGAAAACAGTATTTCTTAATACAGTATATTTTTAGTTAATTGTATATTGATTTGCTTTTTATTCCAGTGCAGAGATTAAGAAACAATTGATAGTGTGCTGAAATTACTAATTTCTACAACTGCTAAACTGTCCAGAGCACGAGGAAGAGCTTAATGGAAAATTCTCTGTGTATCTATTTGAAGGATATATGGGATTTTTCCCATCATCTATAAAATTATTCTAACAAATAGCTCACCTAATCTTGCTTGTTGATGACAACAATCTAGTACATACTTATGCTGAATAATACCATGCTCCAGTGGATATCAGTGACACGGCAATAGCAGAATCTGCTGTTGCGTGGCTTTTGAGCACAGTTCAGGAGTGGACCTACATTGATTTCTCTCCATCTGTTCCTTCAGTAAATAGTCCTATTTTATGGTCTTATTATTTTCTTCCTCTGTACTTCCACCAAATATGCAACCACCAAAATTATTTTTCTACTATTTTGCCGTAAGTTACTGTATGCTACTAAAGTGTAGCTACAATCACACTATGGAGGGCAATATTTTTCCTAGGTATAGGGTTGTGCGGATGCATATCTTTATCCTAGCTTCCCTGAGGCTGACAGACGGATTTAAAGGGCAGCTCTTTCAAGATACAGAAGCAGCTGTTAAACTTCCAGGATGTTTGTTGCTGTTTTTCTAATTTATTTTATTGGACAAGATGTGAATGCATTACTCTTTGTGTCACTTTAAAATACTTAGTCAGAGATATTTATTTTCCCAGGGAACCTGCAATCTAAGGAGACAAGATGAACACACGGTAAAGGAAGTCAAGAAGCAAGGACAGGAGGCTCATTATCCTTCTTTTAGTGAAGAGGATTTGAGCTTTTCAGTAGAAAAGGTCAACCTCTTTCAGAGGTGACTCAGCCCAGCTTAGATCTGAGTCATTGCTCATGCCCATCTCCCTCTTTTGAACAAAGAAGAATTTAAAGATAACATAGTTCCTCCTGGAGACATCTCAGGATGTCTCTTTTTATATCGGATCCTTAATATTTGCATGAGGCTTGCTCAGTTAAGTGAGGTGAAAACAGGCCTGAAATTTCCTCTAGGATTCTCTATGTATCATCAGATGCCTTGAAAACGCTGATATTAAACCATCTCCCCAAGGTGAGACAGGAATCCTGTGGCTGACTGAGGATCTCCTGAGTCCAGTGCCTGAATTTCAAGAGCTATGTCTGATTCGGTCCACAATTTTTACCCTTTAAAGAGTTAAAAATAGCCACACGCACACACACACACACCTGTTATGGTTGGAAACATAATTTGTGTTCATTTACATAATACCCTTAACAGAGCTATTTAGCTCTTTATAGAGATCAATAAAACTTAAAAAGTGGGACAACTCTGAGTCTCTCAAGTCCTTTTCAATGGGTTTACCCAGGGCTGGGGCTGCTGACCCTTTGGAGGGACTGTTAAGAATATAAAAGCTTGGGTGAGGACAAAGCCAGGTGAATACTGGACAGAAAAGGGAACTGTGGAATTTAATACAAGAAGATGCCAAGAATGTTCAAATCCTTGGAAAGGCTAAAGCTACAAGCCATATAAACAGCAGTGTGAGTCAGGCTGCTAACAAACACAGGCATAAATTGGTCATCTTTGAAAGGTAAGAAGATAAAAGATAAAGGATAAAAGATTAGGAGAATATCTGATAAAGCAGCCAACAGGAGTGGATTCAGAGTCATAAAACAGAAAAGGAAGGATATATTTAAAGTTTCACTTCCTGAGGTGCATGGTTCCTGGATCTGCTTTCCTTAGGCATTGATTTAAAGGGAGATAAGGGAGACTTTGTAGGCTTTGAGGTGGTTCATGTCCCTGGGTCCATGCAACCCTTCCAGTCTATCTGGGACTTTATCTGCCCCTTCACTCACCAGCCCATTGCTGAACATTTGTCTGCTGCATTTCGGGAATCTTTGCTACTTCTTTCATTTCACTTGGAGGCAGAAGTATGTCACCGTGCAGCTAGGTAACTCTCACATATGTACTTTGGTGGAACGGTACTAAAATCTTGTGTATGCCTGTGGCCAGAAGACGCTGACTGAATATTAGAAAGTCATCATGACCTGTATGACATCTGATAACATAGCAGTAAGAACAGATTTGAGTTAACTCCTATAAGCCTGCCTGCTAAATTGCATTGACCCCAGTACAAATGTCATACGAAGGTTCATCCATCCAGCCTCAGCACACTGCTGCAGAGGAGGACTTGACAGTGCACACACAGTTAGTAGGGCAGTAGAAAAACAAAAGACGTATCTCCAGACACCCAGCCCATGAGCACTTATACATCTTTAAGTCAACGATAGCAAACATAATGTAGCTACCAGAGGGGAAGACTATGAGCACGTGGCAACCAGAACAGGCAGCATGGTGTTGTGTAGAGAGGCAGCTCTACTTCCGTGGCAATTTAACTTACCCAATTCTGCTCCAGATCTCTGCAGTACAGGCACCTTTCCCTGTCAAATTAAAAATTCATGTGTATACAGGAGGGAAATGGGAGTGAACTTCGGGACCTCAAGCAAAGGTAAGATTGAATTTCAGGCAGAGGTTCAGACTCGAGCTTATTTTGTGTGATATGTTTTTTGTCCATAGCTGAGAACAGAGCAGTTTGGAATGAAACTCGACTTGCTTCGGGCTTTGTTCTGAGCATAAAATTCAGCTTGTGCTTGTCTTGAAAAATGCAGACTGAGGTCATAACTCTAAACGTCAGCTCTGGTGTTGAATTCTTCTGAAATCTGTGAGTGCTTGCTTTTAGGTTCTGTGTTTGGTCTGTTTTAGACAAGAGAGATGAGGCTGAAGCTTCTGACTGCTTCTGAATTGATCCATATTTGAAGATTCTTCATTTTATAGGATTTTGCAAAAAAATCCTGTCTCCTGCCAAGAAGTTTAATCATAATTTTGACACAATTTATGACTTAGAGACTAAACTTAAAATATTTTTTTTTTAATTTTTGTGCATACGAGTGAAAGTGGTAGTTTCAAATCTGCTTTGAAATAGATTAATTTGAACTTGAAACACAAAATGGAATTTGAAAGGTTGTAAAACAAATATATATTCTTATAACTTCCAAGGAATGTTTCTGCATGGAATAGTTTTAAAATTGTTCTTAGTCACTAAAAATATCCTCCAAATAGCTGATGACCTGAACTTGTTTATATTTTGATCCTAGAAGAACTTAGAGGTTTATTTTAACTTAATGTAATGTAATGTAATGTAATTTTTTTTGTTGTTGTTTTTTATTTTATTTTATTTTATTTTATTTTATTTTATTTTTATTATTTTTATTTTTTAATTTAACACATCTGAGATCCCAAATGTTGTAATTACCTGGGCGTTCATATGGTGCCTACAGAGAAGTATAATTACATATTCATATGCCAGATGTAGCCTCTCCACAGAGATTTGCACCACCATTTGGTCTAATGAAGTAACAGCTGGATAGAATGAGGGTGCACAATGAAACAGAAGAAAGACATCAGTTATGGAGAGTTCAACCGAAGTCATGCTGATGTTGCATCTCACATTCACATTTTCCTTTGAACCTAGAAACAAGTTCTTCTCAGAGACAACTCCTGCACTTCTCCTTGTGAATAAACTGCTTTCTGTTGTCCCCATAAGTGAGTTTGCATCATTCATTTCTTAACCAACTGCAGCCAGTCCCCAGAAGATGAATTCTAAAGGAACAGCATTTCAAGCCAACTGGTAGCCCTTCAAAGTTACAAGGTAAGAAGAAAAAATGAATCTTTAATTTTGGAAGCCCTTTGGCTTCCTTTCTTTGCCAGTGATTCTTTGGAATTATACTCTAAAATAATTTTATTGGCTGTGGTTACTGTATTCAGAGCCTCAAGACTGTATCAAAGCACTCCAGATTCTGACCTCTGTTCAGACTTCAAGATGAAATACCTTCAGTAACATTTCTTTGGCACCTACTTACCCAGGTAAGTTTTAGTTTGCTACTTACTTATGATTCCTGCTACAGGAAGCAAAATAAAGTTCTCAGTAGCTCTCTTCATATGTTACTGATAATGCATCTTCCTATGGTTTCAGCTAGGGCATGCTATATTTGGAAAGCTTTCCCCAAGTCTTAAGCTTCTCCTGAATATTCTGATAGAGCTGCTGGAGCCTTAAAGGCCAACGGCTGGTGGACTGCCATCTGCACAAGAAAAGAAGATACATGTGTTGCTGTGAGCAAGATGAACATTTCTAGTCTGAGTGACCTTGAGTTGCTGTGGTGTGCTATGCAGATGCTCGGTGGGGAACGGGTTGAGCTATCTCAGTCTCTTAGTTTTATAGATCCACCATTATGGGACCTGAGTAACTGTCACATAAATCTGAGGAGGAAAGCTAGTTTCCTAATTTCAGTGCCTAATTTAGCTACGTCGGGTAAGGGCTCATCTCGCTTCATTGACACCGGAGCATAGGGAAACTACATGCCTTAGATCCTCCCGAGGGGAATTCATGGAGCCACTGGATACCCTCTTTCAGGGCTTGAACTCTCTTTGGATATTTTTACTATCTTATTCTAAGCATTTACTTCATTTCTTCCCCCAGCCCCCCCCTTTTTTTTTCTTGACAGGCTTCTGTGGAGTGCTAGGGGAAAAAAGCTTTGAATATTACTCTTATCCTCACTGTAGAGGTTCCAAAATTTCTTACATCAATTGGCTTCTACCACAATTTCCTGTAAACCAAGACACATGAAACTTGCAGTTGATAGTGCTTTTTCATATGGTCCTAAGGACCTGCTGGGAACTGGTTACCATAGCCTAAAGTTCTTTGTTGTTTTTTGTGGGGCGTTGTTTGTTTGTTTTTAGAAAGGAGATGTTTTAGTGGTCTACAAGGCTACCACAATTCACCAGAATTGTTCTGGGAAGTTATCTGGTTTTCCTTTTAATTTCAAGTTCTTCATCCTAGCTCTTCCATTTCAGCTATTTTAGGGATAAAAGCCTGAATTTCCAAATGGATGGGTTTGGCCCTCCAATGGCCAGGATTTAGAAAGAAGAAGTTTTCCACTATTTTTTCGCAAGAGGACAGGTTTGAGTACAATGTATATCTGATGACCAGTGCAAGGGAGAAGGAGGGCACCCAGATAGTGAGTGCTCTAGGGTGTATGCATGAGGCTTTTCTTCAGCTTTACATACAGTGAAACTGTATTGCTCATCCTAGGATGAAAAGAGCAAATATCACACTGGATATATTTTTATCTCATTAAAAGGTCCAACTTTATTAATCAGCTAGAAGTGGGAAAAGACCCATCTAGCCCCTAATGCTATTTAGCTGCCTCCCTTTAGTGAGAAGTTCAACAGACTCTGAAGACTTGTCATCTGTTTGACAAATGGGTTAAAGGATTTCAGGTTGGGACTTCATCTCTTCTGATGTCCCCTAACCTCACCCTCCATGGTTTTGCATGAGCTCTTCACCAGACACCTCGACTCCCTTTAGTATCTCTCTAAGATTTTAGGTTATTTTTGCCTTTCAATTTTACCATCCACTTTCTCTTCAGTGATAGCCTTTACTTTCCTAAAACTAAAGAATTAAATTTCTGTTGCTGTTTTGAAAGAAAGAGGAGGGATTATCCGTGGTGAAAATCGAGTACAGTGTGTGGCAAATTTAGCAGTGATTCCTCTCACACAAGCACCTTTGCAACCCTTTAGGAAATGTTTCAAATTAATCTTGACACCATCCAGAGTTTTGCAGCTCTCATAAAGGTGTTAGGTTATGAAACTAGAAAAAAAGTCAGCACAAAAATCTCTTTCCTGCTAGCCCTTCCCGCAGCACTCTAAGAGGGAATGGAACAAGGAGAAGTACTTTATATTTTGTGCAGGAATGAACTGGTGCATCAACTTTTGGATACAGAAACAAATATAAGAAAATTTCAGATGTGACTGGCTTGGGGGGGGAGGAAGAAAAATAAAGGCACCACATTTTCCCAATGCAGTAAGTATCGGCCACTTCTGAAAATTTACTTTGATGAAGTATTAATTTGCTCTTGCATTACAGCTCCTATATTCTAAACTGGATATGTTATTATTAACACAGAGATAAGTACAGACAGATAGATTTCCCATGAATGCTTGTGAATAGATAGTTCCCGATGGATTTACCTCTCTCAGTCTCATGAACATCAGCCATCAGAAGCAGTACATTTACCTTTCTTGCCTCACCCCTCACACAAAAAAGAAACACTTCAACACATTCAGTGAAAGCCAGTGCACTATGAAAATGGAGAACTATCTTCTTTTTGCTAGATGTGCAGCTGGACTGCAATCAAGCAGTCTCCCTTGTATTAGGAAGAAGTACCTCTGTGAATATGTAGCAGTGTGTGCGCTCAATCTGCCTACAAGATGGTCCGAAACTGCAGTGAGCTGTGGAGAGATACTCGCCTGTCTGTGAAGCAAGTTCTGGAGGTGTTTAAGCTGAAGGAAATGCTCTCCTTCTGAGAGTTTGAGGTAAGCTCTCTTCACCCAGCTGGTGAGATGGTGTTTGGGATTTTTGCCAGGCTGTTTCTAATGGGAAGGATGTATTTTTGGCTGTGATCCTATTTACAAGGCATGGAAGTAAGAGCTAAGAAGAAAGAATTTTCAAGTCTGCTTCAATGTTGATCTTGACTAAACAAATCATTTCTTTCTCTCTTTTGGCTTCTTCACAAGGCCAGGGTACCAGGCTCTCTGTGGTTCCCTTTGCCTCTTCTGATTGCTTTTGCTGGTTTTCTGTGCCTACCAGGCACTGAACAGTGACTCAAGTCATTGTCCACCCTTATGTTGTTCCTCAGTTTCCAGGGAAACCTCTGGGTATTCCTAGTGAAGCTGGATCTTCTGCTCTGCTATGACGGATCAGCCATCAGGCAGCATCTTCCATGGTTTCTTGTATCACCAAACAGGAAAAAAAGTGAAGTGCTTCAACCTTCAATCTGAATGAAAAGCAGCTAGTATGCCCACTGTCTCCTGTGAGTTCAATATTTGCCCACAGATCAAAGACAACATTTGTTGGCAGTCACTAACGCCCTCAAGCAAAACACCTGCATTTTTAGGAAGTGGGGTTATCCTTTCCAAGCTTTCCATGTCCTAGTTTTTTCCAGGTCTGGCACTCACCGAAAGATACATGCTATTCCTAATAATGCACCACTTCTTGGCAGACAAGAGAAATGCCAGCCCACCGCAGGGGAGACCATTCAAACTGTATTTTCAGCCCAGGCAGCAGAAGCAAGCAATGTTTGATGTGGATGTGATGGTCTTGGGGCTCATTCAGTATTTGCAGCTGTCTTTTTTATTGCACTGAGTGATGATAATGTTCATTTTACAGTTAGAACCACAGAACAACACATGGAAGGACAAACCTTCCTGTTTCTGATCCAACACTGTTCAGAACAGGTTGCTTAGGTTCCTCAAGGGCCTTGTCCAGCAGAGTTTTGAGTATTTCCATGGATGGAGATTTGACAGCCTCTCTGGCCCTCTGTTCCAACCTTTGACTACGATATTGATTAAAATGTTTTCCTAACATCTAATCACATTTTTGTTGTTGCAACTTTTTTTCTACCTCCTTTACACCTCCTGGGATTTTTGTTCCCATAGCTATTAGCCATTTTTGATAGTAAGGTTAGTTGTGCAAGACCTCCAACCTACTTTTCCTGTACTGAGGGTGTAAAAAAGCATCTCTGTAGAGCTGGGAATATGTGCTATGGTAGAATGTAGGACTTTGCAGAGACTTAGAACATAAGAGAGAAAAAATATACTTTTTCCTCCAGCCCAAATATTCCCGAACTGCAGGTAATAGGATACACCTCCTTCTGCAAACTCTTCTCAAGCAGCTGTCCACAGAAACTAGTATCTGCAGAGAATGACTGTCAGGGAGAGGATATCCTGAGCATCATCGTGCCAAACAGATTGTCTCATGACTTCATCGTGTTGCATTATCAGTTTATATCCATCAGCTATTTCTTGTCACATCTTTCATCTAGAGAAAAGGACTTGGAAATACAGCCTAGGGATTAGACCTTCTTCTTCAGGCTAGGGAAGAGATGAAAGCTAGGTATAATGAAAGTCACAAACAGAAGTTAAACATGCTGTCAGAAAATGCACCAATTTAGTTAATCCTATCCCAAGCTACTATTACAGAGTTACTAGTGCTTCGGCTTTTTCTCCATCAGCTACTGGAGAATGCCAAATGACTGTCTATGACTGTTTGTCTAAATTCTTGACAGCTAAAATCAGTAAAAATGTATCCTAGTTTTAAAGCTTGCCTTTCCTGATGCAAGTGTTTCTGGAGCTATCTATCTGATCAATACTCCATGATCTCTCCTTTCTTCTGAAATGAATTAATGGTGAGTAACAGAATGGGCAAATCACGAAACAGGATATGTCTAATGTACGCAGTCACTCGCCTTCAAGTACCTAATCTAGCAAAACACTTAAGCACATTCTTGCCTTTAGAAACATGAGCGCGTGTGCATCTTAGCAAAGGTGAAGATTGATTGATGATATTAATATTGTCAAATTATATTCCTCTTTCCTTAATACTCTTGGGTTGTTTCAGTGATAATGAGCATGAGATAGACAGGTAGAATGAGTCTTAGAATGTTTTAATTTTGTCTGATTCTTCACTTCCATTGTATTTTATTGTTTCCAAGAGGAAATACTTGGGGAATTTAGGCTCATGGCACTAAATTAACCTTGGTGGTAATTTCCCAGAGAGTATTAGAAAATGTTTTGACATGCTGAGAAGTCACATTGCTCAAAAAAAGGTGACCTCTATATTTAGCTTTTCTGACAGATTAACTAATCAAGTTATATTTTTTAGCCAGTCACCCCTCTGTGTTGTTGACTGATATTTTTTTAGTTACTTGTTGAAGCCCAGTCTTGATCAAGAATGACTCCAGATCATTTCTAACTGAGGGCTGACAGTAATTAGATGGCATGGTGTGTGATCATAGAGCACATAATCCTCAACTGAGTCAGTATCTGCATGTTTATAGAACAAGATTCAACTCCAGCTCTTGATTCTTCTCTGGAGAAGTCTGACATCTGAATTCCTGTTTGGTAGTCTCAGGAGAAAAAACAAGAACTGAAAAGGTCATAGAGTCTGGACTTCTGCTACTCCCCTGAAAGGTCAAGTGTAATGACGGAGCTGTATAAGGAAAAACTGACCTTTCTCTTGCCTTTCCTACCAGAGAGGTGAAAACTAGAAGATTTTTGGCTTATACAACTGCCCTGGAAAGGACCTTCCCCTGCATTGTCCTAGTTATGTAGACTTGGTGGACATACAGTTAAAGATGTCTCTAATATGCCATGAGTCTATGGGAAAACATGTTCCACCAGACAAGGCAAGAAATTGATATATGACCCCTTCAATAGAGCCTACTTCTCACATTAGTTAGATGAGAGAGTGGCTTTGAAAATCTTTGATTTTGAAACATAAAAAAATACAGAGAGTAAGGGTCAGGTGTTCATGAGTATTTAAAAAAAATACCTTGGCGGATTTACACATGTGCAAAAACAGCTTATGGTCTTAAGATACAATAAAAGAAAATGGGAGTTAAACAGTAATGTCTCCTGAAAATTTTCTATGTTCCTACCTGTATTATGAAGCCCTGGTTTTCAAAGGCATGCAAGCACAGAAATAGCTTCATACAGGAGGAAGTAAGGCAGTGCAATATAAGAGTTAGAGCATGACTCTTATGACTTTGGAGGACCAAAGGGGAAGATTAAGATCTCTTTGCTTTGACAGGATTTAGGATATGCTGAACATGCTCAAGCTCCCTCTGACCTTACCAGAAGGTGTGAGAAGATAGGGCATACAGAGAGCAGCATAGGATGTGTTTAACTGTTTTATAACTAGTTTCGGAACTTGGAGTTATGTTTTCATAGCTGAAATGCTGCTGGCTTTGGTGCCTAGGCAGTTTGGCACAAGAAATTCAGCAGAGACTTTATGGAAGCAAGAACACAACACCAGCAGTGTCCTGTTCTTTTAACCGAATAATAAAAATGATGAAAAAAAAAAATCACGGAATGGGTTAAATATTTAAATGTGATTTGGGGGAAAAAATACCCTGAAATTTCTAGATTGTGGAGTCATGGAGTTTTCACTTTAGCTACCTGTCCAGCTAATTAATACCTGCCAGTTTACTTTACCCACTCTTACTATTTTTGGACAGCTATTCTATTTTAAATAAAAAAGAGGGAGAGGAGGAAAAAGGTAATTGGAAAAAGAGAAAAAATAGTAGTTGAATTCCATCTCCTCCAATTAAAGAAATGCACATCTGTTATGAATTCAAATACTGAACCTATTTCAAACTCTTTCTACCACATCTTTTTTTATCTTTTTATTTTTCTGATTTAAGTCATTTTATGCTTTTTAAATCACACTACGCACAAGTTTTTACTTAATTTCTATTTTATCCATAGTACTTTGTTTATATTGGTCTCTTCTGCTCCTTCTCTTTTCCTCTTAGGTATTCTTGCTTACTGAAGAAAGTCCCTAAGTGACTAGCTTAATGAAGTAGCTTTATAAGCAGTGTTAAATCCAGGGCTGAGGATGTGAACTGGTATTTGAAATCAACAACAAATGCAAACAAGTCCTCAGTACACACAAAGTGGTGTTTCTCAATAAGTTTCTTTTTTTTTTTTTTCATGTTAGCCAAGATATGCTAGACTGACATTGAGCTGGATGCTTTTCCTTGCAGGCACCCTAACAGATTACAAGTTGGGTTGGAAGTGTCGTTGCAAGGCAATGGAGCTCACCAGCATGTTGTTAGCAGCAGTATTTGAGTGACTCTCTATCTTTCCAGCCGATCATTTGTAAATGAACAGTTGTAATCCAGGGCCGAGTTCACAGTCCCAGTTTGTGGGCATGAACCAAGAATTTGTCACTGGATGAGTTATATTTTTCTAGTAAAGAAGAAGGCGTTGAAGCCCGAAGAAAAATAATTAATATTAATATATTTGGATCTGCAGGCAGGAAAAAAGAAAAAAAACCCAGCATTTAGACAAGCTGTATGTGATCTGAAGTAAATATGAGAAATAAGAAAATGACATGATAACCCCGTATCTCACTGGTGTACCAACAGATGTCAAGCTGACAAGCTTTGCAGCAGGGCTGGCAGATCCACAGATGCAAGATCACCTGGATCATAAAAACGTTGTGTACGGAAGGGAAATTTGGTGCCAGCCTTCTTTCTCATCCAAGCTGAAGGGTATTCAAGGTATGTTCTTCTCCCCCTTGTGATGGTGAAGACTCAGGAAGGACACTTCAGGTTTTAGGGGCCTATAATAGGTAGGACCTTATGGGTCAAGTCAGACATCCTCAATTCTCTCCAGAAGCCAGAGTGAAATTAAGACAGGTCCAGAATGTAAGTATGGCCATTAAGAAAGCATTCATGTGCAAGACCACTTCAGTCACATTTCCATGTTTGTAACTGGATTGACAAAAGTCCAAGAGCTCTGAGGCAGAGAGTCCAGTACAGAGCTTCCCCAAAGCTTTTCCACAATTGTACATAGCGGTAGTGGGTACAGTCCTCTATGTCCGTGATATTATTTCCTTTATAACAGGAATGCTTTGCAACTACAGCAAGAGGACAAATTCTTTATTCCAGATCACTAATCACACACTGAGACTGTGATTCATTTGATTTAACTTTAGGGATTTACCCCACTGATGGAGAGGTTATACTATGGGCAAATAAAACTTACAAGGATGAATCCCATTCAAGTTGTCCAGAAGTCAGGTACTGGAGGTGCTTGCAGTCAGATTATCCATACAGGCACCCCAAGATGTTAGTCCCATCCCAGGACAAATGTCTAAGTAAACGGGGGAACCATCTACTGAAAGTGTCTGCCTCTCTTAGTGTTGGTGAGATAGCTTAACTCTAGACAACTAAGATTTACCGTGATGAATTAGACCCTGAAAAATGTATTATCATATCTTTTTATTTGGCTTTTGGTGTTAAAACTTTAATGGTCTAACACTGGGCCCTTTTTCTGCAGATACTCCAATAGGAAAGTAGTCGATTAGGTCATTTTGGTACTAAAATTCAATCAGTTGGCCTTGGGGCACATGCTTTGGACAGCATGGACTTTCATAGTAAGAGGGAATTTGTAAGAATGAGGGATGGTATCTAGGAACCACATGCTATTAGAGCCTATAAAATACAGTGCCATTGGGAGGAATCTGTCTTCCCCTGCACTTTTCATAGCCTATCTTACAGAAAATAGTTGTCTTAGCACTCACTCATTTTCCTGTCTGAAAAAAAAAAAAAAAAAAAAAAAAAAAAAGGTCAATAATAAAAAAAGAAGAAACTCCATGATTTTTTTTTCTCCATGAATTTGTATTTCTCCATGGCTTTTTGCAATGCTACTGTTCTCTCAGCAGAAGCTGGACCCAAACTCATCAACCTCCTCTAGGCCAGCAAATGCAGACACCTTGTGGTTATTACCACTTTGCACCAGATTCCTGCCACTGACCTTGATAGGAAAACTTCTTAACCCACTTACCAAATTCCTGAGTCATCTTGAAGCCAGAGCTGACCTATATTTTGACTTGTTACATGATTCTCAGTGTAAGGAGAACCCATGGATAACAGTCTTACTTAAGAATAATACTGAACTACAGTGTTGCCCCTGATTTACACCTATATAAGGAAGGAAGGAAGGAAGGAAGGAAAGAAAAGAAAGAAAGAAAGAAAAAGAGAAAGAAAAAGAAAGAAAGAAAGAAAAGAAGGAAGAAAAATAAAAAGGAAAGAGGAGTGGCAGAAAGAGGGAAGTAGGAAGGGCAGGCAGGTAGCAAGGATTCAACCATTCCAGCAATGAGTTCACCTGGGCTTATCAGAGTAAGATCCATCCTGGGGGCTTGAGCTTCTCTTGGTGTGTGTAGCGCAGGAGACACAGAGCTCGTTCACCTTGGTGAGTAAGTGACCAACAGCCCCAGACTCCTTCCAGTGAATGATCTAGGTTCCAAGACCTTCCTATAGTTGCCATGTTTTTCCCAGTAATAGAAATATTGTTACCCAGCTTTCATACAGCACATGTTGTACCTGGCTTTCAAAGTGCCTTTCAAAGCTGGCATCTGCCTTCCACTTTCCCAAAGGGAAAAACAGCAAGGAGGTGATGTTCCCCAGATCAGTTGCAGAACAGGAGCTTGAACACATTTTTTTTTTCAGTCTTGTGCTGACATACTAGACCACATTGTCTCCCCAGAGCCCAAAAGGCCCCAGGTGACAGGGCTTGCAAATCCTTATCAAATGGTAGCGTGTGCTTGAAGGTTTGCTACCTGAGCTGGTATTCGTTCCTCTGAGCTCTTTTCACACAGGAGAGGATGGATAGTTTCAGTGAATACAAGTAAGGCAAGCTGAGCAGATGTTAGGCCTGAAATACAAGCACTGTCTCTGAAGAGCCTTGGGTGAAAGCTACTACAGCAGTACGTGTTATGATTGCTGTCATACCCGTGGCTCACCAACTATGTCTGTCTGCAAGGGATGGTCTCTTGAGTCTGACCGTTTTTCCTCATGGGAGAAGGGAATTACTCAAAAAACCTGCCTGAAAAGTTATTTGGATTGGTTAACAGGTATGTTCTGGGGGAACTAACACTGGAAATGCTGTCTGGAGAGTAGAGACAGTTCAAGTGAATCATTCGCATACATACAAGAATTCAACCAGTCCTTAAATACTGACTCAAAGTATATTTTTAAATATTTTGCCCAAGCTTAAATTTGCTGTCAGAGTTATAGTTATACTCTTCTTACTCTTAGTGCAGAGGTGAGATCATTGTTACTTATGCACTTGTGGTGATACAATTGCTAATGCTGTTACCTGACATTTTTATGCTTCTAGGCTCAGCTGAAATGACGATCCCAGAAAAACTGCATGGAAGAGAAAGAAAGTTCAAACAAAGAATGACAGCTCCTTAAAAGCCTTGTATAAATGAGATGGTATTTGACATAATCCTCTTCCAACATTAGCCACTTGGACTTGATTTACAAGACTTGCAAGAGGTTGTATGTCATTTGGGTTTTGCTGTGAAACGTCGTTTGATTTGGTACCTCTGAGCTGATGTCCTGAGCAAAGTTGGGCAGATGCTATCAATAAAAGCAGAAACATTGCAGAGCTTAGCTTAGAAATGTATCTAAAGAGGATCTTGTTGCAGTATGTGCAGCTGCAAATTCACATGCACACTTACTCTCTATTAAAGTGGGTGCTCTTGGTTAAGTTTCTTGTTCTTCCTCTGACAGAAATCGTAGCTTCTCCTGCACATGTGGCGACAACCATTCAGGGATACTTCCGTTAAAGAAGCTTGCAATTTTCCCTGCATTTCTTATCTCCTTCTCTCCAGCCTGCAAAGATGTGTAAGTGGTTGTAGAGGATTTTTAAAGCCAAATGAGAGAGCTTCTATCAGTGAAGATGGGGAGATACCTGGGGCTGGATGGGAAGTCAGGAAAGGCTTCTGCAGTGATCTGGGAAACCCTTTTGATTACTACCTTCCAGAGTAACTCCTGCAACACTACTAACTCATAGGGAGCCTTAGGATCAGTCCAGACATGGCTGAGAGATGGAGACCAAAATGGGTGGGGGAGAGGCCATACTGGAGCAACAAAAAAGTGATAAAAGTATTTGAGTAGGAAAGCCTCAGGGCTGGTGCACATTCAGTCAGAAGATGAATGATTGGCAGGCAGATAGGGTAACTGACCACGGTTGAATAGGAGAATCTTATAATGCTAACCCAGATCAATTCCTCTGGCACCTTGATGAGAGTGGGAAAGGATTCCTAAGTGACCAAGCCAAGAGTGACTTCAAAAGTAATCAACACCAAGTAATGCAAAGAGCTGTCTACTGGCCCTGCAGGAAAATAGAGAGAGCTCACTGGCTTTGCTCATGAGGAGGGCTTTTGCCTCCATAGGGACTGGGCAGCAAGCTGACCTGGATGAAAGGACGCGTAATCCATTCAGGACATCCATGTGTCACCCAGGAGCAATAGACACCCTCTGTAGGACTCATCTCTTCCTTTTATATCTCTGTCAGAGGGCAGATTAGTTCACCTCCTCATTTGTTAGGGCAGCAATTGCTGATTCAAGATCGGAACAATTTGCAGTCTCCCATACTCTGTCAGTCTGTAAACATGTCAACTCTTAGTGGTACTAAGCATCAGTCATTCACCTGTATGGGAGAAGGTTGGGAGGGAACATCAAACCTTGTGGAGCAGAAGTGCATGTGGGCAGCAAAGGTTTTGCTTTACCTTAGCTGGAAATAATAAAAAGAACCCAACTCCCCCTGTCTTTCTACTACCTTCACTGTCTTCCCAGGACTTCTCTTCCCTCAGAGTTGCAGCCTCCCTATTTGGGAAATACTGAGGTCAATAATTCACTTGCACATCTTGCCATACTAAATTGCGTCCAAAATCACATAGCAAATGACTCCTGCTGCATCGATGTCAGGAGCTGGAAATGGGATACACGAAAAGAGCTGGAACCTTCAGGCAACTATCTCCTTCATAGGTTGGGAGTGATTAAACTGCACATTTAATTGCTTTGATATATATTTGTTTTACATGAGCGCAAGTCACAGCTAATTTAATTGGCTTATTCGTGCCGAAGTTGCTAACAATGGACTCTAAACTGTACATAAATGACCGTTAAATTATTAGCTATCAGAAGGATCTGCAATTGGATTTTGAATGTGAAATAAAATGAGAGTTCAGAGAGGCAATTATTATTTTTTATTTTTGTATTTTTTTAAGCAGCCTTATTATCTCTACAAGAGCCTCGCTCAGGAGACAAGCGTTCCCATTAGAAAATCAATAACAGAGCTGCTGTGATAGCAGCAGTAACCTGTCTAGTTTCAATTAGTGCTCGGGAAAGGTTGATCCTCTTCCCCAAGCTTGTCAGGTGCTAACACCAGTGGAATTTTGTGCATGTTTATTGTCTGGAGAAATGTGAACTCTTATCAGTAAATTTGGGGATAGACTATATACATACATACAAATATATATTTGTGTGTGTGTATATATATATGTAATTATTTTATTTATTTATGACATCAGGTAGTGCTGCAGTGGTCCACGGCCGCACATGGCCGATGACTGCAGTCAGAGATGGACAAACTAAATGGTTTGTCCTTGTCTTTTGCTGGCCCATAGACAACAACAGTGAGAGCACAATGCACACTGGACTACCTCCTCATGTACTTTTCCTTTTGTCCGGGACTAATGAAGCTCCCTGAGTCCAGGAGAGACCTTAAAGAGTTTTCTGGGGAACCAGACACCTACAGTAGCGAGGAGACGAGGACTCGAGATTGCTGCTCTTACAATCTGAGCAGGACCTCTGTTGTGACTTGACAGACAGCTGGATGCTCTTTCAGGCAAGGTTTCCAACTTTAAAATTAAATAATTATACAGCACTTAAAATGTTGAGGACTGGATATGAGATGAAAATACTGATTACTACAATAAGAACACAGAAGGCCCTGAGATGTTATCGTTGGTCTTAGTCACCTTCTGACTGACCAGCTCCATCTAACCTGCCTTCCTGGGCTCAGCTGAAGCTGCAAAGGGATGTGGGGAGGATCAAAGTGGGAAATCATTTCTGCAGGCTATTCTGTAAGACTGTACAGCAAGCGGTAAAAGGAGGAAGGGAAATAACAGCCTGATGGGGGACAGTAATCCAAATTTTTCTCCTCCTTTCTTACCTCCTTGACAAGCTCTGCCAGTTTTCCAGCCCAACCACCCCACTGAGTGACATATTATCTATCTCCTGTCATTGGCCTCTTCTCAAATGTTGCTTCTCTGACTATCTCTTATCCTGACTCCACTGGCACAACCCTCAGCTGATCTGTACCACAGTTATTCCCTCTCCAGTTTTTTATTCAGCTGCCTTTTTTTGTTTGTTTGTTTGTTCACATCCTGAGAGACCTGGGAAAGGTATTGCATGTGAAGAGATCTGCCCACATCACACAGTATTGCAGAACTGTGCAGAAACAAGAGAAAATACGTGATGAGGATGCAGAACACATCTCACTTGCCTGATACGATACTGGATACATGCAGGTGCTTGGTCTCAGCTGTTTGGGGAGCAATGGAGAGAGATCAGCTCTTCCTGGTGGTGACTCAATCCACCTCAAGGTGGCAGGTGGGACAGCCACTCTCCCAAGTGGCTTCCCGTTGACCAGACAGCATCAGCCCAGGCAAACAGCTAACACAGGATATCTAGATTTTTAGATACTGGAAGTTAGGTGAAGAATTTTATGGTTGGTGGCTTGTTCAAAACTTCAGCTCCACACTTTTCTATGTAAAAGAAAAATCAAAGCTTTCTTTCATTGTCATGTGTTACCAGTTGACTGTTGATATGAAAATTTTCTATCCTCCAGCGCCCATTGCTGAACAGATGTTTATGAGAAAGGCGTATCGATATCTTTTCACAGAAAGTTTAAAAGTAGCATTCTGACAAGATTAATTTTCTACTTCAGACAATGAGTCCTCTATTAGAAATTCTTGAATACTTAATTATTAATCTGCACTATTAATGAATGCTGTGGGATTCATGGATTCACACTGTAATGATGCATATCCCTAAAGTTACAGTGTGTCTGACAATTACAGAAACATACAATATTTGTTAAAGTGTAGAAGCTGGTACTGAATTTTTAACCAGGTACGTTTTGCAACCTACTAGGAGTTACTTTTCTCAGTGATTTTAGGTAATTTCCGAGCAACTGGTCATGTTTCTTTAACGCACACTGCCTTGCTCTACTAGTGACTTAAAACTTACAGTCGTGACTAGGATAACGAGACCACTGCTGTCGTGAAGTACAAGTCTAGATTTCCAGCTTCCCAGGCATAAAGTTGATTATCTGATACTTGCAATAAGCCAGTCAAAAATTTCCATGTGAAACAACATTGTTGGAAAAGGTAGATTCAAACTGACATAAACTCCACATGAATTTCTGACAAGAAGGTTGATTTTCTTTTTCATCTGTGGAAAAAAAACAAATAAACAAAATCAAAACATTTCACTTTGATTTTCTACTAAACAAGACACTTCTTTTTTTCTTATTTTTTTTAAATTTGAATTGATGTTCCATTTAGAATTTTTCTATAGTGCTTAGGAAACAAATAATAAAGCTTGAAAACAACATGAAGAAATTCCTTGTGGGTGGAAGATAACATTCTTTTAAACTTAGATATAAACTCAGATATGCTGGGCTTGTTAGTCTGTTTATTTGTTTTGCATTTTCAGTTAGCTGATTTTTTTTCCAGCTTTGTTTCAACTCTGCCTCCAACGTATATATTCATTTGCTTACCTTGCAGAATTGGCAACAAAATGGAAAATCAGTTATTCCCACATCTCTGTTTAGCAAAGAATGTGTCACTATCTGTGCCAAGGGGTGTCCAGAAATTATTCTAAATCTCCAGAAAATGTGTTAATAAAATTGAGAATAAGTAACATATATAATAGAAATAACAATAGGGCAATAGTCATGATAATAGAATAGATTTAAGCAGTTTGGGATTAGTGGCACTCACTGTGTTTTCCACATTGGATGGGAACGAGTGAAACCCCAGCTCAGCTCCTTCCTCGTTCAGCCTTTTCTTCTGAATTCTCCACTTTAGGTAAATAGTTTTTGCTCAGTGTTGATCTCTGGTGTCACTGTCATTCTCAAGCCTGGAGCTGTGACCATGAGGAGCTGCTCTTCCAGGGAAGCCACAGGGAAGCTGCAGTGAAGTCAGTTGAGCAGAGGGTCTGGCCTCTCACTTCTGCTAGAATATGTCCTTCAGACATATGCAGGTAGGTCTTCTGGACAACATCTTTCTGTTCTGGTTTCCAAGGACAGAAATACTTGCAACTGGCTTACTGAAATTTATGGGGCCAATATATCAGAATGGGCCGGTGTTGGAATCTGTGTTTCGAATTGCACCAGAACCTGGGTACTTTGGTACGCTGAACACACTTCTCCAACGGTGCCTGCAGCGGCATGGCAGCACCTTCTGAAACTTCATTTTTCTGTGTTATGGTGCCTGACTAACAACAGCATCTTTATCTAAATAGAAAACTAGCTTCCACCGCGACACCTATGCACACTTCTCCCCAGTGAAAATACAAATAATAAGAATGTTTAAGAGAAATAACATTTTTTTTTCTCCTTCCCGGTGGGCAGCAGAGGTAACTGGCTTAGCTGATTTGGCTTTGATTTGCTTTCTATTTCTGCAGTTTCTTTTCTTCGAACAAGCAGCTGGAGATGGTTAAGACTAGAAGATAGATTATGACCAGTCTTCTGCATTCACTTTTGCATTAGCTAATTATTCAGCTCCCTGCTTGCCAGTAAACTTTTTACTACAGCATCACCCTCTCACAGAGGCTCTCCCAGCCATCCTTTTCCTGGGTCCTGACTCTTTCAGCGTGGCAGCAGGAACCAGCTGCAGCCCTACCAGCAAGTTTGTCACTCTCTGATACTTCTAACCACTAAGTAGCTTGCCATTTCCCTTATGTTCTTCTACACTCGATTGATTTCTACTGTGCCCAATACTTTCCATGTGCTTCACAGCAGTATTTAGCTTGAAAGTGCCTCACTCGATAGTAGGTAAAAATGATTCCTCATTGCAGATATGCACTATTCTGACTAGGAGAGACACTGAAGGTGGTATAAAAGCTATTGCTCCAAGTACTTGTAGAAATTGTGGGGAAAAAAAAGTCCAATTTTGTGGTTTGTGCCACAGTGTTGCATTGATTAAAATTTCTTGAGAGCTCAGGTTGCTTTGGGCTGTCTTCTGGTTCAGTCATCAATCCTTTTTCTTAAAAGACAGACGTACAAGAATCAGGACTGAATTATATCCTTTAAAAGTAGGCAAGTGCCTTTTGAAACAGCCACTGCTGGAGAAGGTGAAGATGCTGTGATGGGCTAGATGCAGCACTGTCTCTGGTTAAGAAAAATTGTGCAAAGAGCTGAGTGGAAGTAGCTTTAGACCTGCATAAGAAGACAAGGTGTTTTCTGCTGCTGGGCTCACAGTAAACAGGTTGTGTCCTTTGCAAGTAAATGCTAGAATCAACTATTTCTTGTCTTGCATAAGGACAGCTATGATAGATCAAAGTCTGATACCAGTCTATGATAGATCTGACCTGATCAGAGAAGTCCCTGGTGGTGCCCGTGCTACTGTGAAAGAGAGAACGTGCTCTGTTGCATAGAGCACACCAGGTCACTGTCCCTTTTCTGGCTCCTCCAGAACTTCCCACTGAAACTGTAGAACCCCTTGACCTTTTTCCAGGCATACAGGTGCTCTCTCAGGCCCTGCAAAGTCCCTTTCCAACCTGGTCTGGTTTATAGGTTTGGAAGAGCAGTCACAAGCTGGGGGAACTATAATTGATGGGGCTGATTACTGGCCATTGGTGCTGTCAAGCCCTCAGAGAAGGGTGAGCAGTTGGTCCTGTTTAGGGGCACTGTGCGACACTACCCTCCAGTTCCCCTGTTTGAAATCTGAAATGTCTTCTGTCAGCAGTTCCCTCAGCAATGAGCAGTTCCTTTTCTTCCATGAAAAAGACAGCTGGGGCAGTGCCTGGTAGAAAACAGAGACCAATCCTTTCTCAATGTATCCTTCCAGCTTCTGGCAACTAGCAGGCTTCACGCTTTCTGTGCTGGAAGTTACACACAGATCACCCTGCCTGATAGACACTGATGAATTTACTCTTCGTGGACTTGTCTAAATATGCATCAAGGGAGGAAATCCCTCTCTGGAAAATGGGAAAGATGTGTAAGTCTGTGACTAACGCTGTCACCTCTTGGCTATGCAGGGAGGCGGACTGCATTGCCCGCTTGTTCACCAATATGAATACGTTTGCTCAGAGGAAGGGGCATATGTCCTTGTAGGTCTCACTGCGCATGTGGAACTATCACTACTACAAGGCTATTGCAATTATTTGTGCACCGTGTGTTTTTATTGTTAGTAGTTGTGTAGCGCAGACAGTCAGGATTACATTGCAAAAGGATGGAACAGAAGTATTTGTGCTTTAATGGCGCAGGTCTCTGGTATCCTGGCTTCATCAATGTCTCTGTCAGTGATCAAACACCAGCTGGCTAATGTCACACAGGCTCTGTGCCCTCCTGGGGGAAGGCAGAAGCACATAAACCCAGGAGACCTGCTATGAGTTGTTAAAATCTCGAGTAATTTTATGAATTTCTTGTCATATGTAGGTCTTCCTTCTGTAGAGCTTCAATGAATGCAGAACAGAAGGAAGGTCTCTATCTCAAACCGTTTATAATGCTTGACTCCTTTGACTGGTTTCCACACTTTGTGACGCATGTGGGATTGCTGCGATTGTACCATTGAGCCAAATATTTTATCAATACTGGGAAAGACATGATGCCCTCCAAGAGTTTCCTATGAAGCTTGAAGTAATCCACATCACTAAACAAAAGGAAACCAGGATTAGGGAAGGAATATGCAGTAGGAATGAGTAGGACATTTTCAGTCTCAGCAGTTGCTTCAAGTCATTCTTACAGTTCTAGGAAGTTCATGGTTTTGTGAGTTTTAACAACCTTGGACAGCCTTTATTCACATTTTACCAATTCTTTTCTAAGGATTTGGGCTTTGGAGTCAGTGATATGGTCTGGAGAAGCAGAAAGAAAACTGGGTTAGTGCTTGGGATAAAAAACACGCACGTGTCCATCTGCACGCACAGCAGCAGTGCTGGCCACGTACTCTCTGTCTGCCAGAGGTATAAGATGGTTTTATATCCCTTGATGAAGAGGATATTTATCAAACCCTGCTCCAGATAAATACATTAAAATGAAATCTACTCTGCTTTCTGGTGGCCCCAGCACCAGCGGGTACCTCAGCATGGGCTTCTGCCTGTTCTGTTCACCCAAGTGGATCCCTGCTGATTTTTATCAGTTGTTGATCTTGTTGCCATTTTCAGTCACTCTCTTGTGAGACTTTTGCATGCTGAGGAATGGGAAGATAGGAAAGGAAATTAGTAATGTCTGAGTGTAGATTCTGGTCTTGATGTAAAAAGTACTGCCATTAGAGTATTATTAGAAACAAAAAAAAAAAAAGAAAGACAAAAATAATAATAATAAAAAACCATAGGCAATTTGATATTAAATGAGCTTCTAAAAAACACAACTTTCTTCCAAGGAAATGTGGAAAAGAAATGCCACTAATGAAGAAGGAAGAGACAAATGCAATTAGCATGTGGGGCTTTTAGACTGCATCAATCAATCTGATCTAGGTGAGGCAGGATCAGAGGTACAACTGGTGCTGGAACCAGTCCTCTGCTCCATCCTCATGCCCCTGGATCATGATTGTTCTCTCTCTCTTAATCTCCTTAGACCCGTGTTTTCCAAAGCAGATAAGCAGCTTTTCCCTGCACAAGTGACACGTCAGTGTCAGTGGTTCTTACATTCCTCTCAGATCGCCTTCCAAATTTTTCAGCGGCCTCCAAGCACTGCAATTATACACTAAATACCTGCCAAACCAGAGGGAATGATGGTTTCCAGAGGGAAATACTGCTAAGAGAGCAAAGATCCCAAAGTGCTTAAGCAGGAATCCCCCATTTAAGCAGGCGGTCTTGTTTTCCAGAAAAGTAAATGATGAAAATAATGAGCCAGGTTTCCCTCAAGCTACAGTAATTTTCATTTGCCTGGTCTAGAAGTATAATGAACTACAAAACCTGAGGGAAAGGATCATTCAAGATAGGAAAGAAAAGAAAAAATATAGAAAAGAAAAAATGATAAAATACCTACATGGCTTGTATATTTTGAGCTTAATGTAACTTGACTATGTCCCATAAGCTTATTTAAACATTTAATTTTGTTTTCTTGTTCCATCCTCAAGTACTTAAGGAATTCACAGGGGTTTTAAGTTTATCAGACAGAAGAAAGTTCCCCATAATTGAAACAGGCTTTATGCACAATCAACGATGCTATGTTTAAAACTTAGAGGGAGAAAAACATGTTCTTGCTGTCTAAAGTGACTTATTTTCAGATTAAATGAAACAACTGCAAGAAGGGGGGGAAAGTAGCTTCTCCCTGGAAGAACACTCAAAACAAAACGATTGCTGAATTCTTTTCAAAGGGAATAATCTTAAAACTTTAGGTAGTACCAAGAAAACAGAGAAGGACTAATGCAGTGTCATGATGTGTTTCTGAGGAAGATGAGGACAAAATATTCAATCAGTGCAATAATTCTTGTTGTTTACGGTCAGACTGAGCCTAGGAAAGTCTGGGTTTGGTTGCATCCTCTGCTATGGATTTTTGTATGACCTAGGGCAAAGCATTTATTCACTGTGTGCTCTGCCTTGGCACAGTGCGATGAAAAAAGTGCCTTGCTTTGGAGGGATGTTGTGAGACTAAAGAATTTGGCTACTGTGGCACTGCTAATAAAACAGGATATTGCTAAACATGTACAGCTTGTCTCCAAAATTAAAGTCCTGGAGAAAGTGATGAGGGAAGAATTTAATTTCTCAAATAGCACTTTGATGTTAGAAAGTAAAATAAATCACAGTTCTTTGCATTTAGTTTTAGAAAAAGCTCTACACCTGGAGAAGTTTTGGACTTTGCTGGCAGCCTCTGTGGCGTGTTTATGAACGCAGGTAGTGTTAAGGAATAAATTGCATGTTGGTACCGAGCAGCTCAACAGTCAGGCTTTCTCTAAGTGATTTCAGTGATTTATGGCAGGTGACAATGATAAGCTGTCTGACAAGTGGTTTCTCTATTATCATAAACAGATGCTTTCCAGCATAAATTATAATTATCTCTGAGTAAAAAAATCACAAAGGTCATGGGGTTGAGTTTGGGTGAATCTGTTTAGTCTTACGAGCATCATTTTTCTTTTCTTCTTCAGGGAAATCCCACCTTACCTGAAAAAGATTTCCAAAGTAAATTCAATGAGCTATATATTGTTATGGAATCAATCTTGGATTTCAGCTGGCGGCAAATATACCTGGGTCAAATGTAGCTATGGGAAAATCATAGACTTTCATTCATGTAAGCATCAAATGAATGAATCCTAGAAGGTCCTGAGCACTTCCCAGCTCTATTAGTATCTGTAAGAGCTTGGAGGCACTTGACCTTCCAAGAATTAGTCTTGGGAGATGATTTGAATTGCAGTCTGCAAAAGAAGACTGGAAAAAATCATGACCTTTTGGAGAAATTTTTCAATCCTGCCAGGGCAAAATTTTCCAGGTGGCTTAGTTGTACTGACTTCCATCACTGTCCTGCTGTGTAAACCAATTGAGATAGAGTCTGTGGGTATATGAGGGCAAGATGACCTAGAGGTCTGTCCACCTGCTAGGTGGTTATTGAGAAATGGCAGGCAGAGATGCCACCTTTCAGTGGGCTCATTGGCATGGTGAATTTGAGAAGGGGAAGGAAGGAGTGTTCCTGCAGGAGGTATTTTTTGCTGTTTTCAAAGTTTTCTTTAACTTCAGGGGCAAATGTTGACGCTTCTGCTGCAAAGATAGAGGAGATGTGAGCTTGCCCCAACCCTAGCAAATCTGATGCAAAATTGGGACTCATACACATTATTTAGGAAGCCCAGGAGTTTCTTTACACTAAGCTTCAATGGATAAGGTCCCTTTGCCCTGTAGCTTCTTTGCATCAAATTCCCAGCAGGAGGAGAAAGCAACTTGCTACAAGTTGCATACATTTTTAGTGAGATTCTTGGCTCTTTATTTAGGCTAGAAGTGTTCATAGAGATTCATAGATATTAAACTTCTGTTTGTACTAAAGAAGTGTTTTTTATTCTGAGGAGGAGAAAAAAATGTATTTTTGAAGAAGAAATCATATTATTACCTAGAACTAATTTAAAGTTTGAAAGCTAACCCAGTGATATTTAAAAAATAACAAAGTAAAAATATAAGTTGAAATCAAAACAAAATATTTTTATTGGCTTGAACTAAATGCACATGCCATGCTCAACTGCAGATTTGTGAAAGTAATCCTGGGATTTTTAGCTCATTTCAGATTTCTAGGGCAGTCAGTTTTGAGATCTTAAACTTTCTCCAGTCTAGAAAATTAATTTCCTGTTCAACTCCCTAGATATCATCCCTGTGAAAGAAGATGGGCAATCCTATTCAGCATACAGGTATTTTACATTTCAAGTTCTGTTTGCCAATAGCCAGGCAAGAAGGGCTCTTCTTGCTGTGATATTTCGTCTTTCTCCGTTGATTTAGGAGTTCTTATTCTGAGTGTGTTGTAACTACAAGGAAATGAAATTCTCTCTCCTTCTACTAAAATAAGGAGATTTACTTGGGGAAATGACTCCGTAAATACAACGTACTGCCATCTATAGCTTTACTTGGGAAATACATTCTCAAGGCAAGCTGTACAAATCAAACCATTTTTCCATTACCGAAGAAATCTTTTGTGTTAACCAAGGTTTTAGAAAAGTGGCTAGCAGTTTCCAACAGCTGTTGTGGGGAAAAAAAAAGACTTTATTATTATTATTACCACTGCTATTTTTAGCAGGTGTTCAGCACTTCTTGCTTCTGAATACGATTTCCAAACAAGGATAAGGGAGAACAGAGAACTTAGAGAGATTCCCTTTATGTGGCCAGGTGGGATGATCAGGTTTTGACTTCATTAGCAATAGCATCGCTCTGTGCCCAATGTAATGCAGGCAGATACAACACAGCTCCCTCTAGGTCAAGCGTCTTTAATGTTTTAACAGCTTCTCACTAGTTAGAAATTCTCTTCTTTTTTTCTCCCTCCCCCCTTATTTTATTTTTTTTAATTTTTTTATTTTTTTGCTAAAAGTGAGCTTTGCTTTTATCCTCAGACTAGTGGTTCTCTGGTTCTCGCCCTGCTGTCAGCCTTTGACCTTCCCTGGCAGTCTGCAGAAGACGACTGTGTTGTGTCTTGCTGGGCTCGCCGTGGGCACTGGGGAGCTGTAAGGGGCCTGCAAACATAAGTCTGAAAAGTTCATCAGAGCTCCAGGGCATAGACAGAGGTGGGAAGGGGGTGCCAATCCACAGATCCAGGACTCAATCAGGGAAAATGAAGATTTTTGTTTTTCAATTGAGCACCCTAGGGTGCTCAACGAGTCTCCTGCATCCCTGCGGATCTGGCTGGAGGGGTGATTTTGTGGAATTAGCATGGTGACCTACCCCTTTCTTCTCCTTCATTCTTTGCAAAGGGAAGGTCTCCTTGCAGCTTGCCCTTCAAGGAACTGAGTGGATGTGTCCCTCTCTCTCTTACACTTGCACTCAAACCCCCAGGGCCAAAGGGTGTTCATTCAGAGCCCAGTGTCCTTGGACATCTCTGCTGGGTCATGGGGGACCAAGGCTGGGACCAGGGCAGGAGTAGCAGGCTGGGGGTTAGAGGAGAAGGGTGGGGTGCCTCTCCCTCCATGCTTTGGCCAAATGCAATGAGCAAAGTTCTTGTGGTCCCCACAAGAATAGAGGAGGCATGAGAAAGGTGGAGAAAAGGGCTGGAACTGGAGTGAATCATCAGCAGTGGTTGATGGGGAGGGAAGGTGGCTAGAGGACCCACAGCATTCTTGGCTCTATGGTGCTGGCTATGTGGCTGTGAAGAGCCCATCTTCTGCCCATCATCACCTCCTGCCCTCGTAGGCAGGGACAGACAGTGGAGGAGAAGTGGTCAGACTCAATGCTTTTTGCTCCATCGTTCTTTCTGCCTCCAGCCCCTAGCATCACCAGTGCTTTCACAAGAGGGTCCTCTCCTCTCCCCCAGCAATCTAAGATGTTTGGGACCCTGTCATGGAGCTGGCTTCTCCATCGATAGTGCAGTCACTCTTCGATGCTGCAGATGTCACCACCGGACATTGACACTTCTGAGTGGCCCCTGTGAGTAGAAACAACAGTTGAAAACAGGAATGAAAATTTGCTTAGAACAAAACAAAACAAAACCACGCCACCAACAACAAAATCAAGGATGGCACTGCAAGCCAACAATCACGTGAAAAAAAAGCATCAGAAAATCCCACTGAAGCAATGCACTCAGCTGAGTTGTTCCATATCATGCTTATCCAGATGGATGTGGCTGGCTGGAAACTGGAAATCTGAAAGCAAAGTCTATAGTCAAACAAATACAAGGTGCTACAGCAGTAAACCTTGAGGCATCTGCTGCCAGAGGGGAGGTAGAACTGATGACTTACAGTCTTTGGAGTAATCTTTAAATAAGTCCCTGGGACTCCAGACATTGTTTTTCCTCCTTGCCATGCTCATTGCACTGCTGGTGCCTGGGGCTGCTGCTGGCAGAGTCCTTAGTCCCACCTGGCAGCTGAGTTTCAGCCTGTGTCCACATATCCTGTCCATAGCTAGGCAAGAGACAACCCTTCCAGCAAGTCGGGCTGAGTTTCTCGCAGCTGGAATTGAACTTCTTGCAGATTTTAATAGGTAGATATGTTAGCCGAGTAGGACCAGAAGCCTCCCATACTACATGGGAGTATGGGAGATGGAAGGAAAGTCAGCAAATCTAAACCATTTCCAAACAGCCACCAACCCAAACAACCCATTTCCATTAGTATTATGCACTTCAAAAGAAGGTAAAACAGTTGGGCAGATAGAGGACACTCTACTCGCTTTACTTCACCGGAGATATTTCATATCTCCACTATGCACTTTATAGTCTGAGACTGGCTTAAGTGCCTGAAGTGTGCAATTTATTACTTCTCCCCAAATTTCTTTGCAGATTCCCAGGGGTACTGTACTTAACCATAGAGATGTCCCATCACTTTTTGATCTTTGCCTCTGAAAACAGGAGACATCTTCTGTGCAATAAGTTCCAAGGTTTAAATTCAGAGCATGGTGGAGGGATTGCTTATCTGTTTTGAATTTGCTGCCTTTCTTCTTTGGCAAGAAGAAGAAAATTGCAGCTGGATCTCATTTTTGCATCGCCGTCTGCAAGGTCCAGACAGAAAACAGACCATGAGGAAAGGCAGCAGAGTCTAGTAGAGGGGAGAAAGAGCAGAAAGATTGTTGTCTCTCGGTTGTGCTGTTGCACTACAAAGACAATATTTGTCATAAAATCTGCCTAGCACCTCCCTGAGAAGTGTAACAGTGGGTTGGCCTTATTAGTACTACTGTGGGAATCTGGGGATGGTGTGTCCCAGAAGCTGTTGTGCCGTGTGACCTCGGCTTTTGCTGCTCTCATCTGCTTCTTCTTCCTCTGATGCTGAGACTGGGAGGCCTGATGGCACCTATGTGCCGGGGCAAATTCATGTTTTAATCTCTGCATGTCCCAAGGCTATGGGCTCTTCAGAGACACCTTTAGGACCTGTAGAGACTGGCGTGGGGAAAACCCCTTTTAATTCAACTTCTCCATCCTCTTCTATGGCATGGCTGCTATTCTAGTTCTGTACTCCAGCACATAGTGAGAGTAGTTTGAGGATGCACCTGATGACATATTCCTTGGGAAGCAATTCCTTGATGCAGGAGGATTTTCTGGAAAGACAGCCCTTGACTGTTCTCTCCCTACTTTGCCCCAGTTTCACCAGTACAGTAAGTCGTATAGTACTGGTGAGGCTAGTATGGTGAAACACTGAGCTGGGAGAAATCTCTTCATATTCAAGGAGGAAGTTATGACTGGGTTCTGTGGGTTCAATTTCCTCAATTTCAGCAATATTTATGCCAAATGTAAGTAACACACTCAGTGTAAAAGAATACTAGCATAACTTTGTGTTTGATACTCCACTTTGTGCTCAGGGACTCGAGGGCTGCCCTTCTGCACCATGTGAATGGACCAAGCAGGTAGGTGGTCTGCAACCTGGTCCAGACTGGTTGCTTTGAGGTAGACTGGTATGAGAGAGGCTGTTCTCCCCAGGGATTATATGTCTGAGTTAAGGTGGTGGAGGACAAGGGAGAAGGAGAAAAGATGGTGTATGTCTTCCCAAACTCATTTCTTAAGAGATCCGCTGCGCTGAGGGCATCCCTCGCTCGGCTAATGGACTTCGCTGCCTGCAGAGGCATCCTGCAGCAGCGAGTTTCACAGACTCGTGTACATTACGGTGAAGCTCTTTGCTCATGTTCACTTCACAGGTTTGAAGAACCAAAGAGTCTAGCTGAGTCATTGCATTTTGCCGCTAGTTACTGCAGCCAATTGCACGCATCTGCTCCCATGTTTCCTGTTCCCGTTGTGGTCTGATCTCCAAGTCTCCCTGGAGAGGATGGGGACATGGTGATAGAGAAAAAGCCATCAGCCCTCTCTTCTCTCTGTTTTTAGGGCTGGATTTTTTACTCATTAAATGAGGGTCCAGGGATGCATGGACCTCTCCACATAGGGGTGTGTAGATAAAAAACAAGCCCCAATCCCTATTCCTAAAATGCTGGAAATTAGCTTATGTCACGCTGCTACTGTGGAGTTGAGTTTAATTTTGTTCATGGCGCTTTCTGGTATTTTTTTTTTCTCTTGTGGTGAGCTTCCTTGCTCTACTGGGCAGGAGGGATCCTGGCTGCCTCCTGCTCTGCCCAGGTTTGGCAATGGCCATACAGAGAGGGCGAATGCCTCCCCGCTCTCCCACCTCCAGGGCAGGGCTGTGGGGCTGCCAGCAGCAGGCCCTGCCACTTTTCTTCTTCCTTTGCCAGAATCACTGTAGTCTCTGCAGGAGCGGTTTGCTTTCCCGCTGCCAGCAGGTCTGCAAACGCTGGAGGGTGAGGAGGAAAGAAGGCATCCTTGGGTGACCCTGAGGGGCAGGGGAGCTTTCTCGGAGGAAAACAAGCCAACCAGAGAAACTCCCCAAAGGCTTGAGAGAGAAAAAGGGAAAGATTTCCATTCCGAGCATGCATCATGCATCGTGCTAATCCAGCATAGCCGCCTGTCGGCTAAAAACAAGCATTTCAGGCCCCAGCTGCCCCAATCCCTGCTTAACTGGAGATGTCACAGATGCCTTTGGCCAGGAGGCCAGGAGTGCTGCAGCGCTGGCTGGGGAGCCAGAGGGAGCTGCTCCCTGCTCTCCTTTATGGCTGGGCTTGGCTACTGAGTTCCCCCAGATGAATGATTTCTTCTCTTTTCCCCTGCCCCAAGAGGTTTTTTTTTTTTTTTTTTTTTTTTTTTTTTTTTTCCTTCTTGTGGAGGTGAAGTGGGTTTGGAGGGGATGGAGGTGTGGAAGAGGCTGGATGCTGCAAAGGGAAGAGAGTAAAGGGGAAGAAGGTGGAGGATGGAGGCAGGAGAGGGACTGAGCTGCCTATAGAAAGCCCTGGAGGATCTCCGTGGTTCTCCAGCCAACATGGGGCAGAGGGATGGAGAGGGGAGGGCAGCTCAATTTGCAGCCTCTGCTCTGTGGGACAGGTTCCTGCCCCTGAGAATTGGGCAGCCCTGGTTGCTTTGGCTTTGGTTACGTTCCCCTGGAAAGGAAAGGGATGGAGTGCCTCCTATCCTCCGCCTGCAGCAGAAAGGGTTAAAGAAAAGGGCAGGTCCTAAAGTCTGGCAGGATACTTGCGTCCCCTTCCCCCCACACCTTTTCTCCAGTCTTATTTCTTTCCCCACGGTCCCCAACCCCTCTCTACTCAGCAGCCTCCTCTTCAGCAGGAGGAAGGTGTCATCTCCACCTTCCTCGGGCTGCAAACCCGGAGGCGATTCACGGAGGGCTGACCGTGAATCCCAACCTGCACCTTTTCCCCAAAGCGCCTAGGGTGCAGCGTGTGTCTTTCGACCCAGCCGTATGTGTCCCCCCATCCGTGCCACGTCTGCTCACACTCCCCCTTTGATGCACAGCTGCCCTGGGGTGCTGCACCTCCAGCAAAACTCTGGTATGAACAACCCCCCCCCCTCAACACCACCACCGTGTGTGTGTGCGTGGAGGAGCTGGGGTGGCTGCTGGAAGAGAGGTGAGGATGAAAAAGAACCACAAGGGTTAATCGCTGTTGCTTTCTCCCGCCTGGGCGAAACGGGTGCCTTGGCGCAAAGCCGCGGAGAAGCTGAGGTGCACGGAGAGCCCCCGGCCTGCCTGCGAGCCCCAGCACAGGGCCGGGGTGGGGGGCAGTGCAAGGGGGAGCCGCTGCCCGGACCCCCCCTCCGCGCATGCCGCCCCCCTCCTTCCCTCCGTGCGCATCCCGCTGCGGGCACCGGCACCGGCACCTCTCCCGCGCTGAGCCCCGCAGCTTTGGGGGAGAGAGACGGGGGTGGGGGGGCAGGTAGACCCCCCGCCACCTCCCCTTTGCCTGGCTCCCTCTTCACCTTCTGGCTCCCCGCTTAGGGCTAAGCTGTCCCGGGAAGGCTGCGCTGCCTGGCCGCCAACGCGCTCCGGCTCTTGCTGGCTCCTCCGCTCCATCCATCCATCCATCCATCCATCTCTCCATCCATCCATCCATCCATCCATCCATCCTCTCCTCCTATAGGCTAGCGGAGTATGCCCGGTGCAATAGTGTGGCATTTAGGGTCCTTGCCCATAGCTGCCTGTTTCACAAAGCTCCGATCCGTGCGTGTGCGTGTGTGTATGTGTGTGTGTGTGCATTTTATCCCTCCTTCCCTCCTATCCCTTCCCTCCCTCCCTCTCTCTCGCTCTCTCTCTCTCTCTCTCTAATGTGTGATCTGGAAAGCTTATAAAAGCCTGATGTAATCCTTAATGCAGCCCCTGGCTACAAAGACTGGATCTAGTTTCACAGAGAGAGATTCAGAAGCAGAATTAAAAAAAAAAAAAAAAAAAAAAAAAAGTGGGGGGAGAATAGAGAGAAAGAAAAAAAAAAAAGCAGATGAGTGGATTTTAAACAAACATATCTTTCCGGAGAAGACCATTCTCTGTCTTCGCTGCTGGGAAAGCTACTCTGAACCCTGCTATATATCTTTATCTTTTTTTCTTTCTTTTTTTTAAGAAGACGACTTGATTGTCTGATTGGATCTAATGATTTATTGGCTTTCAACTGCATTTTTCCCCTCTCCTAAGGATTCCTCCAAAAAAGGCTTAATTATTTTCAGCTTTTCTCTTCCACCTGCCTGTCTGCAGAGACACCAAAGGTTCTCCTTTCCTCTCCCTCTCCACCCTGTTTGCTTTTAGGATCCCCCCCTCCCCGAATCTGTTTAATATATGCATATATATCTATATACACATATACGTATATAAAAGTGTGTGTGTGTGTGTACATATATATGTAAGCGAGTGGAAGGAGCGGAGGGAGAGGGAGAGCGAGCACTGCCATCCTTTTGGACTTCACGCGCTGCCCAATGTTGGTCTGGTTACCCCTGGATATGTTGCTGGTTTCCATTTGGAATTTGACAAAGGGAAGACGGAGGATATAAACCCCGGGGAGGTCTGCAAGGTAAGGAGCTCCTGGCTTTCCTTCGTTCCTCCGAGATGGGAAGGGGACGGGGCGGGAGGGAGATGAGGGAGACCCGGCTTCCCCGGACTGCGCTTTGCAGGGGTCTCTCCGTCCCCGGCAGGAGTGGGGGCAGCAGGGGAGGGGGGGGGGGCGGCTCCAGCTCCTCTGTCCCTTGGAAGTGGCCCCCAGAGGAAGGTTTTGCTCCCCTTGCTCTGAAATCCGGACCAACAGAGAGCATCATCGCTCCCTGCCATGGGAAGTTTCAACTTTCGTGCATGCAGGTCCTGTGGGCAAACATGAGGTAGCGGTGGAAAATATTGATGTCTGCAGGATGCGGCGGTGGCGTTGTGTGTTGGGGGGGGGGGGGGAGAAATGCATTTCCCAGGACGTATCCTGGGGAGAAAAAAGCTGGGGGACTGGTTTGTTTCTAGGGGAGAAGACAGCCAGGCAAGGGAAGGGGAAAAGGGGACCGAGCAGCGCTGCGACGGCAGCCGGGGCTGAACTGCGAAGTGCCGCGAAGCCGAGGCGTCTTCGCCGCCAGCCCCCGGCGCTCGGGACTCGTCCGTCTGCAATGTTGGCAAACAAAGTCTCGGAGGGCAAAAAGCAGCTGCCGGCTCGGGGCAGGGATCCTCGCTTTCCTCCCTTCTCCCTAGAAGAGTGGTTTTTTTTTTGTTTTTTTTTTTTTTTTTTTTTTTGGGGGGGGGGGGGCATTGCCGTTCGCGTGGCACCTTCCCGGAGCTGGAGGCAATCGCTGGGGAGGCGATGAGCTGCTAATGTTCCCCCCTCCCTGCGCCGTTTATCAGCACTTTGCCTCTCACTGTAAAGCCGGGGGGGGGGGGGGAACTAATTAATTAAATAAATAAACGAAGAGAGCTTTTAGCCTGCGAAGAGCCCCAGCACACGCACACACGTTGCTCCTCGGCACCCAGGCGCGGCTCAGCCTTGCCGGAGGTGGAAGGAGTCTCCATCAGGGATGCGTAATTACAAAGCATCTTGTTCTGAATCACTCTGTGTGGGAACGAACCGCAAAATTTGTCTCTCCCTCTTCCCCCACCGCCCCCTTCCCTTTCACGGCCTGACATTCGCTGGTGGAGGGTGGCTGCTGATGGAGCTCCAGACTTTTCGCAGAGAGGTGTTTCAGCCGTGGCTTAGCCGAGGCTGGAAGGAAAAGAGAGGGAAGGGTGGTGGAGAGGGGGAAGCAAGGAAGGGTTTCCGAGGGACTTTTCAGCCCGAGTCTGCCTCAGCCCCGGCTGCAGAGATGGCATCGGTCCCCAGGCGTTGAAGGCATGGGGCTGCAAACCAACTCTGCGAGGTACCGTCGGCTGGGGAAGGCGGAGGGGCTGTGACTGACTCATGCCTGAGTCTCTGATCCTGCTCTGGCCGGGGAAACAGTTGCACAGAGAGGAGGTGGCCAGGGGGAGGACATCAGGGCAAGGTCAAAGGGGTGGGGGGCAAAAAGACCACCACCCCCCCCACACACACACACCATCTTGTCCCGGCCCCACCAGCCCCGTTTCGAGCAGGGGTTGAGGCTCTGCTCAGCTCCACTACCAGGTCTGGCGAGCGCCAGGGCCAGCTGATAGATAGATGATGGCTGAGGGAGGAGGAGGAGGGCGGGGTGGGGGTGAGGAAGAGCGAAGATACTTTGACAGATGCTAAAACCTGCCTGCGCGGCTGAGCGAAAATCGCAGCGCCTCGAAAGCGAGCGCTGCCGGGGATGGTGCCCGGGGGTGGCTCGGGCACGGGGTGCACCTCCCCGGCTCCTTCGCCTTTACCTGTTGATTTCCTAGGGATTTGGCTTTCGCTTGGCCTTGCAAAAGCCAAAGCAAAGCCGGGGGAGGGATGAGCCCCCGGCGCTCCGCGGAGTTGCCGGGCGACCTCCGCCGCGTAGCAGGGAGGGCTGTGTATTAATGATGATGACTCTGCTTTGGCTGGTGCTGAAATATCTGTATTATCTATTATCAGCTGGGAGACGAGGCTGGAGGCTTCGCAGAGCTGGGATCTCATCCAAAGCCCGGGCTGCTAAAGGAAACAAACAACTCCCCGTGCATATTAAGTGGGTCCCTAATTAATTAATGACTCATTAACCTGGGTCCTGCAGTTCTTGCTGTGCCCCGGACCTCGCTGAGGATGAGGAGGAGGTCTCAGCGCAGGGCGGATGAGGTTGTCACCCGCGGGGGGCTGCTGAGGAATTGCAGCAGGTCTCAGCCCGGGGGCACTGCCAGGGACTGGGGTGGCAGGAGCAAAGGGGCAGCAAGGGCTTGGGATGGCAGGACACTCTGTCCTGGTGGGTCTCAGTTGGAGGAGAGGGGCATGGGCAGTCCGAGGGGCTGTGAGGCTGGCTCGAGTACCACCTCGTGTTATAGTGGGGTCAGCATGGTTTCCTCCTAACTTCTGTGGCCAGGGAGGACCAAAGCGAGGAAGCAGGGATGAAGCAGGGCTTCTGCCCTGTCCCATGGGAACTCATCTGTGTGACACTTGGGAAGGTGGCACAGAGCCCCAGATGCAAAAAGGGGGCCCTGAGCCCCCCTCCTCTGCCCCCATCATGCTCTGAACCCCAAAATGGTGCAAAGAAGGCAGCAGGGGCTTTTGAAGAGCTGACTGCAAAGTGCCTGGAGAAGGGCATTTTGCCACCAGTGGGGAAACTGAGGCAAGGGAGGTGTGCCAGACCCCAAATCCACACTGGGAAGGTGCGTGTGGGTGGGTGGGGTGACTCCTGAACCCCAGCTACATCCCCGAGGAGCAGCTCTAGGCGGTAGCTGAGCATGCACCGGTGCACTCAGCCCCCCAGGACCACGGGCCGAGTGCGTGTGCATGTGCGGGTGTGGGTGTGCGTGTGTCCCCTTCCCTGCAGCCACACCAGCCCTTGCACATCTTTGCAAGCACCCCAAACTTATAGCCCTCCTCCCCTCTCCCCATGGCATGGGAGCTGTGCCCACTGAGCTCTGCACTGGGAAGACTGGGAAGGGCTCGGAAAGGGGTATTGCAATGTCCTGCATGGGTGTCTCCCCCTCTCTCGCCCCGACACAGCTCCCAGCCCCACGTTAGGGGCAAGGGAGAGCCCGGGGGAGGCTTGCGGCGAGCGGCGGGGAGGTGGCGCTCGCCGCCCGGCTATCGCCGCTCGCCGCCCCGGGCTGCCGCGGGGCTGCTGGCACCGGAGCCCCCCGAAACGCCTCCGAGCAGCCCGCGGAGAGGGGCTGCGCACCCCAGACCCCCCCAAGCCCTCCGGGGGTTTATTGCCCCCCGCACTCCCCAAAAAGATCCGCCACCCCGGGAATTTATTCCCACCACATTCCAGTGGGCTTTTTGCCCCCCCCACCCATGCTTCTTGCCCCGTGTTTCGCCCCCTACACGCACGTTTCTCCCCTCCTCTCACAGCTCAGCATCCCCCGCGACAAGCCGGAGCGCCGCTTGCGCAGCCCGCTGCCTGCGGCGAGCTCGCCCCGGGCCTGCGAGCGGCGCGCGCGGTCACAGCCGCAGCCGGGCTCGCCTCCCCCTGCCCAGCAGTGGGGAAGGGTCCCCCCACTGCCCCAGGCACGGGGAGACCTGCTCCACGGCAGCCCTTAGTTCCCACGGGTTGCTTGAGCACTCCTGGGAGTCAGTCCCAGGGTTTCTACCTCCAGCCAGGATGTGGCTCTTCCACTGCTTCCCAGCGTGGGGGGAGAGGTGTTGGAGGGGGCTTCCCATGGCTATGTTGTGGTTGCAGGTGGTTTTCCTCTCCCCTCTTTTTTTTGGGGTGGAGAGGAGGAAATGGTGCAGCTGTACATTCAAATTCACCTTCTCCCTGAGCTGAAGTGGAGCACACAGGAAAACCCTGTCATTGACACCTGTTGCAGGGTATCTGCTTGGCTCATTAATTAGCTCCAGGAAATCTGCACTGGTAAACAAATGAGTCAAAGCCTTTCCCTGGGCCTGATCCTGGGCTGCGGGCACATCAACTGCTACCGTGCCAGGAGAAGTGCAAAGGGAGCCGAGTATTTTCCGCAAGATGGATGACAGGATGTCTCTGTAACTCGCTCACCTCCTCCCCTTGCAGAAAATTCACAGCCCCATGCACGAGCCTTCAAAGGGAAAGAAAACTGGCACCTGGCTTGGAGGTTTGCAGAAGACCGCCTCTCTTGTGTCGCAGCATTAGGTGTAAGCGGCTGAACTTGTCTGCAGGCAGAGCGCACGGGCCCCCAGAGCTCCCCGTGCAAGCCATGTTGTTGCATCCTTCTCATAGCTCCTTCTCCAAATCCTCTGAGTTTCTCCCACATCTGGTGCTTGCAGGTGGTGTTTGGCTTAAAAAAAGGCAAGAGAGCATGCTCTTATGTGGGTGAATTTGGGGGAAGGTGTTGTAGGCTAGTGTGTGGTGCTCTGAGTGGGCTTGCTTACCCAGCCACTTACTTGGGTGGGATGAGGCTTCGGAGAGCTGAAGGATGGGAAGGAAGGGCCTGGGGCACAGCTCCCCCAACCAAAGTGGGGATGTGGGTGTCATTTCTCACATTTCAGCTGCTTCAAATAGCACCTCAGCAAGGGAAAACAGTATTCCCATGTCCCATCTGCCCTGGGGAGGCAAGGTCCCTTCTGACCCAAGGTGCATTTGCACAGTCTGTTTTATTTATTTATTTTAGATTAACATAAGAACCCTTGAAGTACTAAATTCATAGGGGATCAGCCTTTTAAGTCTCAAATTTGCACGTGAGGCAGCTGCGGCAACCCCTGCTTCTCCAGGTTAGGCACACCGCTGCATCCTGCCAGTGCTCCTGTTGTCCCAGTCTTCAGCATCCTCCCAGTACAGGACGTCCCAGCTGCCTCCTTAACTCTCCTGCTGCCCAAAAGGCAATTCTTCTTGCAGCACATGCCCACCCAAAGCCAAGTCCTGGTGATATTTTGCTCCAGTGTAAGAAACCACCAACTGAAAGCCAAGCTTCTCCCTTGGGTGGAGATCAGACAGGACGGTCCATGTAAAGAGCATTCTCTTACACATATTCTGTGTGATAGTTGGCTTTTTAAGATGGTTTGCAGTGTCCTGAGATTACAAAATACGACAAACACATTCAAAAAACATAAAAATAAAAATAAAATGAGCAGCAAATGAGGTCCCTTCAGAACATTCATTCTTCCTTGCATCTTGGGTTTAGAAATTCCTCTCAGTGCCTCTTAGAGCAAAAGGTTTGTATTAGTTTGATTATGCTGAGATAATCTGTCATGTTGCTCCAGGAAGTTCTTTTTTTTGGGGGAAAAAAAAAGATAATATTTTAAATCAGAGGGCTGCTAGATTGGTGGTTCTGCCTTGCAAAGACACACATCACTGCCCCCATTATGAAAATTTAAATTGGTTACCTCTATCAGAGAAAATGAGAGATGATTTGCTGATTTTTCTTTCTTGGAGTGAATCCCTGCCCCCCACCACTAATGTTATCAAAATTAAACCAGGGATGTTTTCCTAATTTCTCTCTTCTATCCTGTCTGTTTTTTTTTCCTGAAATATCCCTTCATTAAGCATTGATCAAGGAGTGACCAGATGATGAGAAAGGAGTTGTTGAAACTGCAGGCTCTGCCATCCACAATATCACTCCCCAATGTCACTCTGTGACAAGCGGACTTTGGGGAAAGAAAAAAAAAAAGTCTGGAGAAAGAAAGAACAGAAATCTTATAAAAAAAATCTAGACTTTCTACCAGTTTGGAATATTTTAGGGGGTTAAAACCAAACTTTGCATTGAAGTAGATGGTTAAAATCTAATATCATCCACAGTATGTTAACCTGAAGTACCTGTATGTACCAGTATATAAGGTATGCAAAATCCTCCCTCCTTGGTGGATGTTGAATACTCCAGTGAGTACTTCAGTTTTTAGGGAAGTGGTTTAATCCAGGTAGAGCTGCTACTTGATAACTTTATGTAGCCTGAGATGTGGGTGGAGGAACCCTGCATATATTTGGCCATCGCTTTGTGCATGTCATATGCATGCCTCAGTAGATACGATTGCTAAGCTCTTTTTCTGAATTTCTAACTTCACACAAAGGTGAACCTTGTGATACCTAATTCCACCATTTCAACATTCCCACCTGCACACTTGCCTTGTGTCCTCTCTGTTGTCAGGCTGCCCTTGCCAGATGGAGATGTTTCCTCAATTTTTGAGCTCAGTTATCCCTTAACAAAGTATTTGCTATGCGCAAAACAGCTCTTTGGTTTGTTCTTTCTGCCAAGTAGTAGAGCTATTGCATTCCTGGCAGGCCAGCCTATTTCATATTTTAATGAGAGTTAGCATCTTTTCAAGTACTTTCAGCGTAAGGATCATCATGCTTTCCATGCTAGAACAGATCTGGAGCTCAGGCACCTAGGTCTTTGTCCCATCTCTGCTACCGAGTACTTGTGGACCTCTCGACTGATCATTTAAGCTCGCAACTCCGCAAGCATCTGGGATTTGGGGGGACCCAACACAAAGCACCAGGTCTTAATTTTAAAATAAGCTTTAGTGCCAGCCCCATTAAAGGCCAAGGGCATTGTAAAACTGAACTCATCCACAGACAGACTCTGTGTCTTGGGCTAGGGGTTCAAATCACAGTTAATTTAGGCACTGGTCTCTTTGTACTTCCGTGGTTGCATCTGTAAAATGGGGATGCCTGGCTTCCTCCTTCGCTGGCGTTGTTACTCGGGCTCTGATGGGGCTCTGTGCCAGGCATTCGTAAGGACTTGGTCAAACGACACTTCCTTCCTTTGGGATTCTGAGATAAAAGGCACCAGCCAAATACGAGGCATGAATTATTCTTGTTGCATTCTGACCGTGAATACATGTCTCTTAAAATTTCCTCCTGAATCACGTTTCCTTGCCCTTTCTCAGTCCTTATTTTCAGATACCTTTCTAAGATGGAGGGTCTGGATCAGTGTATGACAATTTCTTGTCCCCTCTCTGGGTTCCCTCTGGCTCATGCAAACACTTTTTGCAGCAGACAGTGTATAAGATGCTTTCATTTTGCAAAAAGCTGTTATACAGTCCGGTACAGCTTGATATAGAAGTAGAAAGAGCCTAGGATAGGAGTCTGGTTTATACTATATGCTGTTTAGCAGCAATTTAACAATGACTCTCTTCTTCTCAAAACAAATATCTGCTGATTCCTGCAAATGAAAGTCAATACACATTCAGAAAGAAATTTATCCCGATGGGGTCTTTTGTATTGAAAGCTGTGTTGGTAGATTTATTCATTGTGCAGGTTCGTTCACTTAACAAGTCAGTTATTCATTGGCCATCGCTTGAGGTTGTGTGGGATTTATGGTCACAGTCCGGTAATCAGATATTTCGTTATAGAGGGCTTTGCCACCATGCAGGCTCTGAATAAATCAGTATGCAAGAAAAAATTGATCTTCTCACAATCTATTTTTTGACTCAGCTACTAGTTTAAGAATATTCTGCCCCTTTTTGAACCAAGCTACTATTTTCTTTGCATGTTCTAACCCTGTCAGTTCTGCAAATGCTTTACATCAGTGTACATGCACGCGCACGCGCGCGCACACACACACACACACACACACACTTATTCAAGAAATCTGGGCATAATTTTGCTCTGACTATGCTTCAGATGCACACTGTAATCATTTCTCAGACAAAAAAAAAGTTTTTCTATTGTCTGGCTTAAGGATTTCGAAATGGAAAAGGACTGCTTGAAAAGGCTTTAATCAAATGCCAGTAAGGAAGGGGAAATCTGATTTTGAGAAGCTACACTGATATCTTTAGAATTAAAGAATTTGGCCTGCTAATTTTTGCTTCTTAGATGTTGTTCTACAAGCAAATCAGGCCTATTGAGCTGAAACAAGGGTTAATTGCTGGCAAAAACTCATGCTTGTGCATACAAGGAAGGGACAAGGATGATTACATAGCATTTTGGAGCTTAGTGCAAGCTCGCCATGTGCAGATGACGGTAACAGCCTTTGATTCTTACATTTGCCCCAAGAGTATTGCTATAAGGAGGCAGAATTACAGCAGAGCTTATGAATTTTATGGCAGAATTTGGCTAAGGGAGGAGAGAGAAATACCGGTGACCCAGGAGCCCGTACAGCTGTTGTGTGCTAGGTGGACAGTGACGTTATGCGCGTAATGGCAGCAAAACTCTCTCTGTCCCACGAGCAAGTTTGAACTGTCTCAGCACCTATGCTCGGGAAGGAGTTTGGCAGTGATGTGGTTATTCAGTGGTTTGATACATGATCACTGGGGCAGAGCAGCTTTCTCCAAAAACTTTGATGACACCAGGGATGGTTTTCAATTTTGGAACAGTATGTTTGTCTGGGAGGTGTCAGGGAGAGTGATGGAGATGAAGCATCAGCAGAGAAACCACTATGGACAGCTGCTGAAGCAGACTTCGCTTGCCTCATAGTGAGAGAGGATACATGCATCTCCTATGCCTTTTTTTGATAGTTGGTTTTAGTAGCCCTTAGTTCCTCCTCCTTATGATTCCTTATGTGTTTATATCTGTAGTGTCATCCCATTTAACTGGCACAGTCCCTAGCCTATATGAGCAGAGATGAGGGTCTGTTCTTGTTATCACAGCCAGCATGAAGGAGTGGTAAGCTCTTGTGCTGAGGGTTGGATGACATTTGCAGAGCACACGGGTGCTTGTGTGAGAGGAGGCCAGTGAGTCTTTGAGCCACCCACATCTGAGCAGGGGTGGTGCAGGTTCCCAGATGGGCTAATCACAGTTGAGAACATGGCCTTCTACTAGGACCCAAGGAAGAGGGAGGGTTGAACTAGACAGTCTCCAGACATCCCTTCTAACCTTAGTTATTCTACACAGAAGGGGAATGAACGCTGTTGGCTTTGATATCCTTGCTGGATTCAGTTGCCCTCGGGAGCTTCCCAGCTCCAGCAGACCCTGGTATGGTGAACAGAAGGTGTGATGGCTACTTAAAGATATGCTGGGAAAAACACTGGAGGCTCTGCTGCAGGACAGACTCCAGAATGCCCTTGGTGGGACAGTCTGAAAGCACCTTTTCGGCTCAGTGCCTCAGAGGGGAGATAGTCTTATGTGTTGTGGTTCAAAGGTGGCTTTTAAGACAGTTAAGATATTTTGAGTGATAGTAAAGCCATGTGAGGCAGCCTTACTACCACTCAGAAAGCAGAGAATATTTGCCCTTTGTTGGGGCAGAGCTGTTGATTGATATTCTGCTTACTTTGTCCTCCTTCTTTAGACAAGGACCTTCTTGGTAAGCCCAACCCCTTCATCTCTCTGGAGCCTTGTGCTGATTATTTGCTGGGCCAGTGACAATGCCACAGCATCTTGGACCAGAAATGTGAATGCACCTTGCCTTAAAACTTGATACTTAGCTTGTTTTACCTCCCCCACTGAAGTAAGTAATTGCCTTGCTGTGAACAGCTTCCTCTGATGCCCTGGGAAAAGCTGAGCATTCAGGCTTACTTTGAAGCTGAAGGGAGCATTCTGGCACCATAGAAAGAGAGAAAGTCCTTCGCCACTAGCTGTCAGAGCTCTTTCCTAGCTCTGTAGTGTTGATGGCTGGTAGATCCCTCCCTTTCATGATTTGGCTTCTGTCTTCTCATTAGAAGCAGAAGATTTTCCAAAAGCAGCTCTAACACCATCCTAGCATGCCTGTCAGGCCTGCATCTGAGTATCAATGGCATCAGGTACAACATGCTATGTCACTATGGGAACGAGGATGGTGCTGATAAAGCTGACTGTGACCCTACCAGTCAGTACACGGTACATTCAAGAACATTCAAGGGTTAGAGCTCTCCTTAAAAACCCACCCTGTCCTCGGGGTGAGGGGCTTAAATATGAAGTGAGGGATAGTTAGAACTACCACAGGGAACTGAGTTAGTTATTTCTCGTGGGCAGAGCTCTTTCTTGAAAGCAAGGAAGAGGAAGAAGGGACCTTTTGGTCTCTTGGCACTTTCTGATTAGGCAAGAGGAGTTTTGACTGTGATAAGGAATAAATGAGGTGCAGCATGAAGACAAGAAATTCCCTGTTTCATGTTTTTTACTACAGTTGCCTCCCGTAATAAAAACCTGAGATTGAACGTTAGGCTGTTGCAAAGGTTTCAGCTCTTGCTTATGGGACTTTAGACAAAATCATTTTGCCTCCTTGCACCTCAACTGTGATATGAGGCATTCAGATGGATCTACTGGAGAGCTGGGGAGGCCTCTGCTTCTATCCACCACAGCTGGGCCTTTGGCAACTGTTGTGGTTATTTCTATTGCATGGGTTCCAGTGTGTCTGCAGGATGGTAGTGCAGGTTCTGTGGTGTTCTTAAAGCATTCTCAGTCTTCGCTCCTGGGAAGGGTCCTTGCTGTGCTTCCCCCTTGTTCTGCAACTTGCTATGTTCCCACATTGTTCTGGGCTCTGGGCACCCCTATGAAGACATACGTCCTTTTCCCCACGTATATATGACAAAGCAAAGTGTGACAGAAAAAGCAGAGGTTCAGGGAACCGAAATAGCTTTCTCTTTCCTGTTCTAAATAGATCTTGAATACATCTACTGAGGAGATCACTACAATAGTTTTCACTTTGTAGAGAGGAAAAACATGGGACTAAGCACTATTTTTTCTCACCTCCCTTCTCCTGCTCAGATCATCTGTCAAGAGAACAGTTGGATCTGAACAGGACATGACTCTTCCAAGTCCTGGTGTTGGCTCACCAAGCTCTGCTTGTTAGAAGGTGACAGTGCTGGGAAGTGACAGGAAAGCTGGTGATAAAGGCAGCTACCAGGCACAATTAAACAAGTCAGATGCTCCACACAAGACATGGCAGCATTTCACATAGTCATTTCATAAAGTCTTCCAGTAACTTCTTGTATTCATACATCCAGTTCATGAAATGCAAGGTGCACAGCATGCCGTAGTGATGTGGTCATTAAAACCCCAGCCTCCCACCTCAAATTACAACCTGAATACTGTTTGTTTCCCACTTAATGTTGATCCCCTGAGATTTTCTTTTAGCACTAAGCCCTTTTGAAGTTGCTGTTGATTACAGAGCAGACTGCACAATCTCCTTTTGGAAGTTATTTGTAGTTGGGGGGAAAGGAAATCAATCACCCTAGTGTAAATGCCAAAAGTGGGGTGGAGAATTAATGATGCTGTTCAGCCATATTTTCTACTCAGGGCCCTGTACAACATCCTGCCACTCAGATGTCCTTTTCTGAAAGTGTAAGTCTGATTGCTACAATTCCTTAGTCAGTCAGAGAAGGAGTAATCGGAAGGAGGGGGTTCAACTGTTTAAATTGGCTTCTAGTTTGGAAGGTGACTTCGGTGGTGTAATTGTCCTGCCCAATAGCCAGCCCTCATCAAACGCTGGCAGCTGGCGCTCTGTCTAGACCCTATTTTCTCTGTTCATGTGGCATCTAGCCTGACTGTTTCCTGAGTCACTGACAGGGCATATCATTTGAAGTCATTGTGCTTTACTTTTTCCCTAGATTACTAGCCAATACTGTCTGCTTTCTCTGAGAACCTCTTGATGAGCTCTTTCAGGCTCACTTCTCTCAGTCACCACCGGTAATACTGCAGCTAGGATGAGCATGGCCAATGTAAGGCTCTTGAGCACTGAGACTGCTGGGTAGCCCATGGCCTGAAGCAGGTAGGAAGTGAGCCATTGGTAGGCCAACATCAAGTTGTCTTGGAATCTTGTTTCATTCCCAGTTCAGGGATATCCCTCAGGGAAGGTCCTGTTCCCATCTTTTGACTATGAACCATTTTTCTGCCCTTTGCTACGGATCCTCAATCTCAGGGAATTTTGGGCTATTGGGTCAGAAGTTTAGAGAAGTTGGTCCTCCTTGGTACAATGGAGTCTTACTCAGCTGATGTCTCCTGGTATCACTGTGGTAGAAATAGCGAGGGTTGGAGAGCTCTAGGCTGACACAAAGCTGGTATGTAAGACGCCGAATTTTCCCTCTCTGTGGAAATCCAGCTGCAATTTCAAGGCTTCTTTCCTCTCACTCCTCCTGAGGACAAGGATTCATGGAACCCCTAACTCTGAAACTCCAAAAATGATTGAGCTTTGGCAAAAGAAATAAAAGAGATGGGAGGAAGAGATGGACCTGTCAGTACCTTTTTGTCCAAGCTTCAGTAATTTTCAGTAGTTAGGAAGAATCTTGGCTCCTCCTTTGTACCACTTCTCACTAGTGATGAGAAACGATATAACTGAGTTTCCTGAGCATCTGTTTCATCTGTGGCATGGGGGAAGTGATTTTCGTCTCTGTTGTACTGATTGGAAGTCGATCAGCCTTCAATCCTGTGTTGATTAAGTTCTTTGGAGCATTGCGTCTCCTGCAGGCTCTGAAAGTCTATACGCATGAACGAGAACCTGTAACCCAGCAGTCTTTGAAATCATATTTTCTTGTGAGACAAAGCCTGATAATTTATGGCTATTCAAGAGCATTCAGGAGCATCCTAAATTGTGTCCTCTGGGCTGGATTCCAATGTCAAGTCGTTTGTATTTCAGACTCTCCTATATGATTATTCTAGCAGGGGGATGGAGTCACCACATGAACAATCAAGGATCTTCCACTTTCTTTTTCTGTGCTACTGTAGCATTTTGCTGAACCCCAGGGTACTTTTCAATCCTCTCTTTCACTTGTGTTGTAGTTAAGGTCGTATCTTTCCCAGTAAACTAAACAGGGATAGGACACAGAGCTTTCTGCTCCGCATTTGTGCAGATGGCACAAATTTTAGAGCACACCGTAATACGTTTTCAGCCCTAGTCAGGCAGCACTCTCCTAGCCAGTGCCTGGCCTCCATTCAGAGGACAGGGGCTGTTGCCAGCAGGGACACGGCCACCCTATTCTGGCAGGGAGAGCAGAGAAGTCCCATGCTGTACCGCGACCTTATGTTAATCGTAAGTAAGCCCCAGCACATGGGCCGAGCTGTGAGCAGCTTTCTTGAAGATGTCTAGCTGGGGGCTTGTCTTTGTACTATAACACTGAACTGCAACAATCAGCCACTTTTACAGCTCCATAGATCACTGGATAAAAAACACATTTAATTCTATGGTAAGGTCACTTTTTAGTTAAAAGACAGAATAGATTTAATTTATAAGCCTCTCCAACTTTATGGCTTGCATTTAGAGTTATATCTATTATGTAGTGCCAAACACGTATTATAAAAATTGATTCCCCCTTTCTCCTCCCTAGATTTGCTGTGTCAGGAGGATTCTGATTTCCCTCCTATTTGCTTTGAGCCGACAGACAGACTGAAGTAGATCTAAACGTTAGGGATGACATCTGTGACTGCAAAGTGCAAATTTATATAGGATGGAACTGGACTAAATCTATTCTTGGACTGATAGAAATGAATACGATTTCTACCAAAACTACAGGGCAGGAGGACAGGGCTGTGGCGAATACAGGTCAGAGTGACTGCAAGGAACAGTGTCATAGTGAACAGGTTAGTATGTGGCAACTGAGCTGAGGTTACTGTCTTTTTGTAGGCACTTTGATTGGGGAAATTTCGTGGTAACGTGACTTGGACACAGCTCTTAAATTCAATAGCTAATAGAGGCAAGAGAAAGAAAGTCCAGAGGAGGTCAGAGAGAAGAATCACATTTTATTTCTTCCAGGAAAGCTTTGAAAACAAGCCAGGGAAGGTCTTGACTTAACAGCAGTGAAAATGAGGGTTGGAAGAGAGAGGAGACCATTCCCAATGGAGAGAGAGAATGGGGTGATAGTACGACAAAGGATCCCCTATTTATTGCCTGTTCATCACTCCCAGCATCTCAGTAGCTGGTGCTGCAGCTGCACCTTGGCCCTATCCAATTTGATGTAAAGTGTTTCCCTTCAGATTCACCCTGTGATGATTGCATGAAGGCTAAAACTTGTGGTAGATGTAGATCGAACCTGCTAGAAAAGTCCCCTGCTTTGATTTAGAGGTTCCTGAGAGGTGGTGGATGGAGCATGTCATACAAGGGAGCCTCAAAACAGGGCCCTAAAACGAAAGGGGAATTAGGCTCCTTTCTGCAGAGAGAGGAGCTAAACTTCAGTGAAATAAAATTTCCCTAAGAAAGGCTTACCAGTGGAGGTATCACCACAGCCCTCATTCCCTTCACCCTCTAGTCTTATATCTGTTCTGAGCTGCACGACAGCACTGGAGATGAGGGACAACGTACCAATGCGTGGTTATGGGGCAATGTTGTTTTTTCTCTCTTTCACCAGCAAGAAGTATCACTGGATTTCCCTCCTAGCATGCTGCAGAGGGCCATTTTCTCAGAGGCAGCAATATTCCAAGCATCCCTGAACTGTTCGCGGGTCTCACGTGGCAATTTCTCCACTGCTCCCCATAGTGTTGTTCTTAGCCCTCTCTGTAGCATGGTCCATCTGCCAGGAGGGCAATGATGGGTAGATCTGCCTCCTTCTCTTACACCTTTGTTGCTTGAGCAACTGTTTTCTATCTCTGTGATTAAACTGTGCTCATAAAATTCATAGCCAGCACTCTAGACAAGCTGTTATGCCCTTTAAAGCTGAGGAGGGGAGAAGTGAACCGCATTTGCCTATACACACTCCTGGCCATGCTTGACTGGCTGACTGCAGTAAAACTAGAGCTATAAATAAAATCCATGTGCCTGTGTCCACTCCGGTAATCTCCTGAGAAGCTGTGTCATTTGCTTGAGGACTTCAATGGAATATCCATATTTTCAGCCTCCCTTTGCATTAATTTTTCTTTTTTTTTTTTTTTTTTTTTTTGTTTTTCTTTGTTTTCTTTTTTTTTTCTTTTCTTTTTTTATTTTTTGGAATGTGAACAAGGTAGTACAGGACACCCTGTCTAAAATAGCAACGTGAACAAGGTGATAAGGGACACTCGGACTGAAATAGCAGGCAGTGCTGAAGAACAAGCACGGTGCCAGGGGTGAGGCTTTGGAAGAGAAGGGACTGCACATTCCTGGAACAGGTTTAGATCGTAGAGGCAGCGGCTGTTCCTCCTGCAGGCGGGAGGCATTGCCCTCTGAAAGCTGCGTCCCGATCAGCTTTAGCTATGAAATGCATGCTCTTGTTTAGGTGTTGCAGGGACTTGGACGGAGAGAGCTATGGCCTGTGCTGCTCATCATAGCTCACCCTGTCAAGAAGCATTGTCAGAAGCAAAAGTTAGAGGAGAGTGAAACTGGATCCCTTCAAATCTTGAGTGGCTCAGAAATCATTTTTGTTTATTTTTTTATTTTTATTTTTTTTTTAATCTGAGCTGTGGTCAGCCTTTTCAGCTTGTCTCAGCAGTGACAGCTGGGGTGTTAATTTAATTACTACTTGTATTTATTTCTTGATGAAAGCTGAATCTTCTATAACTACATGACTCCAGGAATTCTGATTTAATAAAAGGACACCAGATATTATGAGAGCTGCCATGGCTGTGGCAGGATCAGAGGCCGGAGGCATGCCCAGAAGGACCAGGAGATTACCAAACAGTAATAAGGACAGAATACAGTCTCCATGGGGAGTGAAGTATTCGATTCTGCATCTTTTCTTTTGGTCTCCAAGGAGCTCTGCCTCTCTGACAGCAGCATCTTAGACACTGAAAGAAGCAGTTCACAGAGAATGAAGGTCTCTGTAGCACTGTAGCTACATTTATCAGCATCCTGGCCGGAAAGGGCATGTCCTTAAGGTTCATTGTGCATACGGAGATCAATAGTTTTATTTTTAGAAGTCTAAATTCAAATTGGCCTAAAATTAGACAACTGAAATGTGTCAACAGGAACTTTGGACTTGAAGGTGAGGTTTAAATATGGGATAGAAGTTGGGAGTCACACCCACGTGGAGTGAGCACAGGTAACCCTTCCCTTGCTGTGCGAATATTTGTGTGGTACCTGCGCCCCAGAAGGTAATGCCTGCAGTGGGTGCATGAAGGTGTGATTAGGAGAGAAGGGGCATCATAGGATAGTATTAGATGGGCAAGGATTTAGGGTCACTGTATTTGGGGTGACTCTTCCAAGTCAGATTTGCTTGTGTTGCAGAGATCCTGTCCTGGCCCTTGTGAAATGGGGAGAGGAGATGGCTCACCAGGTTCCTTTCACGCTGCTAGTTCCATTCACCTTGGCACAGAGGCCCCAGACAATAAGAGAAAAGTAAGGCTGGAGGGAAGTGTGTGTATGGACAAGAGATATCCACCTATGGGTACTGTGGTGTTGAATATTTTCAACAACTCCCAGAGATTTATTTGGGGTTTGAGACTCAAACAAGAAGGAGGATTCCAAGATAGCTCTTTAAAGGCAGAGTGGGGCCTTGGTTCAAATGCAACCTGTCTTATTAACATCATACTCCTTCCTAATGCGATGATGTCCCTCTCCAGCATTTGCCCTGGACCTCTGAAGTGTCTGCATTCTCATGGAGAAGATATCAGAGAGAGAAGAACTTGGGGTAAGAACAAGTAAGCAAGTAGGAGTCTCTCCCGCCTGCAGAAAGTAGTTGTTATGTCTATAGGCTGTCATAAAAGATCCTGAGCTGCTGCAGTGTAGGTTAGAGAGAGCAGCTCTGTTACCTTGTTTCTGATGACTCACCAAACGCTGTGAGAGAAAACAGCAAGGAGCCATCTCAAGGAGGTCTAAAAAGACACTGAGCAAAGGCTCCCTGTTGCGCTCTGCTCTACAGCTGGAGGTTACAGGGGTATGGAGCTCTTTCCATCTCTTTGGATTAAATGTAAGAACATGAAAGTGGGAGGCCACTTCCCCAAGACAGCTGTCCTCCTATTGAACTCAGTTTTAAAGGCAGGAAGGTATTTGCCTTGTTAGTCATACAGAATTGAGTGTCCAGGACAATAAATCTTCTGATAGTTAGCAACATCAACCCAGTTATATTTTTGGTCTTATCAAGCCTATTTATTCTTATGTCAGCATTGTCCTGTAGTCTAAAGAGTCTTTCTTCCTCTGGTGCTTCCTCCTTATATTTAAATAAGGCAGTTTTATGTTTTTCACCTTCCTTTTGCCAGATCAGAAACATCAGTCTCTTCTGACCTGATAAATCCTGTGCCATTCTGATGATCTTAGTGGTCTTTCACTGCAGCCCTGTCCCATGTGAACTTACCTTTTTTGAAACTGAGCAACAATTTTGATACAATATTTTAGATATGGGCAAAGCTAGTATCTTCCCTATTTTTGGAAGTCATGAAATACCTCCTCCAATGCATCCTAGGTTGATAAACTGTGTTTTTCACAGTCGTTTTGTTCTTGGCCAAACTGTACCTTTGAGGTTTGCTTTACTGGATTCTTCTCTCAGTTATAACCTGAGAGAAGAAACAGAGTATTTATATTCTGTGTCTTTGCCTTGATGCTTTCTGTACAGGTCTTCTTGGAGGCTGCTCGTTAAGCAAAGTTGGGAAGTCATGGGCAGTGTCTGTGTCTACTTTACATTTGAACAGGACCATCCTTAGGAATGGTAATCTCCCTGTCCCAGAGAGTTTCTGCTGACTCCTGGCAATTGAACTCAGGCTGTATAAAGCCTATTATGCCCTTTGCATCTTGAAAAGACTCTGGGCCATCTTATCTGCTTGGTTTTGGCTGTACTTTGGTGTTGCATGAGCAGATGGTGTGCATGGAGGTGTCCGTAACAGGGTAAAGTGTGCTGCTGAGCACACTTTAAAGCTCAGGATATATCAGCGATTCCTCCACCATAGCAGTATTGCATAGGTTATCCCAGGCCTGGTTGCAATGATCATCTTGCAAGAAGGAGGTGGAAAGAGTTAGCCGCTTCTGCCTGTCCTTTAAGCAAATCCAGATACTGCCGAAGAGCATAGGACAATTTGGAAGGCCAATGAATGAGCTAACCTCTCAGTTAACACTTGAGTTCAACTTCCCTCTCTGATTTCTATGGATTTCTATCATAGGAAGATTTCTATCATCTTCCTGTGATGTGCCAATAAGATTTCCATCTCTGCACTGCCTTCCTTTCAGCCAGACTGCAGAGAGAAACAAGGATTTCCCAAGGCAGCAGCCATAGCAATGCTCCTTGCTGAGGAAGTTCAACTGCTGGGCCTTTTAGCAGATCCTGATGTTCATAGAAGCGCCTACTGAGCATCTCTGTCTCCTTTCAACATAGTAAGCCTAAATACCTAGGCTGGCATTTTAAAATCCACCTTTCAGAGCATCGCTGTCCCTCTGAGCATGTAGCATCCCTACTCTAATAATGCATTTGATCAGCAGAGAAGGAGAAGAAATAGTGAAGATGAGGAATGACATTTGCATTCACATAACCAGTGAGCAAAAGGTCCAACCCTGAGCTATTCTTACCCTTACAGATAATTTGGAAGAGGCCTGTAGAGTTCCTGCTGAAAAAAAAAGGAGGATATTCTTGAAAGAATGACCCTTGTCTGAATAGTTAACCTATATTTGGCTGGGCACATTCATACTAAGCCTGATACAGTACCCAGTTTCATAACTCTCTTGGTAGCAGTTTACAGCATCCTCTAGTCTGTGCCTTCATCCTCTGCTTTTCTGCTCGTTAGTGGTGACTTTCTTCTTTTGCAGCTTTTATCTTAGTTAAAAGTGCAAGCATTCCTCTTATTTTACACCTGGGAAAACTGAGGCAGAGGTGAAATGTGACTTGGCCAAGGCAATGTTAATCAGAGTTAAATCTAAGAAATAAATTCACAGAATCACAGAATCACAGAATGGGTAAGGTTGGAAGGGACCTCTGGAGATCATCTAGTCCAACCTCCCGGCTCAAGCAGGGTCACCTAGAGCATGTTAGACAGGACTGCATCCAGGTGAGCCTTGAAAATCTCCAGAGAAGGAGACTCCACAACCTCTCAGGGCAACCTGGTCCAGTGCTCCCTTGTGGCCACAAGGGCACATTGCTGGCTCATGGTCAACCTGTCCTCCACCAGCACTCCCAGGTCCTTCTCTGCACAGCTGCTCTCCACAAGGTCCGCCCCCAGCTTGTACTGGTGCCTAGGGTTATTTTTCCCTAGGTGCAGGACTCTGCACTTGCCCTTGTGGAACCTCAGGAGGTTCCTCTCCGCCCAGCTTTCCAGCCTCTCCAGGTCTCTCTGAATGGCAGCACAGCCCTCAGGTGTGTCAGCCACTCCTCCCAGTTCCCAAAGGCATTAGTCTGCATCCTGAGGATCCTCCTTTGGTAAGCTCTCTCCCATGGGCTAGTCATGACAGGGGTGGGAGGCTGAGACATTTGGCACCCCAGAATTCATGGAGGAGGTTGTAAGCCTTGCCAAAACAATCCTACAAAAGCTTCTCTGAAAATGCAAGGTAGCAGCTGAAGAACTTGAAAGATCTCCTGTTGCATTTCACTGCAAATCTGAGATAATGTTGCACACCATAGGCTTCCTTGGCTCCAGATTAGGTGCAGGAGGAGAGAGGTGGCATGTGGAAGCAGTTAAGCTTTGTCTGCTTACTGCTACCTAGGATGTGAAATAGGCTTAAATGGGAGGCTCCTATGGGATGATCCTCTCCTGGTCTCCAACGAGTCACTGTGCCATTGACAGTGTCCTGCCCTCCAAGTAAGCCACAGGCAACGGGGCCATGCCTGTTCCTGCTCTTGGGCAGAGGCAAGCATAATCTATCACTCTGCATGGAGGTGCCCTGGAGCCAGTGAGGAGAGGATGCCTCAGAGACTGGGACAGTCAGCAACACCAGGCTGCTGTGGACATCTCCATCTTCTTGCAGCAAGTTTCTTCTGATGCTGATAGAGTATGGTTTCAAATGCCTCCCCGTGGGCAGAGTCGGCCTCTAGCAGGCAGACATTATTATAAGGAGACTGGTTGTTTTTTCTGCTCCTCAGCTTACATTCCCCCCACCCCCCTTCTTTGCCAGGCCAGGGATGAATGGGAAGAGAGAAGCTGTGAGTGAACTCTGTTCTCCAACACCAGTCACTGCTGAATTTCAAATAACTCCCCAAACAAAATCCAAACAAGTGAGCCCTTGTGTTCCTCTATCTCCTCTCTCTTTGGTCTTAGTCACCAGGCTTGGCAGCGCTGCTGCTCCTCTGCGGCTTGTCACATGCTAGTCAGGGAGGATGGGCTGCTCTTTCGTTCCTCTTTTCCCTCAGAGGTCTGAAACAACAGAGCCCTTTGCCTTGTTTGCTTTGCCGGGGTGGGAGGCAGCGGGGCTGGAAGGGGGAAGATGGTGCAACTCCCCTGGCAGCATTTCTGGGCAGCACCAGGGGGAGGAAGGTTGGTATCTCCAGAAAAGGGGATGTCACTGCCTGTCCTTTCCCCCTGCCTGGTCACATCTGGCCTCTTCCTTGTGGTGGCGACAGTATGGTGTTGGCCATGCACAGACGGAGGGAGAGGAGAAGGTGATGTCCATGCCCAGGACACAGAAGCTCTATCACGTGCCTGCGGGATCAGTCAGCTGGCTCTCAGGAGCTGTGGCTGCACAAAGCAAACAGTGTGATGAGTGCAGCCCTGGAAGCTGTGGTTTTGCTGGGGTGCATGTCTTGACAAGATCTCAAGACATGAGATCTAAGGGATGGCTATCATTTTGCTGCCGCTGGAGTGTGTGCGCAGTGAATTGGGGAGAAGAGACTCACAACGAGAGCACAGCACCTCTGATAACCTCTGCAATGCTGCTCTCCTTAACAGCATGGGCCATGGTGGTCCTGTAGGCAAGGCTGGTTCATACAATCCGAGGAGAAGGTTTATTAGGGGCCTTGAGACATCCCCAACTCCTTTCACTGGTGATTCAAGCCACGTTTTGAACTCTTTAGACCTGCAGGGAGAAGGGGCTCTCCTGGCAGTATGATGGGGTCAGAGCTGTAGCAGACTGCTGCTGTAGCTCCTTATAACCTGCAAATTTTTAGCAAGCCAAGTCTGACAGACAGCACAGTCTATTTTCTGTAAAGGGGGAATTGGTGCAATTTCTTTGTCTTGTGTCTTAGATCAGAAAGCCTCCCCATGCAAAATTCACTCAAGACGCGTTGTGAGCATTTGGCAGCATGCTGTGGCGTTGTTCACGCTGCTGTGCTCGGGCACAGGTCGTGGATCAGCCCAGATTTAACTGGGTGAGAAGTGCTGCTTGCACTGGCATTGGCTTGGCATGCACTGACTGTCAATGGCAGGACATGACTCCTTGCTTGTGATGAGGATTATTAACTCCTGACCCAAATCAGATAAAAGAGACTAGAAGCTTATGAAAAGCCTGCTCCACTGGTCCAAGTAAAAACCAGCCAGCTTGCACATGTTATCTATTGACAAGACAGGGAAAGTCATTAACAGCCTTCCTGGTTGTCTAAGCAGGAGAGCCTAGGTGATAGCTGATGCATTTGCAAACACATGGGATAGGTCAGGGCATAGGAAGCTGTCTCTGTCCTGTGGATAGATACAAGCCTTCCTTCTGCAAGGCTTGTCACCGCTGCTTTTTAATGGGAAAAACAGCATCCAAGATACTGTCACTGTGTCGAGAGTCGCAATTATTGAATGGCTCATGGGAGTGTCAGAAAATATAACAGTAAAATATAATTACAGGGTATGTACTAACCCAAGGTTTCTGGGCTAAGTGTAGGAATCCTTGGGTGAAACTCAATGGTCTTGTTTTGCCTGAGGACAAACTACATGAACATAAATCTCCCTTCTGGCATCAAAAAAAAAAGGACTATTAAAGAAAATGTGGGATGTTTAATGAAGAATGACCTAGATTTGCTTAGTACCATCTCAGTCTGCCTCAAGCTGAAGAAAAAAAAATCCTGAAAAACTCCATCAGCATAGTATTGCATACCAGGTTGATTTTTGCATCTGTTGCTACTTATTCAACATTGATTTGCTGGACTGAGCTACTACATCTAACTGTGTGATGCACCACTGCTTTTAAAAGAGTTTGGCTTTTTCCAGTTATACTTGATACTCTGATTTTGAGAGAGAACTCCTATTAATATATCTTCTTATATATTCATATGATCTTTATATCTCTCTACACAGATATGAGATAGGGAACACCTTCAACAGGGAGTGGTAGGGAAGGAGTTTTTTACTGCTAAGCAACCACTTTGGATCTAAGGCTGCAAATTCTTACCAACCTATGAAAGCTCGTTTAACCCCTGAGCTCTTCTGCTGAATCTGGGAAGCAAGAGGCATTTTGAAATGATGGTGAAAAGCGGGCTTAATTCTAAAATTCAGCTTGTTCCACAAAGTTCAGATCTTTTCAAGGTAGGTACATTCTTAACTGATTGGAAAAAAGAAAAGAAAGAAAAAAACACCATTTGTGAATAGTTAGTATTATTTATCAGAAAGAGTTAATTTAGTCCCCTTTTTTTTCTTTCTTTAAATAAATTAGGAAAAGATTTTGAATTTTTGTGAACTCGTTTATCTCAAAGCCAATTTTAGACAATGATTGCAGTCAGACTCTCTGACTGCTAGATATTAATGATCCTTTCAACTGAATTCTATATTAAATTATATTTGATAAAATATAGAACATAAATCACTTTGTCATTTCAACCACAGAGTGATTTAAGTGAATCTATATATAATGTTCACATATACAAGCAGTTCCTCAAACTTTGTTTTTAATGAGATATGTTGGTTTTATATCAACATTTCCAGATACCGATGTGGGGATTTCTGAAGTCTTATTTCAGCCTTGAGTCCATGTCCTTCAGTCCACGTGTTCGTATGTCTTTCTCTACACGTGTGTTATCCATATGTAACATAGGTATATATTTCCTTATGTTTCCTTTGTGAGTAGCTGATCAGAACAGAAGGATAACAAAGCACTTCTATCACTGAAAATATTTTTTTGTGCTATCCCAGGCACAATGGTCCTGGAGACCAGTTTTCACTCTCTGTGAAAAACTGAATCTTTTACTGTTGTCTTTGAAGATCCTTCTCCTCCATCATGAGCTCCTGAGCCTCCTCTCATCATGAGAGCTTGAGCCTCAGCCTCTACCCAAGTCTTTGTCACTAGAGGGAGGCAAAAGGACACATTATGAGTTGACATATTTGACCTACTTCATTCAAGGTTGAATATTTTTCCAAATACTCCACTAATCATCGAAGTATTCATGAGCAATCAACAATTTAAGCTAAGCAAAGAAGGAAAATGAGACAGTGTATTACTCTTACAGCTGTAAATTTGTTCCCTGCTCCTCCTCTTAGCCTCAACCAAGGTTCATCAGATTTAAGAAATCTGGAAATTTTCTATCTATAGAAAGAGAATTGATTGCAAGAAATACCAGATGGTGGTCAGAGGTGAATGTCTAGGATGACAGGGAATTTGGAAGGTTTACAGAACACATTGTTGATGGCTGCATCAGAATCAATTCCTGAAAATAGGATATAAAAAGATCTCTTGAATTTCATTAAAAAAAAGGGGGGGGGGGAAAGAAAAAAGAAAAAAAGGAAAAGAAAAAAAAAAGGCTTAGCATGGTACAAATGCAAGTGTCAAAGCAACCTGAATGGCAACAACATTAGATTTGCCATGTAAGTGTTTTGATGACTATATCAACAGGACTTTTGATTTCTGTTATACCCAGAAAAGAGAGTTTCTGTTCTCAGATCTTTCCATGACTTAAAGCTCAAAGACTAGGAACAAGTGTAATTTTTAACCTAAAAACTCTTACTGCTGAAACTGAATATGTGAATTTTAAAGTATTACTTAAAGGTTACTTATGCAGGGTTAGGAAAGCCAAGTGAATACACAAAATGTTAGATTTTGATATTGTTAGCTTGAAGTGGGTTAGGCACCATCTCTCTGCTGTTCACCTAAGACAGAAGTGTCCATGCCTCACACAAGCAATGTTACAATAGATCATTATAAAGAATCTGTGGTCAAGAAAAAGTCCAAATGGAGAGGATTAGTCACCTTATCTTTCATCAGCTAGTAATCCATTCTTATTCCAAAGCTTTCAACTTCCACACTTGTGGAAAATGTCTTACAGCCAGTATCAAAGTTGAGCCTCTAGAACCAAGTTTTGATCAGTAGACTCTTTCCTCTTGCACATAAGCGGAGGCCTGGACTCTCTACAGACTTAAGGTCTGGAAGCACAGCTCAGGGTTGTCACTGGCCAACATCAATTTTCTCTGTCTGTCTTGATCAGCTGTGGTCACCTGAGGTTGAAAGAACAGATGACTTGAGAATTTCTAACAATGTATTATTGTCCATCTGCATATCCATCAGCACTTCTGCTTTCACTTAATTATTTCCCTGTGGGTGACCAAAGACAGCTAAAAGTCAAGGTTGGAGTCTGAACATTCCCAAGTCACTGTTAATGTTGTTGACTTCAATTGTTTTAAGTGCTAAGGTAAGCCTAAAGGACAGGTACAGGCCATGCTTAGTCCATCTGTTCTGTGAAAGTAAAGTGAAATGTTTAGTGGAGCCTCACCCACAGAGATGGGGAATTGTTGCCTCTTAACCAGGCCTGCCTAAATGTAGCTCCTCATACTGTTGATGCAAATGTGGAGCTGTGACGTTAAGGTAAGCACTGATTGATACGCAGCTAGTCAAAGGTCCTCTGAAAGTCACTTCCCAAGAATCTCATAAGCATGCAGATGCCGTAAGAAACCCTGTGGCCTAAGTACCAAAGCTACCACGGTTTTCTACAAAATAGACATCATTGAGGTCATTTCACTAGAGTCATTTACTGTAGAGACTCCTTGATCCACGTCTTTTCATTAGGACACATAAGGTAACCTCATCCTTCCTGCAAAGAGAGGATCTCTTTTATGTTGATAGGTGCCTTGATCTCGGAAATGCACCTCCAAATCTCATGTGTTTGCTCTCATGGTAATATCTGTGCCCTCAGGCCTCCAAGGATCCTACGAATCCTTCAAAGTATTAAGAGCAACTTCTTCAGTACTGACCACTAGCAAGAAATAGGTGTCCTGGATGAAAAATGGAATAAGGTGCCAAATTGGATGGAGAAGGGGTGATGCAAGCAGGAGATTAGATGCTACCCTCTCTGCCTTTGATTCTCTCAATATTTGAGTTCCTCATGTAAATTCTGAACAGCGAATGAGGAAGAGAGTTTTCTCAGGTTCCAGTGGTGACAAGGGGAACAGACGCTCAGGAAGGTCGCCAGAATGCTGACATTTGATAAGCAGCAGCAATGGAAAATTACAGATCTTGACCTCCTCTGGCACCATAGAGAACGTACCAGTACATAACCATCCCTGGGGAGAAGAGTTGTGATTGCACCTGCCTCCAAAGGGCGAGGAGAGGACGAACATCACAGAGGGCTGGAATTCCTAATTGTGTCAGGCCAGGCAGTGTCCCGTTGTGCTCATCTGGGGGTCACTGGGATACTCAGGATTGACTTCTGAACAGCTTATCTCTTCCAAGATAAAGCCTCCTATAATGACCACGGTCCGTTGTGGACCTTCCTGCCAAACACACATATGCTAAAAGCTGTTTATGCTATTTATCTCCTCGTTTTTTTTTTTCCTTTTTTTTTTCCTTTTTTTTTTTTTTTTTACCTCCTCTTTCCTGGTCTGTTTGGAAAGAGTTGGGTGTTTTCTTCAAGGAACAAGGAAATCTGTCTCTGCTTCATACTCGCAGAGGCACAGAATCAGAGACTGACAGCCTGTCCTGGCCAGCTGCAGGTGGTGGGATTCTTCCCATGCTTTAAACAAACTATGTGATGAGAAAGGCTTCCCTACTGCATTTAGGCATATCTCATTCCTGAATGAACATTCAAAAATATCTTTCATTGCATAGCTTCTCTATTCACTTTTATCACTGAAAATATTTACTTTTGCCTCTAAAATCCCACCACATATCTATGTTGGACTCTTGCGTGGAACATTTTTAATTTGTGCAATTCCTGCATGTAGTCCTATCTTTAAATGAACCTCTGACCCACTCACTTGTGCTCTGCCTGTGGACTATTCTCTAACTTGGGCTTTTCCCCATGATTACAATCATCAGTGGCCAGTCATGGCTGTGAAGACAAAAGATATGTGATAACAAGTCAGAAGTAAGCTACTCTATTTCTCCTAAACCCCATGCTCACTGCTGAGGTGAAGAAACAATCAGTGGATTTCCTTTAGCTTGAAGAGGCTGAAACAGAGCATCAGTGGGATTAGAAGGGATTAGGGGTATTAGGATAATTGGTGGTGCTAATTTCCTGTGTTGTAGATTTCCAACTGAGTGAAGATATTGCAAGTTGCTGCTCACTGCAGAGACACACTTCAGAAAATACTCACAAGGAATAAAGAGTTGCAGGAGAGAGAGGGGTAGCATAAAAGGATCCTGGTGCAGCAGGATCTGTGGCTTTGGTGTTAGGTGAAAAGAGTACCCGAGAAAATACCTTATACAAAGTCAAAGAAGAGAGAGGAGCAAGGGACTGAAGACATCATGAGAACTTGGAATTGGGCAGGAAAAGAGCAGATACTGTATTATTTTCTTGATATTTGTAGAAAAATAAATAAAACTTGGCCTTGTTCTGTCTGTGAGGATGCTGTATAACCTGCCTAAAGTACCTGATTATACTGCATTTGCACTTTGATCTCAGCCATAGCCTGAGAACAGGATACACAAGTACCTGCCTATCTGTATTGGGGCCATTCCTCTTGCTCTCTTGATGTGGTGCACTATACTTTGTGTTCTTTTTTTTTTTTTTTTTTTTTCTTTTTCCCCCAGAGAAAATCTTACATTGGCTTTTCAACAGTATCCTGTGGTGGGGGGGAGCAGATTCTTAGTGGACACTCCTGGGCAAACTGCACAAAGCCTGCTATTGAGTGGCCAGAAATTCCTTAGCTCTCTGGTCCTTCCAGACCTGCAAGTGTGGTTTTCCTTTCAGTACTAAGGAGAGTGGAAACTTTCTTTTTAGTCTTCCTCATTTAGTCTCCAGTAACATTCCTGTGAGCCCCTCACATTTATTGCCTGAAGAGCTGAGCAAGTAGCTGATTAAATCCTATGGAGGCTAGGAAGATCATCTGTAATAAGAATCATGAACTCCAGGCTGAAACTTTTGTGAGCAAGGCATCTCCTGCTCCATCTTCAGGGAAGTGAGAAGTGATAGCATATGATTAACTTATGAAGTGCTCGCCGAGACAACGTCATTTGTTCAAACAGGCCTTTGTGAAAGTGGGAACTGCCAGAACATGAATTTTTAACATCTCAGCTGCATTAAGATCTAAACGTGATGGAGACTAAACTTAGAGCCTGAACTCAGAGAGTGGTGCTGCTATTTATGGCAGTAGACAGAGATGGGTTTAGGGGGAATGCACATTTGCACTCCTGTTTGCAGGAGGTCCTTCTGTCGATGGGAGCCCCATCAAATTTGGACAAGTGGCAGCACAAATTAGATTAGTGTTTAGGGAATGGGCACACCTCTGTCTCTGCCTGGTATCTGAACAGAACTAATTCTGTCTCTGCCTTTAAATGACTCCTTTCCAATTCTGATTACATTCCCCTTCCCCCTTGATGGCCTGTCCTTGCCCGCTCTCATGCAACCCTTCTTCCTCCTAGCGCATCTCTTTTCATCCTCTGCTGTCTGCTGGTCCCTCCTCTTCACTGCTTTGTGCACAACATTCCCTCCTGGTCATCTCCAGTAGGAAAGCTCCTCTGCTTTAAAGCCAGGAGCTGACAGTGAACAGTTACTATGCAACTCTACTAATATGGGAGATGGCCAGCCAAGAGGCTGCAACAGCACCAGCTGGATCCCTCCTGGCCCCAGAGAATATACAAAAAAAAGACAGAGAAAGGATCAAAATAACTCCCTTCCCCAACAAAACAGCTTAGCCTTTTCATGTGTTTTCACGTGTTTTCCCAATACAAATCCCTGGCACTCTTGTTGCTTATACATGCTATTAAAGAGGGGTTTGGTTTGTTTTCTTCTTGGTGGTGAAGATATTGCTCTGCATTTCTTACCCAGTGATCTTTGAGCTGAGTGAGAGCTGTGGTCAAAGGGGTCTGGAGATGGTTAAGTGGGTTTGGGTCTGGTGGTATTGTTCCAGGAGGAAAGGGGCACTTGGGAAGATCTATCTTTTGTGATGTGCATGTGTGTAGTGATGTCTTCAAGAGGTAGCTCAGTGGTGCTACCTCTCCTGTGACAAACTCATAGGAACAGCTGGCCCAGCTCTTGGTCACAAGAACATTTACAGCAGTCATCAGCATCCTGCATGTGCATGCAGACATATGCATATCTACTTGGCATCAAGTGATGCAGATAACTGTCTACTCACTGATGCTGCATGGGGACCCCAGTAATTCATTATCCCGAGCTCCAAAACATAGTATTAGACATCTGAGACCTGGGTGACCACAGTACCTGACCTACAGGCCTACATGCACCAGCTTAGTGGGGAAGTCTAGGATGGACACAGATTTGCTCCTCTCCCTGATGCTGATCATGGCTTGGAGATGTTTTCATTTTTCCTCAAGAGATGTGAATTGGAATAAGTCTTTTCCTTTGGAGAGAGAGTTTTGGCAGCCAGGAGGGTCCAGTGTGAGAAGCAAGGAGTAACAGACACACATGCACACAGAGGGATGTAGTTACTGTGGAGCAGGGAAGCTGAATTTCAACTATATCTTTAGGATGTCTAGGCGCTGTACTCCAAAAGCTTTGCATTGTTTCCCACTAGTTTTCTTCCCTCCCTCCCACCCTCTACCACCAATAATTAACTTTGCAATTAGACTTAATTATATTCAGTAGCTCTTGAATGTGTCCTCTGCCCTGGTTGCTGCTGATGGAGAAATGCAGCAGTTAGGGTGAAAGATGCAGAGTCAGCTCAGCAGACCGTTCAGCAGTGATTCACACCTTCCCTGCAAGGGAGAGAACGGGGAGCTCTCCTAAATACTCAGTCTTCTGACTTACTCCTCTCTCTCTCCCCTAGAATTTCTTCTTTCCATCCCATTTTAGGAATCAAACAAATACTGTAATGTCAGGACAACTTAAAAGGATCCCTTTGAGGGATTCTTCTTCTTCTTCTTCTTTTTTTTTTTTTTTTTTTTTTTTTTTTTCATCAGAGGTGGCAAGACTCAGGACAGTATTGTGTAACCAGAAAGCTGGTTTTTGAATGACTCACACAGCCAAGGTACAGGCTTCATCAGTATAACATCTACTCACAGGGTTAGGAGTATGTGGAGATCTCCTACAAAGCTAGTGGACCTCAAAATCAGGTTTGTAAAGGTCTGTGAGCACTTAGCATCTTTTGGCATTACTTGACACCAAAGTTGCCAGTAATTGAATACATAATATTGCTCTCTGTGTATCAGTGTCAGCACCACCGCCCTTCCTTTGCTCTGGATAAAGAGCAACACATACCGAGTGTATGTGTGAGTGTGTGTGTGTGTGCTCACACTGACTTTTTTACAAAGTACAGTTTTATACAATGTATTGGTAGTTGCAACATAAGGCACTTCAGTTTTTCTGAACAACTTGTATATTAATACAAGTGAATGTCAGCTTACTTTCATTGCCACGTCAGGAATTATGCGTTGGTTTTTATTTGGGGAGGGAGTCAGGTGAGAAGTAAATTTTAAGCCTGTTGTGCAAGCTGGGAATTGCTTCACATTTTGGGAATTTTGGTCCAGCACAACCTTTGTGAAGGTGGTTTGTGAAGAGAACCTTTGAAATAAAGGTTGAAGGTCTTGCATGGAAACTACTTCTGGCTGTTTGCAAGTTTTTTCTTGTTGGACGGTTATGGGGAGAAACAGATTTGGGTGGTTCTTGACCGTAGACTCTCCAAAATGGTGCTGATGATTCGACAGGAGGACAGTAAGTTTCACTACAGACACCAGTCTGATTCAGATCTGGTGTGTAATCTGTTTTCATTTAAATATAAGTGTAACCTACTGATTTTCAAGTTAATATTGGGTATATATTTATGTTTTGCTAGATCAGAGACTTTACTGCTTGGTGATCTGTTACTTTTACATCCAGAAGGCAGGAATCAATATCTCTTCTGGATACTCCTTGCAGGAAGGTAAAGACCATGTCTTCTCCCAGTAAACAGCTTCCTGAAGGCATGGTTGGAAGGTGGAGTAACAGTGAACTGCAGCAGTAGCTCTTTCTCAGTGCAATAGATGAATATTTTCTGTGAATAAACAGAGAAAATCATTATGCTGGACTGCCAATCTAAATTAATTTTAAATGCACAGAAATTCTACTTTTTCTAGATGGAACATAACTAAACAATGCATCTCCTGAGATAAACAGGCTTAAATCCGAGCCATCAGGTCAACTTACTGTGAGCAGAGGCATCAGTCAGATGTAGAACATTGGCCAAGCACTTCCTTGGGCATCTCATTCAGGGGAACCTTTGGCGGAAAATTTAAAACCTTTCATCAGTTTATGAGAAATCATGCCCAGCAAACCGAGGAATCTGGTTCTTCTCATAAAAGCAATTCCTCCTGTCTCCTACTGAAGCGATGGATACACTGCATTGTCAGATCTGCCATTGATGGAGAGTGTGGAAATTTTGGTGGAGGGTGTGTAAATTCATACCCCATTGCTTCTTCTCCCCACTGTGAGACACAACTTGATTTTTTCTGAAAATTTCTTTTTTTTTTTTCTTTTTCTGAATCTTATTCAAGTTTGGGTTCTTTGGTTTTGTTTTGTTTTGTTTTGTTGTCTTTTTTTTTTTTTTTTTTTTTTTTTTTTGGTGTGTGTGTGTGAAGTAGTTAAAATGTTGTGATTGGCCAAAAGGAAAACAACAACAACAACAACAACAAAAAACTAAAACTGCCAAACCTAAACACCCCATATTACCATGGGAAAAGAAAAGCTGGATATGGCAGAAATAACACAGTGGCTCATGAATAATTCAAACCAGAATATACTCATTATTGTAAGGAGTTATTGCAGCTAATTATAGTCTATTGCTATTGTTCTCACTGAAGCTCTGGCATTGATCACTACAGGACACGCCAAATATTTCATTAAAACAAAATATTGCACTTGATCCTTCACTGTTGATAAACAGGTCTTTCTCTAAGATGGAGCCTTGTTCTCTGGAGTTTTTTGTCCCTTAGACCATGGCTGGTCAGAAATTTAAAAGACTTTTCACTTAATTGACTTGTTCACCCCTAGCAGCTTGATTGTTCTCTGCAGAATATTATCTCCTGCCCAATCTTGGTCTAACTGTCTTGGCATAGAAAGGGCTCAGACTTCCACTATTCCAAGACAGTAGGGGATATCTTTCCTCTTTTCCTTTTCCTTTTCCTTTTCCTTTTCCTTTTCCTTTTCCTTTACCTTTACCTTTACCTTTTTCCTTTTCTTTTTCCTTTTCCTTTTCCTTTACCTTTACCTTTACCTTTACCTTCGCCTTTACCTTTACCTTTATCTTTTTCCTTTTCCTTTTTTTTTTTTTTTTTTAATGCTCTGAATTATTTTTTTGTCCACCTGTGTCCTTTTAGAGAAGGGTTGCTTCCTGGGATGGGAGAAAGATTTACACACATTACGGTTTACAAGTTTACAATACAGCAAGACATGTGGCTTCCCTGCTGGGTTTCTTTTCAGATTTCCCAGTGAGTTGCAAGATTGACGGGTGTGTATAAGACTTTATGAGTTGTACACTATTGGCAAGTGGCAGATGTTGAGTAGGACATGAGCTTAGATCCAGAGAAGCTTAAGGAAAAAGCTCCAGAAAAACATACTCCTCCAAAGAACTGTCTAAAAAGGGATTTTAATGAGAATATTAATCATGAAATACAGCAGAGAAAGTAAAATAGTGTGATAGAAACATTTCATGAGAAAAACATAAAGGCCGGATTATTTCTATAAAATTGACAGACTGGAAAGAAAATTACTGAGATCTTTACAAATTTGAAGAAGCTGAGGAAAGCTAACAGATGGTCAGCCTAGTAGGGACAAACCTTGCCCAAGCTTCAAATATTAAGTTGCAAGGCAGTGAGGGTGTTATTTTACCTGTGAGTGGGAACCTTAGCATGAGTATGAGTTCGTTGCCAGCAGAACACTGCTGGAGGGCAGAAACCTCCTATTGTCCGGTCTCTGCTATAAGAATTACAGTGTGTTTTATCATTATAAATAGTTATTGCTTGACCTTGGTTAGATTAAATCTAACTTTCAGTCTATTTTTAAATATGAAATCAATCTGATTTTGGTGCATGGTAGAGGTGATAGGTTTTTATTCTTCTACAGTCACTTACACCTTTGATTCCTTTTCCCTTGACATCTCTTTTTTTCAGACTGGCATTGGCTAAAAGCCTGAATCTATAAGGCATAAAATTCATTTTCCTAAAATCTGCCGAAAACTTAGCAAAAAGATTTATTATTATTACTGTCTTCCATCTAACAATCTCCTACACATTTCCTACAGGATCTTTCGATTAGGTACAGACTTTTTGTGTGAATGTACAGCACTTATTAGGAGTTGACTCTCTGACTTGGACTCCTAGATAACCTTAATAGGTCTGCTAAGTGGCCAAGAGTCTGTACGTCTGCTCCAGACTGCCCCAAGTGAATGTAGAACTCCAGGCCTGCCTACATTGCTCTGCTGCCCTTTGGACTAGGGCTAATCATGTTGTGCTCCACATCTCACCTCTTCCATCCACCCAGCTGCCCCATTGGGCACTCTCTGGACAGCTGATGTGAGACTCCCAGATCTCACTACTCTTCCTGTTGCATCTGGCATTACCTAAAAGATGTTTTTGGTTGCATTTGTGAACTTCCAAGGCAGCAGGTAGGCAGGTGTAGTCTTGAGGGCCAGCATGGGCTATCCTTAACTGAGAGTGAAGAAATGCCCTGGTTGGCTTCTATGCTTAATTCTTCAAGCCCATAATTTCATTAGGTGTGTGTGTATGGGGGGGGGATATATGAGATAAATGCAGCACATTAGATTCCTTCTAGACTTTAAGTCAAATTATTTTAGAGTAAGAACACCAAATTCTTTAGATCTATACCTTGTCTTGTTACTGGAAGGGAAAGGAAATGCCCTCCAAAATGTGATGAATGTTTTCCAGCCTATTACAAACAGGACAATCTAAACGGAGACTGCCTTTCTTGGGGGTAGATAGAAATCACTGCATTGCGAGGAGAGGAAGAAAACTGTGCATGCATTTTACATGAAGAGGTTATTTGAGAACAAGACAGCTATAATAAGAGAGAGAGATGATCTTGCTTATGGCTGTACAGAGTGGAGGTCAGACAGCTCTGAATTAGCAGAATCATTAATATTCTACTACAACATAAGGCTGGAAGGAACCTTCTAGGTCATCCAGCAAACCATGTCATATAATCCCATTTGAGAAGAGCTGGTGACATTGGAGGCTAAACAGTAGAGAGAATGCTTGTGGAGATACAATGCATCAGTCACTGGTCAAGTTAGCAGAGACTAAGGCTGAGGTTTTTGTTAAGGGACTTGAGGGAATTAGACCCCTAATTCAGATATCGTGGAAGTTTCTATTATTTCTAAAGCAACTTCTGTGGTTCTTGCCGTGCTTGAGGAGCAGAGGCTTGACTCCCCATTATGTACCTTGTATTACTACGCTTTCCTTGTGCGGCATGGCGGGAAATGCTATATCCTTGCATTGCACCAGTGCAAACTGCTAGATGCAGAGCAGAAAAGGACCGATCCTGCCTGATCCACAGTGCCCTCTGCTCATCCTGAAGCTGAGGGTGCTGAGCACTGCAGAGGTCACCCCATTTGGGGATATTCCAGAGTTGTGAAGGACACACAGACTTGGAGACAGGCAGGAGACAGGGAATCGAGGTGCCAGGTTTTCTTCCTGGGAATCCCAGTTGATTCATGTCTTAGCTTTGCCTGAGTGGAATGTTAATTTCTTTCTCCCTTTGTTCTCATGCATGTAACGTGCTAAGATAATTACATTTTTATGCCTCACAGGGATGTTGTGAGGTTTCTCTAACATTTATCAAGTGTTTGAAGAAGATCTTATGAAGGTAGAGTGTAAGTACCAGAAATTGCTAACAGTCCTGATGAAGCTCCTTCCTTCGAACAACCTAGACAAATTCAAGCTGGAACTATGGCAAACATTTTTTAACAGCAAAATTAATTATCTGCTATGACAGATTCCCAAGAGAAGTGGTGGCTTTTCCATTGCTCAAAATCTTTAAGTCAAAGCTGCCAGTCTTTCTGAAAGAAAGGCTTTAGCTTAACTGTAAGTTATATAGTTTGATGCAGAAATCACTGGATGATGCAGGCAGTAGATGTGATGATCTCATGGAGCTACAAATGTATCTCTCATCTCTGAATGTTTTCATCTGGGAAACAGAGAAATCCCAGTAGATGTTTCTGCTAGCGACTTCTTTACCAGGCCACCCTTGCCGGTGCATGGTCCTTGTTTCTTCAGCTAAGTTTCTGCTGAGCTTGCGACACCAGCTCCTAAGTGCTGACATCTTATTTGGGGTCATGACTGTTATTCTGGGAGGCATGGTGCTGCCCCTTTCTCAGGTGGCAGTTAACGTTCATCACCAGGCTTTTACCTCTACCTCTGTTTTAAACAGGGACTGTATTTTGACTGCAAAGTTGTGTCATATCAGAGACCAGCCATGTGACCCCATGATGAACAAGTCAGTGCCAGAAATAAAAGCAGAGCCCTAGTACCTGAAGTACTAGTGAAGAGTTTTTCGCCGCCTTTTCCCTCCTTCCAGCTATTATGCACAATTCTATTTTCTAGTTATGCAGAGATCCAAGAAAACAGTTAAAAAAGCATTTTGGGAAATGAGGAAATGTTGGGAAATCTGCAGTTCCCTATCGTCTCTGCCTGGGTGCAGTTATTTGCATGTTTGCAAAGTTGGGAATGATATAGTCAATACTGTTTTGCTTTCACTTTCCACTTTCAGCCTACCTGCAATACTTTTGTGGTATTTTGGATAGATTTCTACCTCAGGGCTGTGACTTTGTGGTCAGTAGGCTGGATCTAGCTTTGGGGAAGACCATATTTGGCAATGGATGGTAGCCAACAGCCAGCTGTGCCTTAATGTGGCCAGATGCTCCGGTTGTGTTTAGCTGTAATATCCATGTGGAGGATGGCAGTGGACCTGGTGACAAAAGGTGCTTGGTCCCATAAATCACACTTTCCACATCCCCTGGATTCACAAGAAGGGTGCTAAAACCTAAATCCACTACTGTCTTCTCTGTTAAAGAGGTTAGACCATCTTCATGTGTCCCCAAAGCAAAAATTGTTCTTTTTTTTCTAAAGCATCCAACAGTGGTCCTCACAGACCCAATATGATTTGCTGCTTATCCCAAATTTATGAAGATGAGCTACCCTACAAAACTCTGTACTCAAGAGCAGCAATAAACTAGTCATGATTATTTACTAATGTGATAGATGAAGTTAACTTTTAGAAAGGAAAAGAAGACATTGGGTAAACAACAGCTAGGCTATTATTACTACTATTTTAAAGGAATTATAATGTGAAATATAATGAAACAGAAGTGAAAGATGACCTTTGTGCTAGAGAGTGGGTGAAGAAAAGCTATTCATTGAAAAGACCACATCTGAAAAATTCATTTGATAGTGATGACACAGTAACTGCTATTGTAAATATAGTTTCCTCTACTTACAAAGAGCCATTTGGTTTCCAGACACACAATTCAACACCACGTTAATTGGCAGCTTTGATGTTTAGAAATGGATTGCAATGAGACTAGGTAGTGCCAAGAGGTAAATGTGAGGAAAGAGCTGTACAGGTTTGTATTAAAGTCATAAAAGGTCTTTGTGTCTGTCAGGAGGCAGAATAAGGGCAATCTTAGATCTTGCCAACATGCTCAGTTGGAGTTTGCAAGTCATCTCCTGTCATACATCTCCTGTCTATGTAGTTACATTGACAAACTTTAAAAAATTATGGAACTTGAAGGATAGACTTTATTATTCACATTTCTGCTATGTTTATAGGGGTTTTGGGCCACCCGGCATTGAAATAGTTGGGCTAGTTCTAGACTGGAATAATTTTTGCCTGGCAGTTGCCTTGCATAGCCCAAGTAAAGCTGCTTTAACTACTTTGGGATTCTTCTGCCTTCTTCCAGGAATTCCATCAACATAAAATGATTCTTCATTTTAGGAACCCACTTTTTCTTATGTGAGGCCAGATCTATACACGGCTCTAGGTGTACAGGTGCTCCTTAGGCACCCAAACAGGAGGTAGATACTTCTATGTATCGAACTCTGCTGTTTCAAAAAACAGTAGCCAAAATTACTTCTTTTATATTTTGTTTAATTTTTCGAAACACATCTAAAGTAAAGGGAGATCCTTGCTGCTAGGCTATACAGAGAAGAGAAGACCCCCTAGGCTCTGCTACACAAATACATTTTAAAGCCAGAAGGGAATATTATTGTCTGTTATCTGCATGGAACAGGCCAGAGAACTTCACACAGCAGTTTCTGAAACAGTCCCATAATTCAGGCAGAGTAGGAGAATGAGATCCAGTCTCAATTTATTGTTTTCCAGAGACAGAGAAGCTACTGCCTCTCCTGTGATTAGATACTATACTTAATAAATAAATAAATAAAGCAAAACACACATGCACAGACACACAAAGACATTGAATTACAACTGCAAATTCCTGTTTATGCTCCACATTCTGCACTGAAGGCTGTGGAGAAGAGATTTCAGGGACCTCACTGCAGTAAAGGTATGTTGCATGGTTATCCGTAATCCCTGCAGAATGGATTCAGTGGTTTGTGTGGTCCTTACCAGACCTTTGTCCCAGGCTCTGCCTCCATTCTTTCCTCTTTAAAGCAGCCTGTCCACTTGCTTACTTCTAGGGTTATTCATCTTGATCATCTCCTCAAAGTTTTTGTCACCAGTTTTTGTGATTGGCATGGACATCCACCAGCAGCCTGCTTTCTTCCGCCTGCTTCCTCTTTTTTCCTTTGCCCCTACAGAGGGAATGACCATCAGCTACTAGATGTGCCTCCTTCTGTTCACTCTGCTTTGAGACCAGGTCCCAGTACAATATGTCATGACATATCTCTACCTGGTTTTGCCGTCAAGCAGGACAAAGGACATCTGATCACCTTCTGTTACAGCAAGCAGAAAAGTTTGTGCAGAATGCAGACTTGATGCTGGGAGACAGTAATCTTTTTAATTAAAGTGTCAGTGACTCAAATCTCCTTAAGGTGAGGGAGCTGCCTTTTTTATTACCATTGCTGATAATGATACAGTCAGCTTGTACCTTGTAAAGGCATAATGCTTTTCATTTAGCCTGACAAGGCCTCTCCACTTTGCATGCTTTCTCTATGCCTTACATCATGGCTTCTCAAAAGAATCATGAGATATAGCTAGAGAGGGTGGTGGGGAAAACAGTGTTTTTATTTTTCCATAAATTTTTCTTTATCACTCTCAAAGTCTTGAACATGATACTAGAAGCTGACATCAAGCACTTGAGCGAGGAGGAAGAGCCTAGAAAGAAACGGAGGTGGAGTCAAGCAGAAAGAGAGATGAAGCTAGGAAAATGCTAAGATAATTCATCCAAGATGGGCTTTACAAGGTTGACTTATGTCTTTAGGTATGACTTGGATGAACCACTAAAAAAATTAAATAAATAAATAAAAACAGTCACTCTTTAATCATCTCTTGCATCATTGGAAGTATCTGCTTCTGAGATCTGCTTCTAATCTATTAACTACAATGATTGTAAACCTGCCCTTCTTCTCCTTATGGAGGATGGAGAAATCTTGAGCTTTAAGAGGAAGTACTTAAAAAATATCATGGAAGGGCTTAAAAGCTGTTGGACTGCAATCCATTTCATCAAGTACTTTACAGATACTTAGGCCCTTTTCCACCATGTACTTAGAGCACCAAGCTCTCACTGAAATCGTAGTGCTAATGAGAGATGAACCCTGGCAACTCTATGTTGTATTTTGCCTCTGTTGTGCAGAAGACAAACAATAAACAATATTCCAGGAGTTCTGTAGTGTAGGAAGGATTAAGAGCTTTCCAGTCCCAGCTTGTTGTCATAATCTGGAGGCAACACTTCTTTCGTGGCTACCTGAACACCCCCAAGATCCCTCTGTAGCAGTAAGTATGTGCTTCAAAAGCTGCAGTGAAAGTAGACTTTGCCTCAAGGTAACAGGATACACAAAGGCCTGAGACACAAAATATTTATATCAGGACAGAGTCTATGAGCAATTCTGATTCTACCTAGGAATCCCAGGTTCCCATGAAGGCCAACCAAATCATTTACAATGTATGACTAATTGTCCTCTGTAGGATGGGCAGATAGCAGCTCCCCTCTGAGATGGGGCTCAGCTTCAACCCTGAGGCTGGTTCCTCATCCTGATGTGCTTGACTGCAACTCTAGTCTTGGTCCAGCATGTAGCTGCTGTCTTGAGGCTACATGCTGGACCAAGCACGACCATTAGAGCAATCCTGGTCGCAGAACAAACAAGAAGCTCTGCTTCGAAATCTCATTTTTGTACGGCCTCTGACCCTGGAGAGCAAGGTAGAGCGTGAGACCCAGATGCAGCAGACAGCACTACAGGAGTGAAAACCACCACAGGAACCTTTACACATGCCTGCCACTGCAACTCTCCACGTGCAAGAATCCCATTAGCATTGATTCACCGTTGCTAGGAGATCACATTGTCTTCAGCTGCGCCAAACCGTGACTCAGCGGGTCGTAGTAGCACATTTTGTTGTTGTTATGAGAGAGAAGACATCAACTCCAAGCTGCAGCGATGAGCCCGAGGAGGAGACCAAATGCTGCCTGAGGAAGGAAAGACTGGGTGGAAGGAGGGTCCCTGGGGTTGTGCAGAGCTGCAAGAAGGAATTTTTAGGAGTCAAGGCTTCAAATTCCCAAAATACCTAAGAGTGTTTCTGCACTGGCAAAGCACATAGCCATAAAAACACCCCATTAAGTTCGGTAAAATCAGCCCACTCTTTGGGAGCATCTTGAATGGGTTAGCACAGATTACTCGTGCTGATTAAACGACTAAGCTATTTCTAGGATTCCTGCTACGTTCTGTGCGCATGGACAGCTCAGCGTGTACCAAACCACCAAAATTTAGTGTATTTTTTTCTTCCTAAAAATCTCATCTTTTTTTTTTTTTCCTTTTCTTTTTTTTTTTGGAAGGGGAGGAGATTGGGAGAAGGAGTGCTCCACTATTTAGTACATTTCCTAGTGAATCTTTCTGTAAGACTGTGACTTTATTCCCCAAAGAGTGAGAGAGAAGGTAATATTGTCAACGCCTGCAAAATCCAAGACCTTACATGAAATGCAGATTTTTGGAAAAAATACCAGAGATCTGATTACCTGGTGTCTGCTGAGTTATTAACTCCTCGTGTGCTATAGCACATCTAGCACACAGCTAGATTCACAGTTTCTGTTGACTGATTTAGGCTTCTAGAAACTACTGCACTACGGATAAATAGTAATAAGCACAGTGATTATTTCACTGGTAGGAAGAAGAGACTCTGGAAGGGAGGAGAATTAACATGAACAGAATTTTGTTCTCCTACAAGAGTGTTTGTGACAGCAGGGCTGTCATACACTGCCCAACAAGGAGCAGAAGCAGCAACCTGTGACTCCTCTGACCATGCTAACCAACATGGCATCCCAAATAGCTCTTCCTCCTATTTGTAATAAACATGGTGTTGAAAATAAATGCACGCACCAAGGAACAAATAATTGAATAAGTGAAAATAACTAATAAACGTCCTGAATTCCTAATCTCTCCGTAGGGAAAAGTACAAATTGTATCGGATCGTTACTGAAAGTTGACTGCTCACTAACTCCTGCCTTGGGACTCACTTCTCAGCGTGGACATGCAAAACACTGGAAAATGAACACTTGGGCAATTTTCCGTGGCCTGGAATGGATAGCTAAAATGAGCTGTTGCTACAAAACTTGTCTTCTCAGTCTCCTCTGATTCTTACACATGCCTTGGCCTTACATGTAGGGCATCTACAGGAGACTCTTTACAAAGGCTTGTCCAAAAGTTCCTGGACTTGAGCTTCTTACTGATAGAAGAGAAAGCCTTGCTGTTCTGGATGCAATACTACCAGGCATCCACTATTTGTGATAGAGTAAGAAAGCTTGTTTTCCTGGCTCTGCATCACAGCTTGCTGTAGCAGAGATGCATATTCATCTACAGTAGCAGACAAATCTCTGTAGAAAACCGCTGCCGTTTCTGGACTGATATCCCACCTCCCTGCTGGAGAGTTTATCTCATGGCCTTTTCAACTCTTCTTTTCTTCTCTCTTTTTCCATCGATTTGGGTTAGTTCCTACTAGATATCACTGGCATATGTATGGGATCTGGTCATCCTGCAGAGCTGATGGGTGATATTTTTAAAGGGTTTGAGTTACACCCAACATACTTTGCTCAAGAGGTTATCAGATTAGGTATTAACTCTCAGGCAAATGACAGAGAACTTGCCATAATAATCCTGACAGCATTTTTCTGGGTTTGCCATCTAGATGATTCCAGGTCATGCAGAGCAATCAGATCCCTTGTCTCCACAACATTTGTGAATGTGATCAGCTGCACCTCCTGTACCAACAGGAGCAAATCAGAGCTTTTCAGGGCCTGGACTCTCAGAGTTGAGCAGACATGAAGATGAGCTAGGTCCAAGATCTGTCACCTCTAAGGAGGAATAACTGGTCAGAGCATCACAACAGCTCTGACTGACGAATAGCTAGTTTATACCAGATAAGTTTCCTTCTCTACCCAAGACCTCCTTAAAGGGTGAAAAGTCTTATTTGACTGTCACCCGGGCTTTGTTTAAGAAGAATCTTCCTCCTTCCCCAGCCTCCCTGAATGACTCAATAATTACTTTAACTGATTCAACACTCCCCCTCAACCTCCAACCGCCCCCCTTGCCACCATTCAACTTTAACACAAGACCACACTGTTTCTCAGTTTCCAGCGCGCCCGAAGCTATTCAAGCCACTTGTTCCTCCGTGAATGGAACTGACAGAGCTTCTTTTGTACAGAGGCAATTTTGGATTTAATTGGAGGCCTACTGGGGGCAGGGCTGGGGTGGAAGGGGGAGGGAATGGGGTCACTGGGTCAGTGTTTTGGAAAGATCACCTCGGGGGAGAGACCAAGGAGAAAATGAACACGGGTTAGACGTTTGGGAAGAGGTTGTATGCACATGTGAGGGCAATGATCCCCATTTTCCAGAAATGATTGTGGTACCTGTTTGCCATCAGAAAAAGAACAAGGCCAAGCCCGGGTCTGACAGCTTTAATAGCCATTTTGAATCTATAATGATAGATCCCAGGGTCGTTTATGTAAGGATCATAGGATAATTCAAGCTGTGGTAAAGGAGGTCTGATGTCGGAAAGGTCACTTGCTGCAGTCCATCCCCTCAGGTCAGTCATTCATCATGCACACTAGAGGAGCTTTGCTAAATTCCCTTCTCCAGTTCTGCATCCCTCCCTGGAGATAAGCTCAGCTCGAGCCCTGTCTATACCACTTACGGAGCACAGTTTTGCCACTGCTGTGAATGTACCACAAGAAAGGAAGATTTTTTTCTAGTTAGGCACATGGTAAGTCACAGCAGGACACACCACAAATTGACCCAGTGCTGCGTCTCTGTGCAAGGGGAATACAGGTCATAATCTACACGAGAAATGGACATCAGTGTGCTAGCAAAAAAAAGCAATATGACTCTGCTACTTCATTGTTCAGCTTCTTTTTGAGTCTCTCTGCTCTCTTTCCTGATCAAAAAATATGAATAAAACTGGAAAAGAATGCCTTGATTGTGTTGTAGAAAAATAATACAATTCTGGTAGAGCTAGACTGCAGCCTAATAGGGACTCAAGGAAGTTATTTGCACAAAGATAAACCCCTTTTTGCCTCAAAAGCCAAATGCATATGGCTGGAGATACACTAATTAACATTTTGATGTCTTTGACGAATGTTTTAGAAAATTCCCCCTCCCCACCCCTGCTAACCCTCCCTTATCCATATCACCTAGAGATTACTTCTCTTCAACTGAGGGGTAACCAATCTTGATCCCCACTTCTCCTTTGCCTGAAAGCAAATGGAGAGTGGTGACTCTCAGAGCAATTTGCTCTCACCTAGTTGACTTCACTTTTAAGGTGACTAGAAGTGTCCAGAGAGCTGGCTGCCCTGTCTCAGCAGTGGCACCATCACCTCTGAAACTGCTGCTGGTGGATGACAAATGTGGACCTAGCAATGTCCTTGTACAGCTCCAAGACAGACATATGCTATATGTGTGTTCTGGGAGGGGGTGATGCATAATTTAAAAGTAAAGCAGCTATTGTGCTGTTATCCTGATGATACATTTTTAAATCTGACATGTCCTGCCAATTGCTGCAGGGAGGAGTAGCCTCAGATTGCTTAGGTGGGATTCCTGGTTTTTTTGCACGAGTGGGCCTAGCTGAGTGAGCAAAAATAGAGAGAAGCTTTTTAGACAAGGTCATGACCCCCCTGAGTATGGCAGTGACACCCAGCATCATGTCCTTCTTCTGCTTCTTTCACTTAAGAGCCTCCAGCCTGCTTCTCTCTCCAGACCCCAGATGACCACAGAGGTTTTCTCATTTCTCTCTCTTATTTCCATTGGCTTTGAATGGGGAGCAAGGGAAGAAAGATAGGTTGGCATTTTCCTCCAAACATCTCACCCAGAGCTGTCTCCTTAAATAAACAAGAGTTTTCTAGGATCTACAGGGCAGCTCAGAGAATCGGTGTTGATCCAAAGCCCTTCTTAGATAATGAACATCCTGAAATGGTTAAGTTTAAAGAGAAACCATTCTGCCATTAATAAATCCCTGTAACACCCAAATTTTCAAAGCTAGGATATATAATCAGCGTGCATTTCTCCAAGACATTAGAATGTCACAGAAAATCCCTATGAGGAACGGCTGTGAGAGCTGGGCCTGTTTAGCCTGGGGAAGAGAAGACTGAGGGGGGATCTGATCAATGTGTACAAGTACCTGAAGGGAGGATGTCAGGGGGACGAGGACAAACTCTTTTCAGTTGTCCTGTGTGACAGGACAAGAGGCAATGGGCAGGAATTGAAGCACAGGAAATTCTGCCTGAAGGTGAGGGGGAATTTCTTCCCTGTGAGAGTGACAGAGCCCTGGAACAGGTTGCCTCAAGAGGTGGTGGAGTCTCCTTCTCTGGAGATTTTCAAGGCCCGCCTGGCTGCAACCCTGTCTAACATGCTCTAGGTGACCCTGCTTGAGCAGGGAGGTTGGACTAGATGATCTCCAGAGGTCCCTTCCAACCTTCCTGATTCTGTGATTCTATGGAAATCTAATTAATGTCCATCTAGCACTTTGAAGGTATTTATTGCTCTATACATACTTTTAAATATAGTTCCTAGTATACCAAAGCATGACCTCAGAGTCTCAGCTAATATTCTCTTCCTTAGAAGCCAAGAGATAATGTCCAAGCACAAGTGTGAATAATCATTGTAGCCACAATTGCTGTTTCTCGGCACTACTCTATCAGTATTTAATTTGCTGCTTTATAGATCACCATAGGGGATCCCCAGAAAGGAAAGCAGCTGCAACCAAGTTCTGCTCCAGAAAGTATTTTCAATGGAGATGCCTATTAATCCAAGCAATAGGCATTAAATGACATAACAGTGAAGCTGGAGGGCTGATATGCCCTTCTACTCAGGGCAGGTAAAATCTCTCTCTCTCTCTCTCTCTCTCTCCCCCCCCCCCCCCTTTTTTTTTTTTTTTAATGCCTGGGATAGTTCCTGTAAATTAGGTCTCTACAGGAATCTGAATAATGTGTTTTAGTTTTTTTTTCCTATTGAAGTGCCAGCTGTTGGGTTTTTATTATTATTATTTTTTTATTAAGTAAGATAATGTATTTGACTTATTTGATTGTTGCAGTGGTTGGTTAGGTTTCCACAAATGTCATCTGACTGAGTGTATTTTCAGTACAAAAAGAGCCTGGAGATGGGTACCTGTGTTCTCAACCATTTCTATTCAGGCAGCTTCATTCTCTGAGCTTGGACACATGCATCTCCAAGGTGGGGTTGAAGGCATCTGCTAATAAAAGAGTTATCTTAGACTCCAGGAAACAGCAGCTCACTTTCAGCGTCCTTAAGTGACCTTGGAAAACCTGCTGTGTATCTCTGTGCCTGCAGCTCTAGTTTGGAACATGGAAGAAATAGCCCCATCTTGCTTCATGGGGTGGTGGCGAATACTTATTTTGATTTGCAAGAGCTCAGTCAGAGCTGAGATTGACAAGTCAGAGGTATTCAGTCCTCTCCTGAGAAACAGTAGGCAACAAATCTTGACTTTCTCCTCAAAGATTAAAGAGAGGAAAGTCTACTTGGTCACCTGAACTCTGTCTCATAGAGTTATTAACTTCATGAGTATAGTTCCATGCAATGGAGATTAGACAAGGTTAGTGTGACTCCAGCCAGAAGAGAAGGAGAAAACAAGACCTAATTCTCCTCTGAGTAACTCCCCGTCATTTTCTAAGCTACACTACGAAGTCTTAGAATATCCCTGCATATTGGATTTTTCTTCCAGTACCTCAGCAAAATCTGAGATGAAATGTTTGGCATCTCAGATAATAACATCTAGAACCAAACAGGCTTTTCAGTGCCCTGTTTTTTCCCTCCTCTCTTCTCCTCCTGCACTTGAAGATGAAGTGAAGAGGCTGAGTAGGTGGATTGGGATGTTATTAGCATTTAGGGGTAACATCAAGATACTGTTCCAACCTTCTCATGTCGGCAGGGTGTATACTGTGATAACACAACCTGCTCATCCATCTCAGTAAGAGGCAGCACTGAGCTATGCTATTAGACTTTAATCTTTGGAAAGGCTGGGTTCGTGCCGCTCTTCCTTTCTAGCATCCCACCCCTGAATGCGCTGACACTGTTGTTACCAGATTAACACTTTTGTATGATTCCTTTTGGGCAACACCAGCACCAGATGAGAAGTATTTCTTCATTTGACTCATTGCTCCAACAACAGTCAAGACCATATCTGACTTGGAAAGTTATATTTGACTCATGTAACAGACCTTTTACACAGGGATGTGTAAAAATCTACACTTTTGTAAAATAAGGAGAAAAATAGACAGCAATAAATTGCCAGAAAACTGACGTAATAAAGAATCTCATTGGACTATCTGATCTGCAACTTCATCTTTTGTTTGTTTTTCTTTTTGTGTATTTTTTCCGCTCTCAGAAAGGAAATATGCAGTCTTTTCTCCACTGCTTCAGCTCTACACTCCCCTCACTTTCCTCTTGAACATGTTGATTCTTCAGTCTTCAGAAGGAAATTATTATTTCTGAAATTTGTTTATCTTTTGTGGTGGCATCCCCTGACAATCTCCTTTCATCATCTGCCACCTTCTCTTATAAACTTACTCTTTAATCACTGCTCAGACAATCAGCTTTTGTATAACCACTGTTTGGCTCCCAGAACTAGCAGACCTCACTGGTATAAAGGATGTAGGTCTTATAGATTTATTCCTCTTAACAGGCATCCATCTGTGGGTGTCTGTTCCTTCCACTTCTGGTTGTATTAGAATAACCTCTCTTTGATCTAAGTCAGGTCTTCCACCTCCACATTTGTCTTCTTTGAGTTTTTCCTGACTGCAAAATGAACTCTGATGAACAGAGTCTAGTGATGCTTCACAAACTCTGCCCAGCTTACTGATATTTTAGAAATACCTGTTGGTTACATTCCCTCTCTATCCTGCCAGCCAGTAACCTTCTGCATTACTCAGATATCCAGCATGAATGCAAATCCCAGGAGATGTTTGAGATAATGGGAGTGGGTATCTTGGCTGACTGATTTCTAGCAAAATCCCATTTGAAATCCCAGTATTATTTCCTTCTAGACTTAGTTTACATCTCAAATGTTCAGCAGTTCCCCAGTTTTTCCAGGATAGTCGTGACTGAGACCCATCTAATGCCTGTAGAGTTAATGGAGAGGTGTCTACGTTTGGGCAGATGAATCAAGCCCTACTCTTCATTGACTCCATCATCTAGATTACCACTGACTGTAAGGGGAGACTAGAGACTTACTTTTATGGTGGCACCTACTTTAAAAACAAATAAAGTCAGGGAATAGAGTGCCTACTATCCATATTTGAAAATCTCAGACCCTGGTATTGGGAAATGGCGGCTGATGGATATTTGTAGCTCTCAAATTCTCAGGTTCCCATACAACCAAACTCATAAAATGATCAGTTTTCTAAGATATTAGGTACATACCATTGTACAACATCACTGGTTGTGAGATGGAGAGCGATTTAAAATTTCTGATTGTTAGCCCAACTTTAATCATAGCTTTAGTATACACACTGTACTTAGAAGGAGAAGGACTTAAGCTGGTGACTGTCTTCTGGTCATCTTGGTCCATCCAGGTCCAATGTACCTAGACAATCAAGAGTTTTGGCCTGAAACTCCTCTTGAAAATACCCCAAGAGACTGGTCTGAGGTCCCTTCTCAGGGGGACCCTGATCCCAAGGGTGGTGGGATCGTTGTCAATGGAGACACTGAAAACAGGGCTGAATGCACAGCTCACTGTCGACTCATCATGTGCCAACACTGGGTGCTAACATTGCACTGTACCTTACTGATGTAAGACTATTTTTGTGTTTGGGGACTCATACAGTTCATGTGATATCATGGAAGCAATAGATTTATGAAGAAGTGCTCTGGCATTTATTAATCAACTCTTCCCAGGGCCAGCCCTGCTTCAGTTTAGTGCCATGCATGCCAATTAGGTTCTTGGCATGTTTTCCAACTCTTTCCTCCTATAGCTGGTATTCTGTCCTCCAAGGCCATGCAGACTGCTGCAGATCACAGCTGCTGTGTTGAATGAAATCTTAATGGTACCAACCCCTGACCTGGGAGATGAGGCAAGATAACTGCATTTCAAGTGCCTCATTGCCTTCTTTAAGCATTTTTTCTACCCTCCTGTCAGGGCACAGCTTTCAGTTGTGTAACATGTAAAAGAGTACCTACCCTGACATCTGTGCTCTGGACCAAAGTTTAACATACAGCTTTTTATTTTATTTTATTTTATTTTCTGTTTTCAGGATCTGAATTATCTTTCTGAGTTTTAACCTTTGCTGTCCTGGGATAGACTGAGTGCTAAAGTCAAGGTAGAGTCTAGACTACTACATATTTTTTTTTCTTCTTGATGCAGAGGTGCTGTTGCAGATGTAATGGTCACATCTAGCTTTTTTTTTTTTTTTTTGATGTTTTGAAAGGATCTTTTGATTTTAGAGTGTCTGTCTCAATATACGGGGATTTTAGGCAGGGAAAGAACCCAAGAAGTTATACAGTCTAGTCCCATCACAGGTGGAACCTCAGTAACACTGCAAATAAACTGTAACACAGGAACATGGTCTGATGATTGAATCTTAAAACTGATCATCAGGGCTTCACAATTTTACTTCTACCTCTGCTACTGACAAAGCAGTACAAGCCACACGCAAATCATTTTGTTCCCTGCATATTGTTTAATGTAAGATAGGGTTAATAGTATTTTCTCCTGGGCATATTGTAAGAATCAATGAGGGAACAAGCCTAACTGTGTGTAATGACTATTAGTTAAACGAGGCAGATTCAATCAGGAAATACGGTGCCAATTTTTTAGACAAATAATAATTGTCCACTGGGACAACTTCACAAGAAATGAATGAACAGCGTATCCTGTGAAGGCTTTCATATTGTGGTAATACTACACACGCAGAGTGTAAGGCATATCTTTAGATGAAAAATGCTTCTAGAGAGAAATCTCTAATTTATGGGTGAGGAAGCTGAGGCACAGAACAAAGAGAGATTTGACACCATTCAAAAACTTTCTGAGCCATGGGAAGAAAAGTCAGGTCCTGGGGCTTTGGCAGTGCTCTAACAAGCTCTGCAACTCTTCATTTAATTTGTGTTATTTCCAAAACATACACTGTAACATAGCCAAAAGTTTTGGAACTCAGCTCTGAGGCCATCACCATACAAGAGGTAAGATACAGAAGGGTCCACCTAGCCTTAAAATTCAGTACTCTGTAAGTCGCTGATGCTTGTGAGTTACTTAGGAATAATGTGTCCTTCAGGAATAGCTCAGTTAGATAGAGACACACCAGCAAGCCATAGAGCACCTTATGGATGATAAAGTAAAATAATTCAAGGCTCATTATGAAAGGAACCTGTATGGAAATAATCTTCAGTTAAAACCAGAATAAAAGAACAAAGGAATCAGCAAATACCCAGAAGGGTCATGTAGGACACCCTCCCTTGATATGATTAAACAGATGAATAAGTGAATAAGTAATAATCTAATCATAGAGGGTGCCAGGCAAACTCGGCATTAAACTACTGAAGTAGGCAAGTTTTTCATTTGTGACCAAATGACCTCATATTTTTTTTCCATCTGCTTCTATTAAGCAGAGTCGTTTCTTCCATCAAAGTGGTGGTGAAAAATTTCTCCAACTGTTCCAGAGAAAAAGGAGTAAATAGTTTCTTCTACAGGGGGACAGTGAGAAATTAATGCTCTGATGTGTTCTTTCCTAAAATCAGGGAGAATTTTAATACTAATTTCAGGGAGCTGCTGGGGGAAGGCTGGGCCCTGAACTGAACAGGCCTGATCTTGTATTACTGAAAGCAATAGTCACTTTACTGGTGAGTCACAAGAAACAATATCAGAAACTGAGATTTTGGAATAGCTCCCATCTCTGAAGAATGGGTAGATCCTTGACCATATTCACAAGAAGATGATCTGTGTCCCAGTGAACTTTGATTACTCTGGAGTCTGGGTCATAGCAAATTCATGCTGGCTTCCATCTTCTTCCATATTTTCATCTACACAACGCTTTACACGACTATCTGCCTGTGTGGAGTGTTACAGTATGCAGTAATTAGCACTGGAGACCTTCATGTAAATTAGTTATGTAGTAGAGCAGGAGAGCCACATACCTATTATTGAGAGGAAAGATAACAGAAAAAGGGAAAGTCAGACTTAGACTGGTTCAGCACTTACTCATGCCTGCATGAAGCTAGCATGGTTCTCCCACTAGTGATCCCTCCTGCAGAGCTTTTGATGTGAGACTTTAAAGCATTGTGAGAGATACTGTAAAGAAGACTCAATGCCCCACAGTCTATTCTGCAATAGATAGAGCAGCCAAGGACCTAACCTGAGTGACTTTCCTGAGAGCACCCAGGAAGTCACACAGCTGGGAGCCAAAACCACACTCTAATCTCTTGTCTTTCAACCCAGTCTCCGATCAGTCAGCTTGTTTTGAGAGGAAGTGTCCATCCCAATTGTATCTTTGGCCAAACTTTGTTTCTGCTGGTACGGATGAGATCAGACTTTGGTCCACTCAGTCCACATGGGTTGAGAATATGAAGTTTGATCATGAGCCATCCTTACCGTACTGGCACAGCACTTCTGCAGGCCTACTCCAAAAACTACAGTGTTTGAATGGTACGTATGGAAGTAGGGAGTTCTATTTTGTTTTATTGAACTTCATGAAGCTCAGAAGACTAAAAACAGTCCTGATATTACTCCCTTCTACTCAAAGTATTCAAAATGTGTTGTTCTTAGGCAACAGTAAAAAGTTCCTTCCAGGGTGTAAGTTTCTTTTTTTCCCAAAGTATCTGTTGCAAAGACTGAATTGGTGATTTTGGTGCTATGCCACTTGGCAGGAGGAAAACAGTACAAAGAGAAAATTTAGTTATTCATTTATTTACAGAATAATGAATATTATTAACAAGAAAATTCATAAAGATTAGATGGGGTGGTAAGGGAGGGGAACAACTTTAAAAAATTTGGCAAAAATAGTAGCTTCTGTATTATAAAGATTTGTAAATCAATGGGGAAAAAAAGAACAGGACATTATGTCAAATTAATTATCACAAAACAAAGAAGTAAGAGAAGCAGGGACAGTCTTAGCTCTGTATTTAATAGAGGAAACAAGACAATACTAGCCCCATTTAACTAGTAAACAGGATGACCATCTCACCTTGCAAGTTGGAGGTGGAATGTAAATTGGGCTTCCTACCTCCAGGGCTAATTCTGGACAAGCAGATGCTTAGCTGAGATGAGAAATTAAGTCAGCATGAACTAATCGACAGTATCTGAAGGAGAGACTATTCAGGATATTCATAATAGCTTGACTTTCCCCTATTAGATTCCTTTCTGCCATAGGATCACAAAGCATTACATAAACCGCAGTTCACTAAGTTTTTTGATGAAGGTTTTCCTTTCTTATTTTAAAGAGTGAGTAAGGGTTATTAACATGTTCTAATGGTGAGTAAACCAAGGCACAGAGAAGTCATTACTTCGACCCACAAATCCAGCTGAAAGCATCCCTTGACTGCTGAGAGCCATGCAACGAATTCTGGGAGACCTGCCAACACAGCCAAGAGCCAGGATCAGTGACTCACATTGTCATGAGGGGATGAGAGGTGATTTACACTAGTGCGGTTCAGGCAGTCAGAGTCAGGCTGGACTGGTGCTGTCAATGCAGAATGCACCAATGGACCGCCAACTACTGCCTCAAAAGCTGGATGCTGGTGGCAGAACCAGGCATGAGATCAAACCCAGACCTTGAAACCACTGTCTCCTATCTTCTGTTGGTATTTTTGAAATGCTCTTTTCTGGTAGGACATTTTTCATGACTTTTTATAAGCTGGTGAATTCAAAGATTAGTCTGCAACACTGCTGCTGATGGAAACAGGGTGAAAGAATAGGAATTTTCCATCGACAGAAAAGCAGAATAGAGGTAGACATGAGAATGGTTTGCTAGATGAGAGGCAGGAGGGAACTGGCAAAGGCAAGGAGAATAAATATATTGGAGAATATATTATACTGGAGAATAAATACTTCTCCAAATTTACAGGAGAATAAGTCATTGACTAGCATTGCAGTGCAGGAGATCTAAGTGAGATTTGGAGAACTTTTACTAAAGGGATGGGTAACGGCGCTCTGGGCTGTCAAGGCAGGGAGGTCTCTAGAAACAAATTGTACAGTCGTTGCTCTGAATACTTTCTCTAGCGTGAAACCTCTCTAGAGGTAGGAAGATGGAGTAGGTCTCTCCCTGTGCTGCTGTCTATGATTAGGTGTTTTTCTTCAAACTGTGGTTGTTTAAGGGGCTGGGATATTTGCTGTGAACTCTCTAGTTCCTAATATGGAGTCTCCTTTGCTATATATGCATCTTTCATACTATCCTTTTTTGCTATCTCAGTAAAGACACTCACTTTGGTTGCTAAGCCAATATCATATATCAGGAAACAGGCTGCCATTTACATGTGCTCTTCAACATTGTAAGTTTTTTGGCAAGAGTTCTAAACGGAAAGAAAATGAAAATCTCCACTGAATAAGACATTAAATAGCTGAATCTAAGCAAAATCACATTATCTGTTGGTTTCATTTATTTTCTAGGTAAAATGTTTCTTATAGAGCTTGTTTTCTAGCATACGCATTTTTCAGAGTAAATTCCAGATATTTATTGGTTATTGATTTTCAGGGAATGATTGATTTGTTGAAATAGTTCCTTGCTTGTTCTGGACCCTAAAGAGAGAAGAAAAGGTTAATAAAAGTTATACTTCAGTGAGGACTGTTGATTACGGATTTTAATGGGTTTTCATCACCAGTTTATTGATTGGTTTGTTAGATCATTAATAGCCCTTGGCTTTGGTCTGGGCCATTAACTAACACAGTTGTCATTAGCTGTTGGTAAAAGACTAGCTCTTGCACTGAGCAACCAGCTCTGTTAAAACCCAGAAGGTATGAGGTGGGACTCTCTAGACCATCACTTGTTTGGTTTATTGGTGTTGTATAAACATCGTATCAGGCTGTTTATCTTTGCAGGGATCAGAAACTTTACAGGGTGCTGGGTCATGTTTTTTTGTTCTTTCCTTGAACTGCTAAAGAGAGCTGCCTTTGCACTTTTTGGAGGCAAAATCTCCACTTTCTCTTTGGTTCCTTATTAAAAAAAAGAAAGGGTTAGTTTAAAATGATGTTTCTTGGTTGATACATTAGAGCCCTCCTGGTTTACACCATCAGAAGATCTTTGCTTGGAAGCTTATTTTCATGCTTGCAAAAGATGTGGGACTGAAAGCTGTGGAGATTAAAATCCACAGTACAGGCAGAAAGAAGCTGGACTCCATCCATCCTGCCTCAGTAGTGTCCCTCCAACCAGATCTCAGATGGTGGAGGAGGAGTCTCAGTTTCATTAACAGATATCAGCAAGGAAGTCAGTAGTACTTTTTTGCCTGTAAGTTTCTGAGATGCAAGCACCAACCTGATCAGAAATTGAGGAAGGACCACAAAATCCAGAAGGGAGCCAGAGAATGGAAAATTCCCCCCCCCCCCTTTTTTTTCTTTTTTTTCCCCTGAATCACTAATTCAAACAGGAAACAAGCCAGCCAATCCTCTAGAAGTGAAACTCCCCATTTTTCATTCTGAATTCCCCTGAGCCAACTTCCCACCATGGCATTTCTCCAGAACACAAAGAGCTTGAGCTTTTCTATCTCTGCTTTCCCAGAAGAGCAGATCTTTCTCTAAATAGGTTCTCCTAGAGGCAAAACCTTCATCTTTCCAGCACTACAAAAGCAATTTCCATCATTTTTGGTGAATCTGGGTGCTCAGAAAAAAAAAATCAACCAAAAGACAAAAATAAACAGAATGCATGCAAGCTCCAAATATTCAACAAAAGTGCCAACACTATTTTATTTTACAAATGCTATTGGTGGCAAAATCTGTTCCAGATCAAAACCCCGGGAATTCAATTCTACAGTCATTCAGGATCTTTTGCCTGCTTCCCCTCCCTTCATTCCTCCTCTGGAATTCAGTCATGTCAGAACTGGCAAGGGAGACATGGAAAGCAAGAATGCATTATTTTTAGTGTTTGTGTCTTGCAGACAAATTGTGATCCTCTAAGTCACATTAGTTTCAAAATCATAATAATAATAATAATACCAGCTAAGAAGAGAGGAAGGGCTAATGTCTGCATGCAGCAGATTCTGCAGCACAGTTCCTTTCTGTGGAGCATCATTTGTGCTAATGTATCCCAGAGAAGCTTCATATCTGATTATGGGCCATGCAGAGAAAAGCAAGGAAGCTCCCTTGAAAATAACTGCTTGGAGCTGTAATCTTTCAGAGTTCATCAGCTAGGCAATGAGTCAGGGCTGATGCAGTTCAGTGGGACGTCCTCTGAGGAAAGAAGAAGGTGGGGCTGCTGTCTGGGAGGTGATGTTCTTTTGCTCCTAATATTCACCCTTCCCCTCCCTTTTCCTCATTTCCTAGCCTATCTTGATAAGATATTGCAGCTATAACATTAAAATGCATGGATCCTGATAGCTGTGATTGCTAAAGACATACTGAGCTCTTCAGAACCCTTAGGAATGGGTGAATGATGAGTAAACTGGGTGATGGACATTGTCCACAATTGTAGCATCTCGGAGGGAGTTTCCCTCTGATTTCTTGCCCCAGTTTCAGGGTGATGTTTGGATCCCTTTCAGTGTGGAGGAGATTAGCTGACAGATCCCTCAGTGGAGCACTTTTAACGCTAGTAGGGATTGAGGGCTGTGTCAATACCAGAAGGCCCAGCTCAGGATGTTGGCTGCTGGGGCCTGGCTGTCAGGAAGAGCTGAGCCCTCTTTCCTGCGATCAGCTCTACTCTAAATACTGGACTTGGCTACCCACATGGAAAACCTCACTCCTGCAGAGCACCATGTGGTAGACTTCCCAGGGCCTTCAGGAAGGCTCAAGGTTTCAGGACCTTAGCATTAACTGTAGGCAGAGAAGGAAGAAGAGATTTTCTCAGTGGATCTGTTCTCTGTCTACCGTATTCTTCAAGTCCTTCTCCAAATGGGTTAACCTTGTGACCTTTCCCTCCCACAGATTTAAGTTGCCTCCTGAATTTTTCTCTAATTTCTATCTGCATTCTTACCAAATCTCCTTCCTCCCACCAGCCAAACCATCTCTGAATTCCTCTTTTCAAGGCTGTCACTAGCATATACTATGACCTAACAACATGAATGAATCCCAGGCCTCCACAGCAAGGTTCTTCACATACACAGGCTTAAAGATAGGGATATATTGACGTGTAGGATCTGCAAGACGCATGGCCTAAGATTTACGTCTTCCTCTACCCCTTCTTTAGGTACCATGTCCCTAAAAGGTGGTTTTCTTCATCTCTGGAGATGGATCAGTAAGGACCAGTTTTAACTTACAGTTTAAAATGTAGTCATTCCTTATTACCCAGAAAATCCTCTGACAGCAGCATGCCATGTATCTGTTTAACTGCATTTATCTGTATACACACAGGTTAGTGCAAACACAAGTCCCCAGAGTAATAAAAGATCCAAACTCCTTTTAGCTGATAATTTACTGAAGCAGCATCTTAGCATAACATCATGAAACGTACAGTTATCGGTTCTGGCAGGGTTCTCTTTGTAATAGCTTGATCCGCTTTCTACTGAACAAGAGTAGAATTGACTGTAGGACAGTAGCGTATTTTCCAAGAGCACAGCCTTGTACTCTGAGTATCCCAGGGCACTCTATAAAGTAATGAGTTAGACTGGCAGCACGGTGGCTATGGGAAGAAAACAAAACAGCCAGCTCAGCTATGCTTATGCTTTATACGTTTGGGATTTGCTTTATTTGCCAGCACGCGGCTTCTCTCTGTGCCTTTTTGTGGTGAGGTGCCATGAGAGTGCAGCTGCGTTTGAGCAGGGTCCCCACCAGAGACAGGCAGAAGGCTCCCCACCTGTGCTGCTTGCTCTGCAGGGTGCATCTCGGCTTTCCTCCCTCCCCGTTTTCCCTAGTGCTGCAATGCAGTGTCAGCACTGGTTGCAAGCCCAAGCCCTAGCACAGAATCTGACTCTGCCACAGCCTCCTGGCTCTGGGGAGGAGCAGGAAAATGCTTGGCCCCTCTCGCAGGCCAGCTGCAGTCCGCCTGCACGCTCTGGGAGAGAAGGCAGAAGGGGGGGCTGCAGGGCAGCGTAAGGAGACCTTCGCTTGTGCTTCTGCTGAGAAAGAGCAAAAATCAACAGAGCCAGTGTTGCACGGGGCTCCCTGTTACTGCCTCTCTGCAGTTCTCTGGCAGAGAGGCAATTCCTCCTGTTTCTGGGCTTATTCCTTGCAGCTGAGTGGGACGCTGCGGTTTCCCGGAGGATCTGGGTTAAGCTGTTTCCTACGTAGCATGGCTCCGTGAACCTTGAACTTTCGCTTTGGCTCTCAGCCTGAAATACGGTCAAGTTTTGGAAAAGGAAATTCAAGCAAAAACTCCAGGCTCGAATACCTCTGCAGTGCCAGGCATTAGGCCGTCGCTCTGAGCACAGTGTCTGTGTGTACTACAGTGCTTGCCTCAGCTTTCCCAAAAATTCAGTGAAAATTCACAAACCGCTCCAGGCTCTGGAGACGTAGATCAGGTTGGCAGCGAGACTGGCAGCCAGGAGGCTCTCTGGAGTGGGCAGCTGCACTGATCGAGTGGGATTTGGGGAAGAAAATGCAGCATTAGATGGAATAATATTCCTTTCCACTCTGATGCTCGTAGCATTTTCAAATAGAGAGGAAGGAGTGCTCCTTAAAACCTGGCAGGAGATGCTAAACTGAGGGTGAGGACCTATCTTCCAGCATCATATCTTCCCATTCAGTATTCATTTCAGATTTTTTTGAATGTCAGCAATCTGGAGATGACAGAGATATGAAGGGCTCAGGAGGTCTACTCGGCAAGGTTTTCTGTAGTGAATTTTCCAACTTATCCAAGTTTTCATTGAAATGAATTGATCAGCGGCAAATCCTCCCGGTCTCTTGGGAGTCTGTGCAATATTACATATCGATATGATCTTTTAAAACTGAGAACTGTGTCTCACTAATCTGATTGTTATTGGACTAGCTAAATAATAGAAGAAAGTGTAATTACAGTGGAATTACATTGCAATTAAAATGTAGTTACACTGTGGTTTTGCTGCTCAATCAATAATTCTTTTCATTGCTATAATAAGAATATTAAATGTATGAGTGAATGGTTTGTGATAGCTCTCTGTTGTCCCTATGCTACGTAAATAGAACATACACCACTGCAATACCACACCATGATCCCTCCAATCATACCTTATTTTGTGGGATGTGAGGGTGCGTGTGCATGCATATCTGTAGACATATATAAAATACTAATATATTTAATATGTTCTATAATTACCAAATATATTATTACATTATCATAAAATTATATTGAAATAATAATATATATTGCAATGTAATATAATTATATTGCATTTATATTTGTGGTTCTAAAATGTGTTAGAAAGCATGCTTATCATAATTACCCTGAAATTGCTCTTTAACAATAGTGGAATTATAGTCACCATATTGTGAAATATAACAGTGTTTTTTTTATACATTACTTGTATTCAAGTACAGCTTAGAGGACCTTCTAATTGGTATCTGCTTAGAAGATAGAAATCTTCCATTGGTACCAGGGTACCGGAGTGAGGTCTAGTAAGAAACTCCGTCTCAGCAACAATTTTTTCGGCACGCAGCCCCTATGTGGGGTCTGAATCCCTGTGTTGGCGTTCAGTTACTGCCTTCCCATGAACAGTGTATTCACTAAGCAGTGCTGTTAATGAGTTTGTCTATGGAAACTTATGCCTTCTCCTGGGGCACCAGGGCAGTATTTGTTCACAAACGTGTCCATGAAAGCTTGGCTGTTGGTGCAGAGCAAACCAAGATGTTTAAGATGTTCAGATCACCATGGCTTCTCCAAAATCCTGCCACGCTGCAGATGCCTATTTATCTCTGTAGACAGCTCAAGGAACCTAGAGTCTCCAACTCAGATTTACACCTCTGTCTTTCAGTCATCGAATGTTAGTTCAAGGTAATCCCTTCTGGGTGTCTTCCAACTTTGCCCTGCCTACATCTTAGACATGGACACGTAGTGGTTACACTACTTCAATTTCCTTTTCAGCCTCCCAGTGTGTGAGCCATTTTTATCCATTCTGGCCATCAGTTGTTCGTCTCAGGCAGGGGAGGCAGAGCTGGAGATACTGCTGTCCCAAACAAGGTTAGGTGTCCAAGCTCTGGTGGCTGCCCAACGGAGCCGATACTCTGTGGGCTGCATAGCTCTTCAGCTGCCTCACCAAACCAATGCCAAAGAGGCTGAGAATGAAGCAGTCTGTCCTAAGCATATTAACAGACCACTTAGCTGATGTGTGGCCTGATATTTAGGTCCAGCATAGAGGATTTTCTAGTGAACGGCCATTGTCATTGTAGTTTATTCTCAGAATTAAAATCTCAATTTCTTGAGAAATATCTGTATTCTTAAGATTTGATCTGCCAAAAGCAGGAACAAACATCCTGAAACAACGTTTACTTTCTTCAATATTTATGATTCACCAAAACAATTGCTCTTGGCAATTTGCGAAGCAGGAACTTTATTTAAGTAAAAATTATTTGGGCAAATATACTGTGATGTAGGTTTGGACAAGAACGTGGCTGACTGTGTGGGCTCCTTACAGGATATTCAAGGAGCTCAAAGCAGAGGAGGATGAATCAGGATGAATGAGCTAGAGAAAAATCAAGAAAATGCATAAAGGAGATTTCTACAGCTGCATGAAAACAATATATAGGCATTGAACAGAGGAATAAAGACATGGATTCCTGGCCCCACTGACGTCAATGAGGCTTCTTGGATTCAGTGAATAACTTTGGATCTTAATCAAAGACGGCTGGTAGTTATTTCTTAAGGAAATAACTAAAAACTATACAAACAGCTTCCTACACCACTTGAATTCAAGTTCTAACTCCATCATTTACCAGAGGCCACCTGAGAAATAAGTTGACGTATTCGTGACATTAACTCTGCAGTAGCTGGACATCTTCATATCATTGTCTTTCCTCTTTTGGTCCTAGAATATATAGTGTTGCCAGTAGCATGTCTTTATGATTTGTTAAATCTTCATCTCTCTTTTTTTTTTATATATATAAGAAGCTTTTTGAGATTTTGAATTCAAACAGAAATCATCATTACTCGAATCACTCGGAAAATCTATAAAATGTTGCAAATCGTATTGAAGGAGGTCATCAGTTCCCCTGTTCACGGAAAGATGAAGACACTCCAAGGAGTCTTCTGCCAGGGGCAGACTGATTGTCTGAGGTGGGATCTCAGTCCTGTCCTAAATGGTCTGAGCGATTCAGAGAGGCAGAGGGTCTTTGGGGTAATGCATAGCTAGACTCATACTGTGAAAGCAGAGTAGAGATACGAGTTTCTTATAATAGATAGGACAATTCAGATCTGAAGTTATTTTTTCAAATACGGTTGATCTTTGCCTTCTAAAAGGCCCACTTTATGTTCTTCCTTCTCCCCTGTCATCATGTTATCCACCTTTACTTAGCACTAACTGAGGCACTTTTCACATTTGTTTTTCTCGCCTCTCATTTACAGCTCCTTCCTGAGTCTTTGAAGTGAGGCGGTGTTGGTACTTAGTAATCAGTCAGGACTTCTCAATACAATCTCAAGAAGTGCTGAGGCTGAAGAATATTGCTAAGAATATTTTAAAGTTTCTAAGAATATTTTACTGGTAACTTAGGGAGGTAGATAAAGGTTTAACTTAAAGGGTGGTTGTGAGTAGAGCTGGCCAGTCATTCCAGTTTCCAGTAGGCATCAAAAGACTTTGTGTCATTTTGGTGAGAATGAAACTACCACTCATTATTACAGAAAAAGAAAAAGAAAAAGAAAAAGAAAAAGAAAAAGAAAAAGAAAAAGAAAAATAAAAAAAAAGAAAAAGAAAAAAGAAAATGAAAAGAAAAAAGAAAAAGAAAAGAAAAAGAGAAAGAAGAAGAAGAAGAAAAGGAAAAGGAAAAGGAAAAGGAAAAGGAAAAGGAAAAGGAAAAGGAAAAGGAAAAGGAAAAGGAAAAGGAAAAAATCAGACTCTGAAATGACAAAGTGGCACTCATGTGCCTGCCTTTCATTTTTGGTCAGCTGTAGAAATTGCTATTGCTCAACATTTTCAGCAGGTTTCCAGGGTCTATGGTTAGACCTCCAAGTTCTGGTCTTTCTTTTGAGTTGAATGTTGTAGGAAAGTTTCTTGTAAAGTCGGATTCAAAGTTAACTAGACTGGAGACACTTCCAGTAAAGTGCACGGCATTCACATAACCACGTTTTCTTGCTGAAACTTTGTTCTCCTGTAAAATTTCCTACGGATTCTTACCTTTATTATCTGAGTTATGTAACATGCTTTGAGATTCCCCAGAATGGCAAGGAGCATAGAAGTGCAATGCAGCAGTATTAGCTGTTTGCCACAGTCTGCATCCAGGATTGTTATACTTTCCCTGCAGCAGGCAAAATGGCAAAGAAAACAAGTAAGAATTTCACCTAGTGCCATTAGGTGGGTGGACAGAAGCATTTTCACTAGGGTCTTCTGACTAGCATAGAACTGAAACAGCACTGTTTCTGCTCAAAATAGCATGCCACAGGCAGAAACATTTTGTTTTTGCTAAAACCAAACAGAGTTGCTAAGAAACGAATATTGCAGATACGGAAATCCACAAAAGGTTTGACAGTTGCTGAACGGTGCATGCTGGAATGGGTGGTTTAGCAAACATGACCGTACAGATAGCGGAGAGGAGCCAGCTGATTCCCTAGCTAGGCATGGGCCTTCCAGGAAGAAGCCCATCAGTTGCTCATTACATCCTTTTCTCCAGTATGAATATAGCTGGTGAGTGATAACAGCCCTGGCTGTGTAAGAGGGGCAAGGCACACAGAGAACAGAGGATTTGGAAAACTGGGAAGACTGAGTAGATAGAAGGGTTTAAAGGACATGACGCTCGAGTGTTCCTGCCTCTCAGAGCTGGGAGCAGCAAAGCTTGGTGAGTGCTTACAATCCTTCTAGTATTTGCTCCTGAAGGTCCAGTCTTGACAACCCTTATTTAGTGCTTAGTTTCTTGGACACCTAAGTACAAGTCATGAAGTTGGGTTTGTGTCTCAGTCTATCCTTTAAACTCTGGGTTAAGCCAATGCCCCACCGTGATGAGGGTCAGTGACAGGTACCAACTGTTGGTACCTGTTCTTGTGTTTGTGAACACCTTTAGGTCCTTTTGGGGTTCCTGGGGATGGTGGGTCATTTGTGGCTACGCAGGAGTCAGGTTATTACCCCCAGTATACCCACACTAGGCAGTCAAATTTTAGGTACTGCAATTCCCTATGCTAGGAAAAGAGATCTTACACAACTTTCCTACCAACTAATAAATGCACTATAACCCAAAAGTGGCTGCATTTCAGCATGTATGTGACTGTGTGCATGGAGATTCTCCTTAAATTATGCTTGGAGAGCAGTATGGATGAAAAAGACAACAGAAATATGAGACATTGAAGGGATGGTTGTCCAGTACAGTGGCACAATGCTTGGTTTAAAGTTTGAGAAGCCTGTCCATGAATGATCACTACCTGGAACAGCTCAGGAGCCATCTCTTCTCCAGTGCATTGCTGTTATTGTTAGGTACATTCTTCAGGAGGGTGGGTTGGGGAAAAAAATGACATATTAAAATAGAAGATAAAAGCAAAGCAAAGTAAAACTGAGCCAATCCGATTAATAAAGAATGCCAGGAGTTGGTGTTAATTTGTGTCTGATTTAAAGTGCCTAGTGGGTGGAGAGAGAACAGCCCACAAGAAGCAGCTGGGCTCCTTTTCCATCCCCCAGCCCTGCTGTTGGTGCGGCATGATGGGGGAAAGAGGAGCGCACAATCAGGCGATTCATCCCCACGCTGTCACACTTTGCAAAGGCAAAGGAGAAGAAGGGAAGAGTGAAGCAAGAGGGAGAAAAAGGCAGCAATCCACATCTCATGAAAAAGCGCTAGCAGCAAACATTATGCTTCTATTAGTCTAACTAAGGTCATCTTATCCTATCAACATTTACTGGCCCTTCATGAGATGTTGGTAGGCAGCCCTGACAAAAAGAAGATCTTGAATTGATACCTTTTCTTGCCTGGTTGCCAGGGTCAGGGATACCGAGTGACGAGGAGAGTGCTCAAATCAGCCGCAGTGGGGCTAGAAGGGTTCACAGACACCTCTCAAGGCCAGCGTTCCTGATTTATTTGCAGAACTGGGTAAGATAGAGATCAGCTTCCCCATAAACTGCTGCTTGCTGATGAGGAGCAAGGGAGAAAGCACTGCTGAGGTCATTTGCATTGCAGTGTCTCCCTCTGCATCCCTTGTGCTAAGTAATCCCTGAGTGCCTAACAAGGGATTTCTCAAAGCATCTACTGTGAATTGGCTATAAATCTCCAGATGTGACCTTGTCCTGATTTACTAGCCTATAACAATAACAAACAAAAATCCCATCGCCAGCAGAAGGTAGGCCTGGCCAACAGGATCTCATATTTTCTAGGAAAAGATGATGAAGGGTGGGAATCACACTGTCATGGTTGCTGACATGAAGGGTAATCCAGGAAAGACCTGACTGCCTTGCCTGGGAGCCAGCTGAAGATGTAGGGACACCATCCAAATGACAGGTCAAGGTGGGAACTTTAGCCAGCTGGCTGGCTTACGCTCAGGGCTGCTATCTATAATAGTGGTTCCCCTGAACAGGCAAAGGTGGTACTTGGATTTGCTTTGTGTTTTTTTCCAGAACAAGACTTTCCCCATGAGGAGAACTCTTCCAGGGAAACCCAAGAGGACTAGCCCCTTGCTGTTCATGTCCATTTAGTCCCTGGCTTCTGAGGCGATGTCTATCCTAATAAATAAATGAGGGATTAAATACAAGCATGAGTGTTATCCCATGATCATCCAGACTGCTTAATTGCTTGCATGCTCCCTGGTGCAGTTTTGGCCCAAGACAATGCCAGGACACAGTTTGGTAGATGGCTGAGCCAAGGGACTTTTTCCCGCAGGTCCGTAGGATGAGGCCAGCTCATTTTGCAGGGGAAGAGAGCCGAGGTGTGTGGATGCATGCTGTGCCATGCTCGGCCCCAGAGCCAGAGAACAGCCCCTGCTCTGTTTTGTTCAGTAGTATAGACATAGCCTGTGGAGACAGACAGCGAAAGGGCAAATTAGCATTTAGTTGGCATGTGAATTTCTGTTCTTTAGGAACAAAAGGAGGACCATCTGCTCATTGTGTCTCGCACGAGGTGGGGGCTTTCGCTCGCAAACAACCTGCGCTGGATTACAGCCAGTCACTGAACGTGCAAATGCAGCAAGCTCTCTTAGTTGTGCCCTGGGAGATCCAGGCCATCCACCTGGTCCCTTTCTGTGATGGGTCAACCTACCCTCTGGGCAAAAAAAGGCAACATTCCTCGTCTCTTGGTGGTTTCCTGGAAGGATTGCTCCTCTCTTTCATATTTGCTGGTTTATTGAGGCTGATTCTTTGACCTCACATGTGGGTTTGTTATAGCAGGGCTGCTTGGGAAGATGAAGATCTATATAGGCTGCTGTGTTTTTGTGAGGTTTCTTTAAATTGATGCTGGGGTAGAAGCAGGAAGAATAGTCTAAAAATCTTTCTTTGGAGGAAATGGGAAGCATAACAATTGCCTGCACGTGGTTTTACAGCTAAAGTCCCTTTTAACAATGTCTTGGGCAGTAGTTTAAATCTAAGTCCTACCCAGGGTCTACAGACACAATAATCCCCCAACTCCCCTCCAGCTCCTCACTCCAATCCTGCCTGCTCATCTCCTCCACCAAAAGAGAAAGCCCATACAAATGAAGGAGCATCTGAAAATCACAGGCTCTGATGTCATCTCCATGATGAGGCATCATCTGAGCGAGTCTCAGAATAAATATAAACCATCCTCCTTCAATTCTTCATCTTCATTAAGGCTGCATGCAGGCAGGTAACTAACCCCAGCCCTGAACCAGCATACTCTTAATACTACACAAATCACTCTCTGATGTCCTATAGCATCTCTTGTGATTATACAAAGCCCACAGAAGAGAAAAGAGGAAGCATTTGCCTCCTGTTAACCCCTATGCTTGCCCTTCAACTATGCTCTCTTCCCCCTCTCCCCCCGCCCCAACCTCGTTCCCCCCATAAGCATGCTGCTCAAGGGTGCCTGGAGAGAAAGACTGAAAAGAAAGAGGAAATGAGTGCATCTGGCTCATTTATGCAAAACTTGAACTGCTTGTTGTGGAGCTGATCAATGAGACCCAAGGAATAATCCAGCTTATTAGCGCTTCTGCAGTGATTGCATTCCCCTGTCCGGCTGTCTGCATGTGAGATTCTTAAGATTTGTTATGGGCAAGCCTAGAAGCTGGTGTCTGCCCTGAGGAGTTTGCAAGGAAAAGAGGGGTCTCCAGGGAGTGGGGCAACTGAGCACCTCTTGCTCTGCAGCATGGAAAGCTCAGACATGGTACTGCATAGATTTGGGTTTAAGACTTCAGATGAGTTTGGACTGAGACAGATCACCATCCCAACTATCTCTTTTCCAGGTGGTTCGCTGGCCCAGTTTGTGGCATAGCATAGGACAAGGAATGTGGAAGGCAATACCTATGAAGTCACTTTGTTTTGGTGAGGGAGAGAGGTTAGCCATGTGGATGCAAATTGTGACATTCCTTTTGGTTTCAGAGCCAGAACAGGCCCTGGCCTTAATTCCTTTAGTAGTATGGGACTTTGGGGAGGCTACTAATATCCCTGCACTTCTCTATGATAAACACAAGAATATTTGCTTATGGAAGGAACAAAGGTCCATCCACATCCATCTGGACACAGGGAAATCAAGGAAAGGCTCTTCCCTCTTTTTGTACCCTCTCAGCTCCTATGAAGGAGAGAAGTAGACACTTCTGAGACTGACAGTTGTGTCCAGACCATCATCTTTAACAGAAACTGATGGATGTGTCCTCTATAAATTCTCTAACCCATTTTGGAACTTGTTTATACCTTTAGCCTCCAGAGCATCCTGTGGCACTGAATTCCCCAATAGGATTACAAGCTTTGTGAAAAAGTGCTTCCTTTTGTTTGAGTTCAACTTATGGGGTCGATAAGGATGGCTTTTTGTGTTATGAGGCTTAATTCACTCCTGCCCTCCCTGTTCCTTGAGGACTCTGGAGAGAAGGTGCTGTAGAAATACATGGATTTATCATTCTTTTGTTTTGTAAATGGAAGTTGAAAACTTCTGCTACTTCAAGGTCATGGCTGGATCCAAAACCATCTAGATGTGGACTTTGAAGAAGGAGTAGATATGTTTCTGATTCTTTCCACCTTCAGGGCCTGCATTCAGCTTGGTTAAAAAGGTCCCTTCTCTTTACATTCACTTGCTTGGACATTTCTACCCTCTCCATGTCATGGGGAAAGTCCTGTTCACCCACCGTGGCATGGAATCAGAAGACTCCAGAGCTCCTCATTTCAGACCATGCAGAAAAAGCCAGAATCAGTCCTATATCTAGGATGTTCCTTTAGCTCAAGCCCCCCACTTGCGTTCCCCACTCTGTGGTGGGGGAAAGTGAGGCAAGGGATGGTTAAAGTGATGATAAAGGTACTTGTAGTTTAGATGCCTTTATTTCTAGGTGTGCCCTTTGGACTACAGCCTAGATCTCCATCTTCCTGGTGAAAGGTGCCATTTCCCCCGAGTCAGGAGATATAAGTCTCAACCAAATCTAAGCAATACCATTTTGTGATCTCTCTGCATGGAGCTTAAATAAACAGACATTTTCATTGGAAGTTAGGTGCCTAAAATTACAAGCTGCTTTCAAAAAAAAGTCTTTCTCAGGAAGCTGAGGTTCTGGTGTCAGGAGGGAAAACGTTCCCAATCTAGCTTTAACTATGCTGAGACTGTATCATTCAAAACCTGCGCATGCTGCATTCTTGAGGTTGCTTTAGAAAATTGAATCCTAATATAGTCTTTCCTTCTCCCCAGCTGCTGTCTGGGAGGTTTAGCCTCATCCTTGGGGGTAGTGTTAACACTGCTTGTCAGATGGGGAAACTGAGGCATAGACATTGAGAGAGAGCACAAAGCCATAAAAGGAAGTCAGTGCAAGAGCTCACATTAAATCTCCTGTACCACCAGGGCTGGCAGCTGACCATGATTGTCCCCCATTGCTCAGCACTGTAAGGAGCTGTAAGACACCAAAGTAGCAATTCATCTGTCTGGTACTGAGATAAGCCCCAGAACTTGCGCCAGTGCAGATCCTAGGTTGAAACTGCTTTCTGAAGCAGTCGCTTGGCGTTTTGCCCTCTCTTCTCTCCTTCTCTTTGTCCAGCCCAGCTGCAGGCCACCGTGGGGGAGGCGAGGGGCAGCTTCAAGAAGTTGTTCATTACCAGGGAGTCTAGACAGACTGGGCAGAGCTGGAGGTGACTTGATTCAGGAACCATCTCTTCCTTTACCCTTCATGGACCTTTTGGCCACCTCTGCATTACAGAGGGCCAGAGTATGATCTGAGGAACTGGCCCATGACTGCACATCTCAGGGAACTCCCTGGCATGGTTTTGGCCGCTGTCAGTGAGTGCCAGCCCAGAGAGCTCCTGGGCACATCTCAGGAGATAGCATTAGACACTGTGATCAAGGCCGCTCTTCTTTGGGGGATAGGCAGGCATATAGGCATGAGCTTTACAAAGGCTCCTGGCCCCAGGGGTGAGAAAACAGGTCCTGGTCTGCTTGGTCTACATGGGATGTGCCAGTAAGCCAGTGTGTGCACTGAGCGCTGGCCTATGCCCTTCCGGCTGGGAGAACTGCGAAGTTTGATTCTCTGTCAACTAATTCTGGGCAGCTGGGAAGGGTGCAAACCCACCCACGGGCATGCACACCCAGACAACCTTAAGCAGTCCCACTCCCTGGGGACTGCCACTCTGCCTTTGGTGCTTTTAACCTAGCGCTGACTTTCTAATCAGTTGCATGCTGGCCCCTAGCATGAATGAATGGTGAGGGAAGCGGTCTGACTCATGTCTGCTTTCTGCCGCTTATAAGGATGACCTTGCTGTCAGAGGGCCTCTTTTGTAGCCATCATAACGAGGAGCAGGGTGAGAGCAGAGAAGGATTTCCAGAGGCAAGCACAGAGAGCCTCCTTGCTCTAGGAAACACGCTCAAGGATTGTCTGCAGAGTACCGACAGACAGAAATAAGCAGCAGGAGGTTTCTAGGATTTGTTGGGGAGAATCTAGGGTGTTTCTGGTTGTGTGTACTGCTCCTATTGAGCATATCTACATTTTAACTGGGATGTATGTCTGCTTTGCATATGGGAAACTGAGGCAGAGAAGACTGTTAATGTCAGGATGAGCTTCATCAGGTAGCTTCTGCCAAGAAGCTTTGCATGAGCCTGTGACCCATCTCTGTGACACATACCATCCTTGAGAAACTCCTGGTCCTGGTGTGTTCCCATCAGGCCACATCAATAAGATTGTACTCAGGTGGAGGAAAGCTGTGAGCAAATACAGCTGCAGCTCAAGCTGAGAGGATATTTAAAAGACACAAAGTACATACAACATCTGTCTGAGGCTGTGTTAGACCAAGAATAGGATGCTGTGGAGCCTTGGGCTCAGTTCCCTTGCACAGTCACTTCTGCAGCCAGGTGGAGCACATCTGGTCTTCCTTGTCTGTCGGACTTTTTTCTGTGAAAGGGTTTCTGGGCCCTAGATTTTAGAGTCAAGTCCTGCTGCTTGGCTCTCCAGTCTAGTCACTGATAAAAACATACAGATGTAGGAACAGAGCCTGACCCACCTATTCCTCTGCCTAAGAGATTTAGCTATGGCCACGTCTTCAATTAATGTTCTCTGCAGTTGAGACTCTCCCTTTCCCCAAATCCTTTCCTTTTGCCGTCAAAAGTTAAAATGAGGCCATGTACTAGCAGCTGAAAGCCAGAATTGTTGACTCCAAGTGACTCTGGGGTCTCAGGTTAATTTGGAAGTAGCTTTCTAGCCTTGGGGAAATGCAGCGTGAGGGACAGAGCCTGGGATTGTTCGTTGGGCTTGTTTAATCAGCTACTGGGGTAACGAAACCCAGCCCACTCCCTGTGGACACTCGTGTTTGCTTTGAAAGGGATGTCTCACCACCCTCCCAAGCTGCCTCAAGCACTTCCCCATCTAAAAGCTGGTTTCCCCAAGGCTGCTTTGCTAGATGCTCTCAGGTCCAACACATACCATGTTGTAAAATGACCTTCCTGCCATGATGCGTTGTAGCTCCCTGTGTTCATCCATGGGGGATGGATACAGGTAGGGGCCGGGTAACAGGCCCACAGCCTTGTGTGCCATTGGTTCCATGGGACCAAATCTTCTCCATCATATTTATGCTGTTCCCGCAGGCTGTTAGGGGACTGCTGAAAGCCATCTCCAAAGTGGTGCCTTTCCAGGTTGGATTTGAAAACATTTTGAGATGAAAAATACTAGTGTGCATAGATATCATTTATTAGCATGGCAGATAGGTGAGAACGAAGCTTTCTCAGCACTCAGGAACCTGAGATGGATAGATGCTGTAGGCAGTACATCAGTCTCTATAGTGGCAGAGCCATCGTGCCGGGCTGTGAGGGTACATGCAGAGATGTGTTTTTGGACAGCGAAAGAGCAGGATGGGAATGGGCCTGGACACTCGTGTCTCTGACTCGTGTCTGCTTCTCTGTGCTTTCCAGTGCAGCTTTGTCTGAGTCCAGCTCTCAGTATTTTGTTCCAAAGGCTTGTGCAGTGCCTTTGTAGTTAGGGAATATGCACGGCTCTAACCACTGCTAGATAAGATCCTGCTCCAGTGAACTGGGACAGAGCTGCTGAAGTCAACTGGGTTTTGCTGGTTTAGCATCTTTCTCCTGGTGTGACTCACTGTGCTGAGAAGACTCTGTAGGGTGCACATACACTTAAGTCAGAGAGACTTACAGTCAGTTCTGTAATCCCTATCAACTCATCTTCTTGTCCATTTAGGTCCTAATTTTCACTGGATTCTTATGTGTTAGAAAATAAGCATAAATCTTTATAGATAAACAGTTGCTGGGAAAAGCCAGAGTGAAGCCATCTTCCCCCAAAGGAAATTCTGACAGAAGATAAAAGAGAAGGAAAATTGGCATTAAAAAATAAGAATAAATGAAAAAGTAGATAAAAACCTATCTACTGTTTTGATGGAAGAGGTACTGCTCCAGGATGGGTCCAAGCCCCATCCCTGTCTAGGTGCCAGGCAGGCTAGCTCCCAGCCTCACAACCTGGTGTGACCCAATGCAGCCAAATGCCAGCCTCATCCAGTCCCTTCTCGAGGTGTCCATGGGTGGCAGATGCTGTGTTGTTTCTCCAGGCATTTCCAGAGTGCTTTGCTCACTTGCTTCAGGAGCAAGAAAAAAGATCTCAGGCAGTTCTAGCTTTTTCTGCTAGCAGTTCCTTGTGAATAAGGGCTGAGTATAGTCTTTCACATGTTTTTTCAGAGTGACAAGAGTCTGAGCTTTTCAAGGCCATGCAGTTTTTGGCCTCTATCTGGAGGGATATACATATATAGATAGATAGATAGATAGATAGATATTCAAGGATTTCTTACAAGGAAATGAGAAACCTCAGGAAAGGAGTATTAGCTTGATCAGAGTTATTTTCACTCGGCTAGGATGTCAGCTGTGTGCCAACAGCAGGAGAAGGAAAACCAGAGGGAAGCATAGCCTGGAAGATAGCATGTCTGAGCCAGAGGGCAGGGAAAGGGGAGCTGGGCACATCTGAGCTAGTGGGGACAGATCAAGGCAAGGGGGTTTTGAGAGGTCCAGTAGAAAATGGTGTGAAAGGATGCCTTTTTCTGCAGTCTTTTTTTCAGTGTGTGTATGGGGATGCGTGCATGCACATGAAAGAGTGCCCTCCCTTGGCCAGATCCAGCCTGCTGCACTCAAAGTCACATGCCAGCAGCATGACCAAGTGGTCCTCCTGGCCTGAGGCAGATGGATGCTCTGCAAGGCATAGACCAGCCAAGCATGAAACACAGTTGAGATCCCCAGGACAGATGTGGGACATGCTTGGGGCACATGGATACACTCTCTTGAAGAAAGCAAGTATGGATGTGGTGAAAATCTGTGGTCTCGTGCCTGGATGGTCTTAGTCCAGTGCTCAGCATTACTGCAGGGAAATTTAGGGCTCAAAGTCAGCTCTCCAAGGTTTTGAGGCTCCAAAATTCACTGGAACCAGTGCAAACTAGGTACCTACATACCTTTGGTTGTCCAGGCTCCAGCTGCGTGGTATAACTTGGTTCCTGCCTGTGTTTGTGTAGACTAGGAAGACCTGCCTTGTACTGTGTTTCTGAGCCATGCCCTGCACATTGTGTTTCTGAGCTCCCAGTGGGCTGGGAAGTGTTGCAGCATGACAAATAATCAGCAAATGGAGGTGAAAAATGACTGCCATGGCTCTGGGCAGTCATGCGAGGGTGTATGGGCCATGCAGGCCATTTGCATATCTTCATAACCCTCTGCTTCATCATCTCTAACATCAGCACAGTTAAACCAGGCAAGGAGGATACTTTGAGGCCAAACAGCCTCTTTCTCTGGATTACTCAGAATGAAACTGCCTTCTGGCAGAGGCACACCAAGAAAGCAACCTTTTTGCCCCTCCTTTTGTGCTTGAGAAATGTAGACAAGGCATAGCCCAGGGTACTTCACCTGCTGTCCTCATGCTTTTCCCCCACAAAGATTTCTCTGCCACAGAGGTCTCTTAGGTGTGGGGCTGGAAGAGAAAGGCAAGAGAGGCTCCAAGCTGGAGCCAAGGGACAGGACCAGGCAGGGATGTCTCCCAGGCACAGCAAGGCTACCTAGACTCTTGATGTGGCTATTATCCTGGGACTTGGGCAAATTAGCCCATGTGCACACATGTACGTGGTGCTCAGCACGGGAGCATTCTCATGCATTTAAACCTCACCTCCCCACTGCAGGTTGAAGTCTCCTGTGTATTTCCTTGCCTTGCGATTTTGTTGGATTAAAGCACAGAGGAGCTGCTGCTTTGCAGAAACACAGCTGCCCTTTGCGTCTTCCCTCACCACTGAATCTGACACGTGTTGAGCTAAAGATGCAGGTGTTGAGGGATGTTTATCTATTTACTTCTTCTGCTTTTTTAAAAAAGATCCCCACTTCAGCAAGGATCAGTTGAAAGAGGAAAAAAATATGTTTATATTCTTTATGGTAAAACCTTCCAGATGGGACTGCATTCAAGGGAAATCAATTCTGAGACCTAACAACCGTAACACAGTGTCCCATTAACAGGTCTGTTTAGTTAAAGTTTGCTGGCTTTTATGCTGCTTTTCCTGGAGAGGGGTTGGCAAAGGAGGGAGGGAGAGGGGATGCATTTTGTGCCTGCTACATCCTTATTCAATAGCAGGGTTGTGCCCAGCGTGAGAAAATCAGATTCACAGAGGGCAGGAGACTTGGGCTGAATCCCACGCACTGAAGTCACCATTAGGGACTGGATCTCAGCACAGCCCGTTGCAACCCTGTCTCCTAATCATCTCGTTGCTATGGAGCCGCGGCTGGCTCTTGCTTCCAAGGGGGAGAGGGATGTTTCTTCACGGACTGGACCAGAGGTTAAGATTATCCCGGCTGGCTCATCACTGCGAAGGTCAGGTAGCCTTTGGCTTTGTAAACGCTGTGACCACTTCCAAACAGCACGAGCTGCTTACCAGGGATTGCCCAAAAGCAAAAGAGAGGTGAACTGGCTGTCCCCCTCCTCTCTGCTCCCTTTCCAGGATGCAGCTAAGCAGGGATCTGCCACTCACTGAGCTGATATTTAAAGCATTTGCAGTCATTTTGAAGCAACCCTACTAGTAATCAGGATGACCTCTCTGGAAATGTATGAAGTGCCTGTGATTTTCCTTGTGACTAAGTATTGTTTTGTGTCTGGTAAGAAGGCAGCTTTCCTGAAATCCAGTCCTCAAGACATCCAGGGATCTGGCATGGTGCAATTTGTACTGCGGAGTTTTGCAGGCTGCAAACCAGTGTTAGGGCTGGGAATTGGACTTCTAACAAATTTAAGTGAAAATGCATTTGGACTCTGCTGATTAGTGTCAGGTCTAACAGACAGTTAGGAATCTGCTAGCAAAGACTGCAGTGATTTGAAGCTCCACTGAAACCCCATTTGCAAGTAACAGATCTGACTTTTTAATTTCCTAACTCATTCCTCCCCAGAAAAAGCTTTTTTGCATAAGGGGTGGGGGGGATGCAGAGACAATACTTTGAGCTGTAGAGAGGAGAGAAACCAAGGGAGCATGTGGAGCTGCTGCACCTGGATTCTTGTCTCCTCTCACATGCCAGGATGGTTAAGGGGCTTCATCTCTAGCTTTTAAGTCTCTCCTGGGAAGCAGGAGAGGGTTTAGCTGCATGAATTCTAGATTTGCTGGGAATTTGTCTGGCCACTATTAAAGCTTTCTCTATTTGAAATGTGGGAAGGGAGAACCCAGCAGGATGGTGGGAGAGGACACGAGGGAAGATGAGAAGTGTGGACATACTGTGGCCTGAGCATGGCTTTGACCCTAATTCCTTTCTGGCAGCATCAGCCTGGTCTGTGCTCTTTGAAAAATGTGTCCCAGTTGATCTGAGCTATTTCTGGGTTGCAGAACAGGACAATATTAGTGGTTTAGAAGTTTCGTTGCTTGCACTCAGGTCTTCAGTGTGGAGTCCCTGAGCCCTGGCCGTAGACCATGGAGGCCCCTTGAAATCAAGGTAGTAATTCATGCTTGGTAGGTGAAACTTTGGTAATATAAATCTGACCCCAAGGCTCAGATTTATCCTTCTGAAATTGGGCAGCAGCCCTAATTTGGAGACAGTAGGCTAGGACAACCCACACCCAGGGGGAAAACTGAATTTCTCTCCAATGGGTGGGCCAAAAGGACAGCAAAGGAACAACTATGAAACTGGCTGGAAAGGCAAGAAGAAAAAGGAGCGATGGCTGGATGGCCAGCAGTGAGAGAAGCCCTGCACCACATGCCTAACATCTGGCCCTCCTCCCTCTCAACCCCAATATCTAGTAACAGACCAGCTCCTCTAAAATAGTCCCTTGAGGGAGGGGAATGCACACCGCATAAGGGGTGTTAAGAGGGTGCTGAGGCTGATGGTCCTCTGTCTCTTCCCCTGGAAAGAGGGGAGAAGGGGGAGAGACAGTACAGAAGGGTCTCTGTTGTGGGTAAGAAGGAGACTTTGAAGCATGCAGAGGGCACAAGGGTCTCCCAGACCCTTCTCATCTCCCTCCCATCTCCTTGGAGAGCAGTACAAGGGATCTGGACACCAGACCTGAAAAGAGATCTGGTCTATGAGGGACTGAAAAGAGGGGCTCACAGAGGGCAGTGCAGGAGGAGCGTCAGTTCTGTGGAAGAGTCTTGAGGGACTGAAGGTGGTCCTAGGGGTGGCAGGGAGCATTTTGACCCTGTCGAGCTGCTGCCTGGTACTTCTGCCAAAGGGCTCTGAGCAGCACTGCAGGCTTTGGGATGTCCTGCATGCAGAGGTGCAAGGCAGGGTGACACTCTCGTGTGGGAGGACACAAAATCTCTCCTCCCCATTTTGTTCCCTGTGCTGGTTGCAAGGCTTCTTCTAGCCCTGCCTTCTCTGTTCGAGCTCAAGAGTTAGCCCAGGGTTAGGAGCTCTGTGCAGCAACTCCGTTTCCCTGTGCTGGTTTGGTGGAAAAGAAGGAGGGAGGAGAGCAAAAAAGAGAGAGAGAGAGACAGACAGGAGCAAAAACAGGCTGGCAGGAGAAAGAGAGGAGGCAGAGCTCAGCTGCCCACGGCTGCCTCCAGCCCAGCCCTCCCCAAGTACAGCCTGGAGCAGCATCACCTGTGTTGAGTCAGCATCCCGGGTCAGTAAGAATGGTGGGGGAAGAGGAGGGATTCTCCTTAAAACAGAGATAGAAGGGGTTATCTTTGGGGAGAGGGTTGGAAATTACTGCAAATTCTCTGCCCAGCTAAGCAGAAGAGCACTCTGCAAGCAGAAGGCACTTGGGGGGGGGGGGGGGGATGGACGTGTCACAGTTGTGCTGTCTCCTGCTCCTTGTTGCAGCTAGGACCCTCTTGGCATGTAGACACATGGGAGTGGGACAGCCTGGGGCTGGGGACACCCGTCATGCCTAGTGTGGGGATGGCAATGTGGGGCTACGTCCTTGGCTGGGGGGATGAGATGGGGCAGGGAGTGCTGTGCTGATTCTCTGCCTTGCAAAGAGTTAATCTGAAAAAAAGAAAATAAAAGACTCAAATCTCTTCTCTTTCTCTCCCCTCCTCACTCTCTTCCCTTTTTCCAGGTGTTGTTTATGGCCACAGGAGGGAGCTCAAATCCAGACATGGGAGGATTGGCTTGATTTCAGATCCAGAGCCTCTTAAAACTCTCAGTTTTCCGCTAAGCTGATCCCTGTTATGTCCAGGATCTGGCACCTGCTTGACATTTACTTTGAGTTCCAGAGGACCAGAGACCTAGGATGAGGAGCATTGGATCTGCCCTGAACCTGCTTTTGGTATCACCACTCTACTTTGTGTGGACCGTGGTTGCTCTGGACCTGGCACAAGCTCCCTGCACCACTTTGGTCCAGGGGAAATTCTTTGGGTATTTCTCCTCCTTTGCTGTCTTCCCACTGAACTCCTCTCTCTGCTCTTGGATTATCCAGAACCCTGACCCTCGGAGGTACACCTTGTACATGAAGATCCTGAAACCTACCAGCGTATGTGACCACCAGCACATCCGCACTTACCAGTTCGACTCCTTCCTGGAGTCCACCCGCACCTACCTGGGCATGGAGAGCTTTGACGATGTGTTGAAGCTCTGTGATGGGTCCACCCGATATGCCTTCCTCCAGTCCAACAAACAATTCCTCCAAATGAAACAGACTACGCCGCCGGGAGTGGAGAGTGGGCCTGTGCGATGGAAGCTCATGAAGGCTCAGGAGAGGGACTTCTCAGTGGAGTACCTCGTGGTGGGCAATAGGAACCCTAGCAAAGCCGCTTGTCAGATGCTCTGCAAGTGGCTGGATGCATGCCTGGCCATCAGCAGCAGCTCCCACCCATGTGGCATTATGCAGACTCCATGTTCTTGCTCAGGAGGTGAGGTCCTAGATCAGGCCAGCGAGATCCTGGGCCTCACAAAGAAGAAGGAGGATTGCTATAAGGATGGGATTTACCTGGAGAACTGTGTGAGCAGCCCAAAGGACAGCAGTGGAGTGGAGTCCCTGGGTAAGTGGAGTATGGCTACCTGCCTGAGGTATTTGGGAGGAAGGGCTAGTTCGTGTATCTCTCCCAGGTTCCACAGTGCCAGTCATTGTGGTATCTGAATCTACAGATGCCTGGCACGGAAATCTTATTTTCTAGTTGATAAGCAGGTCTGGTAACCCCTGGTGGCTCTTTATTAGCGTGTAACTGGAATGCAGAACACCTTCCGCGAACGTGTCCCAGATTGTTTCATTAGTTCCCAGAGCTGGTGCCTCATTTGTTTTATTTATCCTGCAGCCTCAGAGCTGCTGAGAGGAGAGTCGTAACCTAAAGACGAGCAGCTTTCCAACATAAAGATGTCCTAGAAGAGCCAGTATCCAAGTTACTTCCCAAGGCAGGTTGCACTCAGCAGCCATCTCACCCCTTTTAATTTATGAGAAACACTTAACTCCCAGGTGCAATTGAAGTGAATGCCGATAGAAAGGATGTTCATTTTGTGTTGGCCTCATTTTCCTTCTGGACACTTTCAAAAAAAAAAAAAAAAACCCACAAACAAACACACACACATACTCAAACTGAATGCCTTCTTTGCAACTCATTCCTCAGGTGTTTTATCAGCTCCTGTGTTTCATTTTCCTCGTGATCTTCAGTGAGTGTGGCATAGGCTGTACCCGCTGGGAGGCAATGGAAGGACCTGGGGAGGCAGAGGGGGCATGATAGAAAGGAGGAAGAATAAAGATGAGATGCTCCAGAGATCTGATCTCTGTGTGTGTCACAGCTGCTTAGCCTTTTGGGGGATAGAGATATCCTTTGCAGTGATCTGAAGCAGGCTCTGTCAGTGGTATGGTGCCATGCAAAGTAGAAGGGAATTGGAGGGTCAAAAAGCGGAGACTATTTTAGTGCCTGTGTCAGATCTGCTCTGATATATTTATTCTAGGTTCCCGTCCCACCTGCCAGCAGGCAGGTTATGTAAAACGGAGGTGTGATACTAAATAGGAACCTGGCAGGAGCAGGGGGAGCCTCCAATTTTGGAAAGTTCAGAACCACTCCTGAATTACACCGTAGGGTCTTCTCTCCTTGAAATGCTAGATTCAAATGTCCTCTGCCATCAGAAGAAAGTTTGTAGCTGACTGGTTCTGGGCTTGCTTTCCGCCTGGCGTTACCAGACACCCCCACTCAGAAGAGAACTTCTTTGCATTTCTGCAAGTGGAAAGAGGCCAGATCCACTTGCAATAGGAAGGAGGTTATCAGGCACAGGTCCAAGCTGTGCAGCGTGATTTTCTTGCAGACCTCAGTCTGGAGTTAGCTGAGCGATTAGTATATGATCAGGTATTAGTGCTTCCGTCAGTGCATTTGGGGGAGATTTTGTTTCTCACTGATCTGTGAATCAATATGTGAAGACACACAGCCGAGCCATAAATCCTGCAAATTAGGACTTCAGCAGAGCCTCTTTCCCTGGTTATGAGCCCACTGCAATATTCGCTCCTCAGATCTCAGATTTCTTTGCAATTCCCTCTCCTCCTCTGTGAACAGTTTGTGCAGAGTACTGTATGGCTGTCTCCTTGGAGTGATATGAGCTTCATAAGTCATGTGGCATGCTTTGTATTTGCTGATTGGATGATTTATGCATTCAACACAAGCAGCATGACCTTTTTCATAGCAATCAAAGGTGAAATTTTAAATAAGATTTTCAGCAAATCCTGGAACTTCAAGCTTAATGTTGGCTTTTGTAAAGATCTCTCCCAGTTCAGCTTGAGTGCTTGAATGTTCCCAGAAAATAAATATGAAAGAAGCTCAGAGGTGGCTGAACCAAAAATCTTTTTAGGTGTCAAATATTTGTAGAGAGTGAAGATATTTTTTTGCTGGCTGCTCACATCTGCCCCATATTGAAGATGCAAAAATAGCATTTTCACTGGTGGAATGCCATCTACATGGAAACAAGGCTCGCAAGGCGCCCGGCCTCTCCATGTGCTGCTCTGTCTGTCACTCTGTCTATTTTGATTTTTGCAAAGGCTTGATCAGGAAGATGGAGGCGAGATCCAATTTGGACACAGAACCAGTGATCTTTTAGCAGTATTTTGTGGGTGGAATATTCTGATGTGGTTCCCAAATTCCTAGCGCTGCTGGTGGTGGTTATTGCTGTTATTGTTGTTCTGATTGTATTTGTAACATTTTTTTTTTCTGCAAACTTTGGGTTTTTTTTCTGCTGCTTCCTGACTTATCTGTTGCTTCTGAGCCTGTCTCTTGACACTTTCATCTTCAAACATGTGTACGTGTGTGTTGTACTAGTCTAGTGTGATGAATTTTGAGGCAAGTAAAAAAAAATGCCAGATACTTAAATACCATCCCAAAATGTGGAGCCTGACCTTTCCTAATGTCTCTCTTCTACACCTGGGACATTTCTAAAGCAAGTGGGTGGATGTAAATTTACTAAAGCTACAATGAGGCACTGTTTTGGAAGGAGATGTGGTGTTTCTCTGGGAGCTGCTGTGGCTCATACAATATGTGATATCCCTTTCAAAAGGTACAGTCCCCATGTTGGGTCATTGGTATCCTGAAGGATGGAGAATGCATGTGACTGCTGGCTGGATTAGATGGTTTCCTCTCCCTGCTCTCTGAAGTCACTCGAGAGCAGTCCGAAGTAGATCTGCTAGGCTTGATGTTGGTTTTTGTGGCTGAAGAACAGACCAGGAGATGCAAGTTCTGCTACCGACCCAAGCCATTGCTCAGTCTCAAACACAAATTTCCTGGTCGTGGCTGAGAAATGGGTGGACTGACTTTATCACTCCAGAACTGCTGGGACAGTCAAGGAAATTCATGGCAGAAGGGTTAAACATTGCTGCAGGCTGAGGCATCCTGCTGCAGGGATGGCTAGGACCAACACAGCGATGGGAAGCTGTCAGCCCCGTCCTTCTCTGACCATACCTTCTGCTCCGCTCTATGCCTTATTTTTTTCCATTTATTTTTATTTCACAATGACAGGCCTCTCTGTGGAAGGAAAATTGCATGCTTGTGGGTGCATAGGACTGGAGCATGCTTATATAATCCCTTTTACCAATGACCACGTTCTGTGGTCATCATTTGTCATCATCATGGTCATCATCAATGGTACATCATTTGGGGGGATTTTTTTCCCCCTTGGATTTGCTCATTTGTTATCACTGCTGTGACACAAAGAAACCTCATTGCCAGTTTGATTTCACTCATGATCAATGAGTTTACACCTGGTACAGGTACATAGGAACATCTGTGGACATTCAGAGTGATCCTTAACAAAGTGACTCTGCCTTCATCCCCAAAGAGACTCCCTGTCTGAGATCTGTTGGCATGAAATTATTTATTTAATTAATCCTGAAGTTTTTTTCTTTTTTTTTCTCCTACCTTTAATGAGACACCCCCTTCACACTCGTTTTCCCATGCAGACATTGCAGAGGTTACAGCAGGCGATGGCGGGGGTGGGAAAAATCTGTCAGGGTGCAGAGGCGGCAGAAGATATTTTGGTGTCTTGCTGCACACGGAGCTAGTCCTGATGATCAGCAGGATACACTTGGAAAAGTATTGGCAGCTGCAAACCACCTGCCATTTCTCCTGTCCTTGTTGTAGTTATCTCAATGTGCTGCACCACAAAAGCTATGAACAGGGGAAAATTCTCTAGGGGAAGACTATTAAGGGGGAAAGATTTGGGACAGCATCAACTCCCCTTCCACTGATGCAAGCAAGGTAGGAAGAAGGCAGAAACCAGCTGGATGTCTTGATGTTTAGGGTTTAATCCTCCCTTGGGAATGCAAGTTGGTATTCCTGGGATAGGTTCCCTTTCAGGCAAGAGGCAGGGGCTCTGGAAGGCTGCAGTTTGGTGAGCTTCCAGAAACAAGGGGCCCTGTAACATTCAGGAGAACCGAATGTCTGAAAATCCTGGTGGACCTTCAAAACATGAGCCGCCTTCCCTGTAAACAAAGCTGGGGCTTTAAAAGGAATTCTGATGTGACACTGTAATGAAAGGAGGTTAAGTGTGCGCTTAAGTGCTGTGCTGAGTTAGGCACTTAATGAATGACTAATTAGTTCTGTCTCAATGTAATCTGCTCCTGAAAGGCTGTTATAGTACTCTTGCATTGGTGGCCTAGAAAGATAACCAGCATGTACTAGTCCTTCCAGTCTTCATGAACCTTCTCCAGGGGATCCAAAATACTGAATGCAAATCAGGGTTAATTGTATGCCCCTGAAAGTTACTATTTGCTCACTAATAAAGTAGATGAGTCACTTGTTTCAGGGCTGGAGGGACTTTTACAATGAGCAAGTCTGATCAGTTACATAACTCTGCCAGAGAATTGCATCTATTCATTCAAGAAAAGAACTAAAAATTGTAATTGAAATGGAGCTTTATGGTTTTCAGAAAGCATTCAATTAGGATACTGCTACTCCCGAGTGCTGGGGAATTTCCTGCCTTTCTTGGTAAACTTTTCATTGGTTAGTTAAGCCCATTGCTCTGAACAAATACAGTCTTTCCTCCCTGACTCACAGTCCCTCACTTCACTTCTGCTTTTTAGTAGTGTTTCACCTTCGAACCCTGAAGTATTTTTATGCTTTTGTCTGCTAGATTAAGAAGTCGTCTAGCATCCATTCTCTACTATCCAGAGTGGTATTTATAGACCCACGAACTAGTTGCTTCTTAACCTTGGCTGCATTAAGTAGACTGAACTCCATAAATCTGTCACTACAGGACACATTCTCCAGATCTCAGGTTGTTCTTGGGAGCATTGTTCCATGCCTGGCCAGTTCAGTCAGACAGAATGTGATGTTTCCTTAGCAGATCTGAGCTTCTGCTTGGACTAGCGGCTGAGTGACCACTCAGGGGAGTCCCTGGTGTGGAAGAGGGGCCAGAGGCATGGGGTCAGGTGAATCAACCAGATTCCTCCTTGCTGCAGAAATTGCATTTTCTGGCATGACTTTACTTCCCATGAATCCCCACCACCACCAGAGCAGAAATCATTTGTTAAGTCATTCTCTGTGCTTGCGGTGAGCTTTAGTGACCAAAAGAGTTCAGGGACTGACAAAGACCTGTGAGTAATTGCTCAGAGGCAGGTTAGCAAGCATCTCTGTTGACTTCTTTAGCTCCTCTTTAGTACACATGGCTCTTTCCCTCATTTCAGGAATCCCCGAGGTCCCAAGGACAGCTGTGCAAAAGGGAGCCTGGCTTAAGCTTCATTTCTGGAGTTGCAACCAAAAGGCAAAAGGAGTTGAATGGATTCAGTTTCTTTACCTCTCCTTCCTCCTGGTGTAGACTTGTTGTGTGTACTTGGGGAAGGTGTGCTGTTTTCCAGCTCCTTGCTGTCCTGTCCGTATTTGCCCAGCTGTCTAGTCTGTACATCTATCAGAGTAGGGTTGTGATACAGTGAGAGATTGTCAGCAAAATGTGAGGCAAGGAGTAGCTGATTTCTGCTTTCAGGATGAGATTTTCCCATGCTGCCCTGCTAAAAGGATTGAGGATTTTAGCTAATATGTTCCCAGCTTAAGTCCAAGCCAGAGCAGCATTGAACAAGAACTGACACCACTTCCAAGCTCCTGGAGGAGGAGACTTCCACCTTGCAAACAGGGAACCTTTCTCTCCTTCTCTCCAGCAAGGAATCTCCACTGGCTCCATACAAACAGCTCCTGAGGGGAAAGGCCATCATGCATGTGGTCACTGGGTGTTTTATGGGGCAGGGAAGTGTGGGTAACTCCTGCCTGGGAGCTGAGGAGGCAGGGATCCTGCACAAGCCCTGCCTCTCCCATTGCTTCACTCTGGGATCATTAAAGACATTGCTGTTGGGTGTGGACACAAGATGTGCAAGGTCTTGGGTCTCTCCAGCAGCTAAGCAGAGAGTTCATGTTCCCATGCTGTTGTTTCAGTACTAAATACACTTGTTCATGTGTCAGTACGGAGGGGTCCTGTTTGAAAGATAGTGGGGGGAAAATGAGAAAAATAAAATGATGAGTTCCACTGTGAACTCCACAGCTTGTGGACATGATCATAATGCAGAAATATCAGCAATTACCCTCAAAATGCACTATTGTTGTTTCAGAGAGACTAAAGGTGGAATTTACATCCAGTTGCTGAGGGAGTTTTTCAAGCAACTACTCCCATTATTGCTATGAGGGGACTTTTATGTGTAATTTAATGAGTGGCAGCCTGGTGAAAGGTTCAGGCTTTCAGTTACGCATTCTTTATTTTTATTTTTAGTTCATCATTCTTTAGCATCCTTTCATGTTCAAGACCTATAGTAAATTTCCCAAAGTGTTCTGTGTGAGAACAGAGGGTCAAATTTAGATGCAGGGAGACCCAGAAACCAAACTGAAAATCATCACATCTGCAGCACATCTTTACAGCTCTAACTCTTATCACATCAGAATGAAGATATTGCTGTCTCTGAAGGAAGAATGCACAGAGCCATTTCTAGCCCTTTTCACCACCAACTCTAAGCATCTGATGTGTTGAGATGATTGTAACAGGCTGCAAAACATCAACAACAAAAAAATAACATCTATTCTAGGGGAAAAGGGAGCTTTTCACCCTCTGATGTACCTTATCTCTATGGATCTCCTTGACACTGAAGTGTTTGCCTTGGTGGACCATGTCTGTCTTGATAAATCTAGCTCTCACTTTTCCTCCAGTTTTCCTCAAAAGGGAAGTTTCCCCTTTTACAATACTTGTTTTCTTTGTGCTGATGTAACTCCCAAAGTCTTCAGCCGAAGTCAGGACTTAGCAGGGGCTATACAGAGCCCAGTTGCTTTAGAGATCCAGCAGACACTGGGCTGAGGAGGGGAGAAGGGTTGTGATCTTTGCATAACAGGCTGGGAATGAAGGTTCAGCAGGGTGGAGAGCCTGTCTGTGACTGAGACACAAAACCGAAAAGTGGATCTGCATGCTCCAGGTGACAGTGATCTTTTTCAATGCTAGGCAGAATGGTAGTTTACCCTGCTTCTTCCAGAGCATCATTGTCATCTCTGCAACACATCCTTTGTCCCTTATTTTCCTGTCTCTACTGTGATATTCAGTGCAATCTTGCAACATATACTGGTATTGGTTCTGGCTCCTGTGGGCCCATCATCCCCCAAGTCAACACCGAAGCACGCCTGGGCTAAATAGGTTGGAAAACTGTTTTTGGATTCTCAGCAGGTATTACTTAGTGTGTCCCTGTAATACATTAACCTGATGAGGATTCAGCATCTGTGTGTCCCTGGGATGGCTCTATCAAAGTCACCTCCAGTTGTTGCCTCTCTGCATGGTACGCTGTCTCCTTGCACTTGCTGCAGCCAGCAATCTGATACCGTACAGCCGATATAAATATCCTACTTGTCAGCCTTCTGGCGGGGCAAGACAGGAAGGCTAGGAAGGGGCATCCGTTAGCATATTATCAGAATTGCAGATCTGTTGGATTTAAATATATATCTTTTTGTTCTCTGGCTCCAGTTTTGATAGTGCAATAATTGTCACACACCTCATTAAGCTGAATGCTCTCGGCGGGCTATGAGTTGTCCATGCAGTCAAAAGAACAGCTACTAGCTTGGGATATTCCCAGTACTAGGAAGTAATAAAGAAGGGAAGGGACCTGAAGTGGTGAGAGCTGCAGCTCCTGGCTCCTGACCCAACTGCACTGCCCTAGTGGGGCAGTCGCTCTGTCCCATCATTGCTGGAGTAGTTTGAGCTGTGCTCACGCTGCAATATGTGGGCTGTGATCTGTACAAACACCAGCAGCAACGGGGGAGAGAGACGTAGAGAGAGCCTGGTGCTGATTCCTCAAGCTGAAATGCTGTAACAGCTTGTGTGTATGGAGAAGATAAGGCAGTGGACACGTGCATGTAAAAAGTGTGGTAGTGTCCCAAAATGCAGGCTGAAAGGATTGTCAAATGGAAGGCAGTCCGACCCTTCCCTGTGTCCTGTGGCAGGACCAAAATTACTGGTGCAGGTCCTTGGCTTTGTAATCTTGCCTGGGCTGAAGAAAAAGATGCCCTGGTCTCTGCTAGGTTGGATGTTTATCTTTTTACTGGAGGGAAGTTGGCACTTTCCTTCTCGCTAGTTTTTTTGTCTGTTTGATTGTTTTTGACTATCATTATGCTGAGGATGCCCAAACCAGAAGATGGTGAAGTTCTGTAAAACGTACTGAAAACAGGAGAAACAGCTAAGAGCATGAGAACTTTTCTCCACTTGGTTTCACTGGTCTCACTCTTGAATCCAAAGGCTGGTTCTTCTGAAGGGCAGAGATGTGGATTACGGGTCCCGAGGCTGTTGTTGAGACCTACACAGAGTCTCTGCTTCAGGATTTACTCAACCCACTGGAGGCTGGGACGTGATATGGGATGCAATGATTTCCCGTGTCTTCCCGTGTCTCCTGCTACCCCTGACTAAACGTAGACCTATGAAGATCATTATTCAGTCACCTCTGCATGCTTAAACTTTGTATATAGACCTGTGGTCTATACACAAAGAGGCAAGAGGACAAGAGGCAGTGGGTACAAACTGAGACACAGGAAGTCTACCTGAATATAAGGAAGAACTTCTTCACTGAGAGAGTGACAGAGCACTGGGACAGGCTGCACAGAGAGGTTATGAAGTCTCCTTCTCTGGAGATATTCAAACCCCACCTGGATGCAATCCTGTCTAACATGCTCTAGGTGAGCCTGCTTGAGCAGGGGGGCTGGACTAGATGATCTCCAGAGATTCCTTCCTATCTCAACCCTTCTGTGATTCTGTGATTGTGTGTGCTACTATACATGTCTCCTGGATGAAGTCAAGTTTCAGTTTTGGTGTCTTCTTCCCACAGTTTGAGTCTACTGGCCATTTTCAATCAGACTTACTGGTCTGACCAAGATCATGAAGAGAATCCCATTTCTACCAGTTCTATGGTAAAAGACAGCAGTGTTGAGGAGAGACATTGTATTGCATGTTCTGTAGGAAAGGCAGTTTGAGTTCAGCTTGACCATCAGAGAATTCCATGAGGGCTCATCCTAGAGCCATATGGGGAAGGAAGCTTCTTTATTAGCTCTGTTGTTGCTCATGGAACTTCTTGACTTTAAAGTTAGTGCCATGAGGGGTAGCGAGGTTCAAACGTGTGGATGCTGTGCGTGGGTATCTATCTACAGGAAAAATATGACAATAGCCCTGCTGCAGGGAGATGCCAGGAGAAAGAGAACCCAATCCCCATGACCTATTCTCATCCTCATAGACCAGCACCAGCAGCATTGGTACCAATTTTGTTCCAGATGTGTATTAACCCAAGACTGAAACTAAGTTCCCTTGAAACACTGGGTTAGGTGATTTCTGTAGAACTAGATCAAGGAGATGTCTGAACTAGATTTCCAGTTGTGGCCATCTGCTTGATAAGGCATCACTACCATGCCCAGCCAGCAAAGCATTAGTGCCAGACACACTATTTACAGCTGGGCTCACTTGGCATTTTGCTTTTGTCTTGCTTGCATCGAGTCAGTCAAAGGAACTTGAATAAAAGTGACTAAAGACAAACAATTTCTGCCCATAAAAATCTTTCCTTTTTCATACTCCTTCCTCCTCCTTTGTTTAGTTTGTTTTGTGTTTTTGTTTTCATGTCCGGAATTAGAAACCTTCCTGTAGTGCTGGGCATGGACACTTCTTGGTAAGAACTGCTCTTACCAGGGCTATGGGGGCTTCCAACAGGAACAGAACTTGTTTTAGGGAGCTCTGCTGGGTTTGGAGTGATTCTTTATCTTGGGAGCAGCCCCATGTATTATACTTGTGGATGCTACATGAAGCTGTGGAGAGTCAGATCCAACAGCAGCACAACGCAGGTGTAATTCAGCCTGCAGAGCAGGTGTTTGCAGTGTTTTCATCATGTCCCAGCAGTATGGCATCTAAACCCTGATGACCATCTTCCTTGGAAGAGATGAGCTGTTCAGCCTTGTTAACCTCCCCAGCCTCTCCTGTCTTATGTTCAGTTGTTAAATTTGGGGAGCAGCTCCTTTTTTAATTGGCCTGAAATTTCAGAAAGTTAGAGAGGTCACCACCACCCCCAGCTACCCCACATTAAGCTCTGCCAAGATTAGCTGATGATGGTGTGACTCAAAAGTTACACAATGCTAGTAACAGGAGGGCAGACAATAAGCAGCAGAGCAGTTGCTCAGAAAGATGTCTGGCTTACCTGGGGGGGTAACTCACTGAAGAAGAAAAGAGGCAGGGAAGAGAATGGTCCCTAAGTAACTGTAGAGGAGTATTTAAGGAGATTGCATTTCATGGTTCTATGCTTCTGGGACATAGAGGAGTTTGGAAGGCTCCTTCAGGGACCTCAACCACCTGCCTCTGTGGACATGCCATAGTTGAAGAATCATTATGGAGAACAAAGCTCCTCCAGGGAGAACAGCAACAGATCTCTGAAAGCTGTCAGCACAGAGATGAATTCTTACTCCAGAAGCTTAGCAGCTCTTCCACGCCTAGTTTTGCTCTGTGCACAGTCCCTTTCCTCCCATTCACCCCAGTGGCTCTGCCCCATGCAATACTACTATGCACTCAAAGAAATGTTCTTTTTAATATTTCAGTAGGAAAATGCATATATATATATATATAAAAGGTGATTGGGAGATCCAGAGGCCACAGTGAGGAAACACAAATGGTATAGCTGGCTTCCCCTTGGTTTTCTGAGAGCATGTGTTGCCTGGGGAGAGGAGGGAGCTGAGGAGGCAGCAGCAGGCAAGCCTGTATCCCTCTTTCAAGACACATCCATCAACCTGAAGTGTGCCCAGGCCTGAAAGCCTGTGACTTGACTGTGTTCTGCTGATCTGGTGCGGGAGATGTGGCCACGCTCCTTGTCACTAGAAATGCAAGATCTCACACCTCCTGTTGTCCCCAGCCCCTTTACACTTAAGAGTCAGACTGCACACATCTATCTGTGCATGCAGAGATGCAAAACTGCTAGAACAAGAGGCAGACTCAAGCTTAAACCTTTCTATGCCAGGCGGCAGCAGTAGGAGTGGGGCAGGGAGGGATGTGAGGAAGGTAATATGGGACTTGTATTTCACCTCTTGGTTTGCTGAAAGCCCCCTGAGGACTAATTGACTCACTTTCCAGATAAGCCTCATGGTGCATTTCAGAAGATGTTGGTTTTGTTTGCACTTCTGGGATCCTTCTCAGAAGAAAAGCACAATTTTTATTAGTACCTAGAGAGCCAAAGCAAACTGATGGGTTGGTCTACCGTGCCTTGATGGTTCGATTGGAGATGGTGACCTGTGTAGCCTGGTGCTTGTATAGGACAGCAGGTGCTGCTCAGGGGTTGTTAGACACAGAGAGAGATGTGGAAAGGAGCATGGGGAAAGAAGCATGTACAGCTGCACAGACGACTGCAAAACAAAGCGTGTGCAAGCGCATCTTCGCATATGGGTACACATACTTGTTCCTTGCCTCTGCCATGCAAAGCCCTCTCTTTCTTTCTGTCCTAGGGGATGTTTCTCATTAAAGCAAGACCCTTTGTGGTGCTTTTCTGGAGTAAAGTCACTGTAAAGTGGGTGTTGGGAAGTAGATTCTCAGTGATCCTTTAGCAATGTCAGAGTGGCCCCAAAGCAGCTGTCAATTGTGGCTGTTCTACTTTTTCAGGCCCACTGCATTGAGAAAGTCCCAATTTCAAAATGCAACACTGCCAAAAATGACAGCTTAGCCTTCATCACATTTTAATTAAAACTTTACCCATTCCTTTTCGCCCCTGCTTCTTTCTTCCATACCTTTCTCCACCCTGTCCCTCTTGCCATGAAAGAACATCTAACATCAGCAGGGGAAAATGTACTCATTCAGCAATTAAATAATAGAACGTTCTGTCGGCAAAATGAACTATTGCCTGCCTTTCCCGTGCTTTTTTTTTCCCCCTCCTCCTTTTCCTCTCTTCTTTCTTCTTCCCTCTGGTGAGATAAGGCTGCCATTCTTGAAAGCCATTTTAAATATTCATGTTTTAATTAACAGACTTTATTGCATGAACTCTATGTAAGATAATAAAAAGACCGCCTAAGGCACAACACATTTTTTTTTTGTTTGTTCTTGAAAGGGGACTTGGAAGTAGAAAGTCTAATACATTTCCTCAACAAACATTTGAAAGATACACAGAAACGACAACCGTGGGTTGCTTTACCAGCGCGCCCTCCCATAACCCATGCATTCCCGTCTATCTCTTTGCAATATGTCTCTATCGGTATGGAGCAGAGTATAAACCCACAAGGCCTTTGGACTGGTTCCTCTGGACATATACTAGGCTCTGCACTGGGCAGAGCAGAGCAGGAGACTGCATCAAGAGGATGTTTGGGCTGAGCTGGGAGCAGAGCTAAGGCAAGAAAGGACGCGTTGGGGTAATGAATGTTTGGGACTGAATAAACTCTTTTGCTTAACCTAGAAACTGAATGCTTTGCTATGTGTTTGGATGATTTTTTCAAAGTAAAATAGAAAGACTGTCTGAAGCAATCCCCCTCCCCAATATTTCTGGGTTGAAAAACCCAAATATTGACCGTACATTTCTGCAATGGATTTTGCTTTTATTTAAGATAAACAAGTTGACAGAACGCATGAATTTGTGAAACATCTGGTATTGTCAGTTAAGTATTTTTTTTTTGCCAAAAAAGAAGAAAAACAACGTTAGATGAAACTTACTTCTATGTGGGTGTTTTCTTATGGTGCAGCACGCTGACATTAATTATATATTCTGAGTGTGTCATCCGTGTTTCTCAAAATGAGCCTCTGCCCCCAGTTTAGCTGTGGGCTTGTGCTGGTAGGGTGGCCCGATGGATGCTGTGCTGGAGCATCAACGCCTGTGCCATATTCCTGCGTCTTCTCATGACCTTGAAGAAGTCATTTTGTGCACTTACACTGATTTTTATACCCCCCCTTTTTAATATATTTTTATTTATTTATTTGTTTGTTTGTTTATTTAGACTCAGATTTTGAGAGAAATTGGTAGTTTCTTAGGAAACACACGTACAGCACCTAGCACCAGAACGCCCTGATGTCTGGTGATAGCTTAGACTGAATATAAATAATCATACTACAGCAAGTCTAACTGTAGGACTACTTCTCTTTCAGAAAAAAAAGATAATCTCTTACAGGTCCAGAGAAAACATATTTAATTACTTAATGCAGATATTCAGTGCTTTAATAGTAAACTATATTGTTTCCTGAGGACAGCACTGTCTATCACACAGCTTATTCTGTTCGCTTTTTGCCTGACACTGATTTTTTCATTCTGAGTGCTGAGCCAAGGAAGGACCAGAGTTCATCAGCTGCAGGGAGGCAAAGATGGGTCACTCTGCCGTGTTAGGTGGAGCATATCTGGATTTACATCAGAGTAAACAAGCACATGGGCAGGTAGGTCTTAATAACAGATCATTCAGGAGAGAAGTCACTTTCTCTCATCTGAAGGTGCTGTCAACTCTGTGATGCCCCTAGTATAGGGGTGAAAATATTGGACTGTTCTTGCTCATATACTACCCAGTGCCAGATGGGGCATGTGCTACACTCTTGGGGCAATTCAGCAGATTGCTAGGATCAGTGGTTTATCATCACTTCATATACTCTGGTATGATTTCCTCAATAGCAGTGGAACTGAAAGTGGTTTAAAAAAGTTTAAGGGACACCGAGCAGATGGAGGGCCCAGAAAGAATGGCTCCACAGTGAACATTCTTGTTCAGTTCTTGCAAAACTTTACTGAGAGTAGCACAAGAGGAGGGAAAACCCCAATTTGACCTGATCATGGAATGACAGGAATTCATTTACTGGCACATATGTCTTAGGGTGTGCTGTTCTCAAAGCACAGCATGATCATTATATCTAGGACACCAAAATCAGCAGCTGGTTTGATGACCTCTTAAAAGCACAAGCCTTGGCTTTCAGAACTATTTTAAATTATCTATCTGATTGAGGGACAAGTGATTGATTTACAGGGCTCTGGAGAGGCTCACAGCAGAGGATCTCAGCTCTTGTCATCCTGTGTGTTTGGTGACTAACTCAGGCTGTCCCCAGTGCAGACATCCACATCTCAATCCCTCACCCTGAGCTCCCTACTGAGTCGACAAAAAGCTGCTGGGGGAGGGAGGGTAGGGAAGGGTTTATCCCATCCCAAACAAGGCAACAGAGGGAAGGAGTCTGAGTGTTCAGCAAAGGAACTGGACAACTGATTTGGAGGAAGAGTGATGGATATGGGGAAACAAGGTAACATCTCAGCTCGTGTGCAGCTTTGCCACTGGCCATAACTAAAGTGGTTGTCTCCGGACTGAAATGAGATGCTGGGCTCAGTCCTGATCTGAGTCCATCCCGAGCAAAAGCCACCTGCCCTCACTGGCTGAACTGCTCTGCATCCCCTCACCAGGAAAGGTGTTTCTGGATCTATCTCAAAGGGCTAGAGCACAGGGACGTTGCAGGGAGGATATTAGCAGAGACAGTGCATCCTGGAGTAGTCCTCCTACTGAAACTATTCTTCTCTCTCCATCGTGAAAAGAAATAAAGAAATCACTCAGAGGAATTACAATAAACAAAGATGCTCCCAGGAAATCTAAGCAGCTAAGACTCTTTGGGAAATGTCCTATTCCATGGTCACTGAGTTTTGCTGTTGCACCATCCTCAGAAACTCTTCAAATTGTCCTTCTGTTTGCCTCATCTTCTTGATTATGCCTGTTTCTGCTCAGACACTACCTCCCCACTCTCTGATTTTTCTCTACTTTTCTAGCATGGTCATATTCATATTATTAAAAGGATGCCAAGAGAAACAGTCCTTGACCTTCCCAACCCCTCACATGCCCATCTTCATTTGAATCTGGACATGAAATCTGGATGATGAGACATTATGGACTTCAACCTCTTCACCAGCTTTGCACTAGGAGAGGTAGACACAACCCTTTGGTGCTTGTGTTTTTCAGGAGTCTGGAGCATGGGCTGATCAGCTGAGCATGGTGCAGACATCACACTCCTGATGGCAGTGTGGCCTGCAGCCTCCAGCTGAGAGGCTACCCCGAGACCAAGGCTGAATGTGGCCAGGTTGCAGTTTGTGTGTTGAGGTCTCTTAGGCTGTGGCTTCCACAGCTGTCAAACTTTCTGAGTTGCCCTTCCTCTTTGCTCAACTCTGTTCTGCTGCCATTTCCTCAGCAGTGCTGGCATGACCGCATGTGCAACCACCTGCAAAATGGACTGGGGAACTGACCCAGCTTAGAAAGAAAAATAAAATAAATATTTTTAATTGCTCTCATAGGCTGATTTGCTGCTTGGACCTACAGACAGCCATGCTGTCGCAGCTGAGGTGGTGATGTGAGATGGGATGATTGCCTGGGGTAGGAGTGAAAGCTTGCACAACAGCTAAAAGCACGCACATGGTGCCGTATCCTTCAATGTGTTTCTGAGATCTGTGTGAGCCAGCCTAATCACAGGCTGCCCTGAAGGGGGTGATTTGGCCCCCTCTCCTCTCTCTGACTGTGTTCCTACCTTCTCCCCTGCATCTGCACCAGAGATACTGCAACTGTTGGCGAGTGGCTCTGCTCGCTGATCCAGCTGAAACACATTTTTAAGAAAAAATTAGGATTAGTTTTCAGATAGATCCACAAGGTGGCCCAATTCACTATGCTGCTGCCCCAAATGTCAGAAAAGGGTGGCAGGGACACGCAGTACTGTGTCTTTTCCCACAGTCTGTCTTTAGATCCAGTTAAATTGCTTGAAAAATCCACCCCTCAGCTTTACCCTGATGTCTGAGTCACCAGTGATTCCTTTTGTTTGCATTTAGTGTAGATCTTGTTAAATGACTCTTTCATTCCTCTAATTAAATGTAAATGAAGAGTGGATCATTAAACAGAGATACAGGAGCTGGTGCTAGTTGCTCTCTGAACAAAGCAGATTTCAGCTGGAAGAGGAAAGTTAAGATTACCAAGTTCTCCTGTCCCGCTCTTACATCAGGTCTCTCCCTTCTCTAAAATACATGGTTTCCATTCCAAAGAAGTTTCACTGCTTTTTCCCTGCTGAAGGCCTCGTTCTGCAGGCGTGCAAGGGACTTACTGGTGACAATGGGATGGAGTCAGGCCAGAAGCAGTGAACCAAATCTGACTGTCTTCCCTTTGCTTTGTAAGCATGGATATAGCCCAGTCCGTCTGCCTGAGTCCCGCAGATTGCTCCTCTTCGATACAAGATACTTGAGGGGGATGCAAGCAACTTGGTTAGAAGCCTCCCTGCAGCCTACTGACCTGTATTACACTATGTATTACGTTATGTCAGGTACAATGGTTTCAGGGTGTCCTGCTTTCTGGTTTTGGGTGGTTGGGGCCCCAGCAGAGCCGTCCTGTCTAGGATAGAGGCGGGGGTTAAGCATAGCTTTGCTGGAGCCTGTCGCTAATGCAACGTGCTTGGCAGTGTGGTGACGCGGCCGCTCAGCGTGGCTGGATCTGTGGGCGACAGGAACAGATGGCATATGCTCTGCTGAAAGCAAAGCTCTCCCGTCGCTCACAGTGTAAGCGACGTTTTCTTTCCTGCAGGCCTTAAATCTGTCCCTGGCGCGTCACTCTTGGCCACCTTTGGGCATTTAAGGGCAGGTTTTTCTCGAGTGTGTTGATCACTGCTGTGAAATGGGGGCTGCAAGGGGGTGGCTGGAGGGTTTCTATGGGATGCTTTTCCAGAGCTAAGTGGATATTTTGCATGAGTGTGGGTAACCTGGCTTCAAACATCCTCTGACCTCAAGGATCTAAACTTGGCAGATGGCCACTCAGTCTGTGACAGCCTGCAAGGTCTCAACCTCCAGGTCACCTGGGAGTAGTCAGAGTTTGGAGGCCATTTAAAGAAGTATGTTTGACTTTCTATCATTGTGAGGGCTCTAGAGGATGCATGCAGGTCTCCAAAGTGTGAAAACATAGGGAAAGGGCAGATAACATGTGAAAGCCTTGCAGAAGCAGTCTGTGCTCGGCAGAGCACAGTGGTGTGCAGGTGGTACATAGAGCCAGGATGCAGAAAAGGGGCTGAGGTGCTGGACCAATGAGTAAGAACCAGGTCTGAAGCTGTGTGTTCATTTTGGGAGTCATCCTGCAAAGGCTGAGGACAACCAGAAGGGACCAAACTTCTTTTATGACCAGTTTTAGTCAGTTTGATTGTGGGGTCTCACTAAGAGGAACAGTTCCAGCCTCCTGAGTGTCACATCTCAACCTAGGATGGAAGATCCTCCCAACTGGGAAAGGAATGTTTGCCACATTCAGTAATCAAAGTAGGAAAAAATCCCAGATTCTTGAAATTATGTCCCCCTAGATTGTGTTTTCAGCATCCTGAGACACCACAAATCCTCCCTGCTAAAAGCCTGCTCCTTTGCTGCAACCATAGGGTTTCCTGGCTTGGAGGGTGAACTCAGGTCATCAGAAAGGGACTGGCTGGTTAGATTTCTTTTTCTTCAGGAGATATGTTGAATGGGAGCGTGTACTTGTTTCCCCTTGTCTTTCTCGTGCTACGCGCAGGCCTGAAGGGGTCCCTGCCTTTGTGTCCTCATATGGCCTTGTGGAATATTTCTCAGTGCAAATGACGAGCCCAGGGAAGCTCTGCGGTGCCAGGGAGAGCTCTCCCTGCTTCCAACCTGGAGGGTAACGAAGGAAAAGCAGTTGACCTTTTTTTCCGCTCGGCTGTGCTGCACTCATCAAAGCAGATGCTGCGCTGAGTCCGGAAGACACAGGCAACCAGTAGCTGAGTACTGGAATCACAGGGCTGCAAAAGCCGCCTCTTCAGGGCCTCCACTGGTGGATCCTGGCATTGTCCTCCTGCAAAGGTCCACCTGGACTTCATCCCATGCAGTGCCTCTTCCCTGCTCCGCTCTGCTCGCAACAGAGACTCCAGGGAAGGAGCTATGCAAGCCTCTGCTCTACTCTGTCACTGATGCTCTGTGCCTCTTTGGGCAAGAAATTTAACTGTTTAGGGCCTCAGTTTCTCCCTTGAACAGTAGAGTTCAACATGCTTAAAACTTTCAGATGAGGGCTAGTGTGAAAAAGCAGTTCTTTCTTTTGTTCTTTCTTTCTTTCTTCCATTCCTTTTTCCACCCTTTCTTTCCTCTACCCACTCTTCCTCCCTTCCTTTTTTTCTTTTTCTTTTTTTTTATTTTCCTCTATAACACCCATCTATTTATCCGTGTGTACTCTACCGTCTGGTCTTTGTGAAAGTGTCCTCCAAAGATTCAGAAGAAAAGAGGACAAGAGAAGCAGTCTGCTGCCTGAAAGCATAGGGGCCACAGTGGGATGCCGTGTGCTGGGCTTTTTACCAAGCCTTTCCCACTACATCAAGAATCTAAGTGCATAGTTATCAATTCTTTTCTTTCCAGAGTCTTAAATGGTTCATGCAGGAAACTTTCATTATCTTTTGAGCCTTCCATCTGTTCCTAATTATTCTGGGAAGATGTTTTCACATACCTGCAACATTTTGTCTAAAATTTCATGACTTTTTATTCCTATAAAATCACTTAAAAAATCCCCTCCAAACTCCCTCAGCACTGACACATACACAGTTCTAGTTTTTCTGCTCCCCCGCAAATGTGTCTAGTGGGAATGTTCCACACACAACATCACATACAAGATTTCCATTTTTCACTGGAAAAAAGTAGAAAACCACAAACGTTTCCATGAAAAACATGTCTTTGGGTCAGAAGCTAATTTATTTATTTTAGTAAAAAGTATTTTAGGGAGCCCCCACAGTCACAAACCCTGATGAAACGTCTTTATCCTGTTCTCTGCTGAAATCTTGACTTTGCTGGTCATTAGATGGCACTGTTTTTTTTCTTTTTCCACTCTTGAGCAGTCTCCCAGCACAACGAGGTCAAAGAGATGAGGGAAAAACACCTTCAAAACAGACATCCTGATTGCACAATATCTGAAAGATATGGAGCAATTACTGCCAGAGTGTGAGTTTTCCCACACTGCTGTGCAATTGGAGCTTGTGTGTCAGAACAACATCAGAATCAGTTGCATTTTGGTGCTGGGTAGAATAAGCTTTATAGGCCTCCCTTCAGCACAGCTATGTTGTGTGACCGACCTGGTGTTTACTGGCTTCTCTTAAGGCCGTGAATACATGAAGAAGCACAATTTTAGTCATTACTGATGAAACTCTTGATCACAACATAGAGTCTTGGTAGCTCGCCTATGTGCATATTTTTAATCCTACCCTGCAGTATTGTTTCAGGATAGCTGGAGATCTGGGAAATAGTTTACAATTCCTACCTGGAGCCATAGCCCAATGGGAGCTTGGAGTCCTCTGGGTGGGGACTGTAGATGTTTCAGGCTGTGCGAGTTGGAGGGCCTGCTGGCCAGGGAATGATTTGGGGCCCCAATTGTCCCCAAAGCTGCATGATGTTCCTGTCAGTGTGTTCCTGCACATATGAATAACGTTGATAACTGCTGAAAATGCACACCCATTACTGCAAACTGCTTTCATGATAATCAAATCCAGTTTCCATATTCTCTCCTCCTTTTCCAAAATCAGTTCCTGTGGTCCCACAGTAGATCCATTAGCTAGTGCTTTGTGAGGCTTGAACTCCACATCTCTCAAGCAATGAACGAAACTGGGAGATGAGATGAGAGTCTGGTGGATAAAGAAGAGAAAACTGAGACTCCTTGCCACAGAACAGATTTGGATATGAATCCTGAGAAGGGTTTAGTATTTGGGAAAGCTGTTGGCTTCAAAGGATTGGACATTTGGCAGAATTAGGACAAAAGGCTGACTTGTCTGTGAATCTCCTTTGACCCCTTTATTCCCTGCCCTAGCCACATTCTGCATCTCTGGATCAAGAGGTTCTGGCAAGGTTGGATGGCCTCTGACTGTTTGAGTGGAGGCCAAGGGAGTTGCTGACATGAAATGATCCCTCTTTAATTCCTTGCAAAGGATCCATTTGTCACCTCCAAGTCTCATGTATTCCTAGGATGTCAAAAGCTTCTTATCAGGACCCAAGCAATGGGAAGATTATTCTATTGCTCCTCTCCTTTAACACTGGGGATTTTTCTCCTTCCCCAAAGTATGAGTTTCCTCATGAAACACAGGGAGAGGGAAGTTTTATACTGCCTGCATGAAGCAGAGATAAAATCTGGTCTTAGGAATTGACCTTATTGATGATATCTGAGCCAGTGAGCTGACTGAATAAGTTGAGATCAAGACCAATCTGAAATTTGCTGTAGCATCGGGGCCAGACTTTTCAGCAGGTATCAAGATGACTCAAGAACCAGTGCCATAATGGATCTTGGAATTGTCTAGTCCATTTTCTCGTATGGCATCTACTCAACCAGGCTATCTCTTATAAGCCAGTCCTCAAATCTAGGAGTCACTTCATCCTTCCCAAGCCATTTATTCACATGCCCTGTGCGTATATTGAAAAAAAAAAAAAAAAAGAGTCCAAAATTCATCCATCCACCCATCTGACAATTGTTGCTGCACTGCTCAGTGCTACAGTGTCAGCACTCTGAGGGCTCAAATCTCCTTTTGAAGCCTGTTAGAAACAGATATTCAGATTCACATGAACGTTGGCTTCTCCTGGCCAGGCAGTAGCTGTGTGATTCTATGGTAGCTCCTTTCCTGCTCTGACTTGCACTTATGCCCATCAGGTAAAGAGCAGGAAGAGGGAACAGCCAAGGCTTGAGTGACCCTGGGTATGTGTTGTGGGGTCACTACATCTCAAGTGTGTCATTTTTCATAGCCTCCTTTGTGCTGAGTGCTTCTGAAAGGTGACACAAGAGGAATATATTTTCTGTTCTATTAAATCATTGCTGGAGACTGTCACTGCTCTGGCATGTTAGCTGTGGAACTTAAAAGGAGCAAAGGACTTATTTGCAAAATACATGTTGGAAGGGGATTAAACCTGACATTTCAGCTATGGAGCCTTCCCCAGGCGAGAAGAATATATAGAACTGAAATATGTTTTCCCTCTTCCCTGCCTGCTGGAAGTAGGGCCTATACATGAGTTATTGTTTTTTAATCCACTTCTGCAGATGCTTACCAAATGATCTCTCTTGCTAGTTAACAAGGTCCCTCAGCACTCATCTTTCAAGGTCATAATTTGATCATCAGGTGGGGAATGGGAAGAAATGCCCCGTCTGCCAGCATCTGTCTGTCAGAGGGAGCCTCTCTGACTTACAATGTTACAGCAACAAAGGAGAGAGCAGATTTCTGCTGGCTCAGGGCTTTCTCGTGCTTCTCAGCGAATGATTGCTAAAGACAAGTCAGGAATAACAAGAGCCGCAGTGCTTTAGTCAAGGGTTTTTTATCCTCAGTAAACCATGTGTTTAGAAATTTGACTTTTTTGACCTTCAGTGCAATTCAGCCTCCTCTTCCTTTTAGGCATGTCTATTCAGCTAAGTTTTGGTAAATGTCTGGGCAGGGTGATGATTAGTTGGGGCATGGAGGGTAAGAAAATATGCAGACTAGGGCATTTGCAGTAAGCTGTCAAACTTTTCTACTCCATTTAAAAATATTAGCTCCGATTTAAAGATAGTTATTGTCTCAAGGTCTTGTTCAGCTGCTGTTTTACGCCTGGAAGTGCTGCTAAGTTTGCAGGCACCATGATCCTCATTTCATCAATGGGTTAACTGAGCCATGGAGTGATGAAATGACCCCATGCAAGTTCCTATATCTGGAGTGGGGCATGGATGCCCTACATAGCACCGATCAGAGGATGTGTAGGTCCCTGAGGCAGGAGGGACAGGGCAGATGAGTGGCAGAGGTGTAATAGGCTCCAGCACCTTGACTGTTCTTTGACAGCCATGTGTCTGCTACCCCAGATTATTGCCTCCTTTACTTGAGCCATCGGACTTGACCTCCGACACCTCATAGACCAGGCAAACCAGGTATTTCCAGCCCTACTAAAGTGTATTTCCCAGAGGCCATGATAGCCAACTGATGTTAAGGAAAGACTGACTCTCATCCCAAAGATGGATGAAATTGTCCTGAATATTACTATGAGGCTCTCTGGACTGCATAAGACACCACATGTGGGTGAGACCAGATGCCTCTCTGCTCCTGAGTTCTGTGCCTGAGGTCATCATCTATCTCTGAGTGGTGTGCACTGATTTTTCTCTCCTACATGCCACAAAGATCATTGTCTCCATGGTAACTGAACCACATCAGATAAAAACAGACCAAAGCCCACGAGCTTGCAGAACCCAAACAATGCAATAGGAGTGAGGAGGAGACATGGGAATCTCTTGGTCAGGCTGTCAGAGGTGCATCGTGCAGACAGATATATGGCCTCCTTTGTCCTGTGCTTTGTCCTGCTCCAGGGTCTGCTACAGCTCCCATGTAAGACAAACACATCCATCCGCTTCCCAATACTCTGCATTTGTGGAAAGCTGCAGTACCTCCATGCACTTCCTCTGCCTAATCTGGTGAAGCTCAAAGACCTGGGGAAAGGACAGGTTCTGGCTCCAAGTACTTTGATCCTCACTTCTTTGGGCAGAGTGGTTGGTATCTGAGTTATTTTCCTATTCCTTTGGCTCAGCCCTGGTCTCCTTTCAGAATCACTGGGTTATCCACCTTCACAAGCATCTCTGGAAAGGCTGCTTAATTTTGGATTTAAATCAGAATCAGCCTTTGAACAGATAAAAATGGCACAAAACAGTTATCTGTGGTGATCTTCAGGTAAAATTAACTGCCTTACTGCAGGCATCATTTCCCTTTCCCACTCATCCTTGATTTATTTCCTGCTCACTCACCTCCTAAGTAGGAATCTCTTCCTTCCCTTTGCCTTCCTGACAGTCAACTCCTTACCCTTTCTACAAGTGGGTCCTATTCAAGCATTCATCTTGCTGTCACTACATCACCCAGACATTTACCATCTGGAACATCTGTCCTGAGACAGAAGAAAAGACCCTGAACATCATGAACTGGAGAGAGTGTGCAGTGGCAGGGTCTCTTCTGTCTTTGAACAGGCTGGGCAGAGGAAGAGGGAATCTAACCCAAAGATCCTGCTTTGCTTTTGGTTCAGCCTGTTTACATATACATATGTATGTGTGTATATATGTAGATATATATAGATATAGAAAGATGTAGATATATACATGTATACATTTTATATATATATATATATATATATATATTTGTGCAAAGATTGGATGAAGGTGTGACTTCAAAAGTGGAGAGGAAGGAATTGGAAGAAGCATTTAGCAGTGCAATGGACCAAAGTTCTGACCCCTTCTGATAGAATCCCTTTAAAAACCAGCATCCGTTGTACTTTTGGAAGGACATCACTAGACAAGCATTTTCCCTCCAGTCTCTGGCAAAAAGTCAACATTTGCATTTAAATAGTACTTTTGGTATGAAATAGAGGCATGCTGCAGAATAGCTGCACAGAGATAAAGATTGCTTTAAGGATGTGCTGGGCGGGGGGAAGCGGGAGAATCTAACCGAAAGCCCAGCCCCATCTCCCTGTGTGCTGTCAGTAGAGGAGATGTTATTTATGCAGAGTGTGCCCACTGAGATATAATCTAGCACTCTCAAGAGCCTCTGCTTGCTGGAGGTGGAATTATAAGAATTAAAAATTACAAGCGTAAAACAAGGCCAGTCTAAAATGAAATATTACCCAGTGGGTGTAAATAATTCATGGGCAAAATAACCCCCAGGGTTCCCCATCGATCCATCTCACTCCACAGATGCAAAGAGGAACAAGCTGTTGAAAGGGTGTTTGAAAGCCTCGGGGGTGCTAAGCAGAGTGGTCTCCAAGCTTTTACAGGCTTGAGGTGGTTTCCAAACTGCTGTGGTTCATGTGGGCAGTAAGTGGCTCTATGGTTTGTGCCCTGTGTGAGCAGTGTCAGTGGTCCCTTGCTGGGGATAAGGGGGTTGCTGGAAGGCAGAGGTGGCAGGGGAAAAGGTAAGAACTAAGTAGAGGGAGATTTTGTAGGAGAGAGGCAGGAATTCTGCCTGGATCATGGGATGATAGCACTGGGAAAGGATGAGTGATGACATCAGAGATTTCTCTGATGGTGAATCCTTTTCCAGGGTTGAGCAGGGGAGAAGAGAACGTTGTTTGGCAAAAACGCATGTGTTTCTCCTGTTCTTCCTAATGGAGCTCACCTCTAATCTAGTCTATATTTGCAGAGATTTCCCATAGAGCCCAGGAAGACCATCTTTGGGAAATATCCTTCAGCACAATTAGGTCCATTCCCAAATGCAGCAATGGGATTTTTTGAAAGGCTTCTGCTAAGCCTTTCATGTACAATCTGGCTATGTCTCAGGGGAGAGGAGCTCATGCAGCTCCCTCCTTCAGGGAAGAGTGGGTGGGAGGGACCTGCAATCCCCATACAAGCAGAGTTTGGGGCCATAACTGAAAAGACTGGATGAAGCTCAGCATGCTGCAGCCAGAGTTTGCTTCTTAAGAGGAGTGCTTCTGTCTAAAACTATAACCTCTCTTCTGGGCCAAGTCTATGCCCCACAGACAACAGTTCTGAGAGACTGGAATGAGACAATTTTGTCTGAGAGGGTTTGGTTCTGTACTGGGAAGAAAGTGAAGGAGGAAGAAGAGCATCTTCACACTGTAAACGGTATTCTCCTGACATACACATGGATGTGTATACATATCTATATATATGCAAGAGCATCTTTAGAGGCAGTAGAGAGTAAATTACAGTTTTAGAAAGCTAAGAGAGCCTTCATGGATCCTATATGGCTCTCTGTGTAACAGGACCTATTCACAGATGGCAGTTAACCCTGCACACCCAGGAACACCCAGCCGTGCAGAGCTTCCACGACTGTTGCCTCTCTGCCCCAGCAGATCTAGCACATGTTGGTGCTGGCTCCACAGTGGCAGCAGAAATGGATGCAATTAAAACAGTCTTTGTAGAAGATTTGCCTTTGAAATCTGCCTTCAATCCAGCTATAAGTCATGTAGACAGCTTAGTGTAGTGCTGAACTGGCATATTCTGCATCTCAGAAGGGCTTTTGGACTTGCAGGCAAGCCCAAGGTAGTGCATAATTAAGCTGTGGAACTCCTTGATCCAGGACAGAATCAGCACGTGGGTCCAGAAATTGATTCAGCAAATTCAGAGATGAAAAATCCATCAAACATTTTCTACCCAAATGGATATGATTCTATGATGTCCCGTCCTGTCTGGGCTTACCAGCTATGAGGCTTCCCCTGGTGCGTCCTTGTTACCTATCAGTATTTCATATATTTCTTGGGCTAGTTGGGAGTATTTTCCTGCTTTTCTTGGCACTCAGTAACAGGTGGAGAGAGGTTGTTCTCACCTGCAGGTGTAATTTGTTTGGCATTGTTGCGATATTGCTGCAAAATGGCTCTCTTCTTTGCCTGTCCCTGCAAAGGTGGTGAGCAGGTAAGAAAATAGTCTTCTGGAAGTCAAAGTCTAAATCTTGAGTTAAGAAAAGGTCAGTAAATTTAGGAGGAAGGGAAAAACCACAGGAAATACTGTTTGGATGCCTGAAGATGCTTAAAGAGAACAGAAAAAAAGAAAGGAAACAGAAAAGATGGGATTGGAGAAAAGGGAGAAATGGAATAAGGCAGTGTTTGAAAGGAAGGGACAGAGCTCTGGCTACTAGGATTATTAATTCTCAAAGAAGATATAAAGAGCTAAACAAGGAAAATGCCACGGGGAGATCACACATTGTTTTTAAGGACAGGCCCCTAGACATGATCCCTGCTGGTTGAGCTGTAACCCGACTCCCAATCAATCTCTCCTCCCTGAAATGTCACTAAACTATACTTAAGTGCAATAAGACTTTCCAGACTAATTGAAATTCTGAGCCAGAGTCAGGAGACATTTGCTTCAAGTAGTGTTTTAATTGTCTGTTCCCTAGGCTGGTAACAGAATATTTTTGCTCTTGCATTATTCAAGGAGACACAAGAGCCCAACCTTTCCCCTTAGGTTAGTGCCTCTCCTGTCTTGAGTTTATGTTTTGCTCTTTATTTGGCCTCTGCTCACGCATTATCTGCACATATCCTCATGTGCCTGCTCAGCCAGGGATCAGAAAACCTCAACCATTCCATTGGTTTAGATGCAGCATTTTGATTCAGCCTATTAGATAGAAACAGGGGCCAGCTGGGAGCTGTATTTAGACCCCAGTGCTTCTGCAGCTCAGAATAATCTTTTCTCTTAGACATGAAGACACTCCATCTTCCTGTGCATGAGGAGTTGCTTGTCCTAGAAGCCTCCTATGTACCCTTTGCTGCAACCAGTAGCTTGCAGTCTGGTAAAGAAAGAAGGGAGACCCAAGGTGTCTGTGACCTTCCCTTCTCTTCCAAGAGCTGGGTGAGACATTTTCCTGTGATAACCTGCCTGCCCTCCCCATGAGATGCTGTGAGTCTAAAATGGACCAACAAGGACTCATCTGTGCCACCACCTATGGACCAAAAACAAGTAGGAGATGAACATTACTTTGTGCCACATGATTATGTTGACAGGTACCATACCTCTCCAAAGAAATCAACTTGGTGCTTTTCTGGCTGCAGTTTGGGACAGAGGGATCTGATGGGGCTTGAGTTTCACTGGGCTGAGTAAAATACACAGAGTTGCTTCCAAGCCAACATCATTGCAAGGAGAGGTTATCTATGTCCACAGATCATGGTGACAATGAGCAAAATTTGCCTTTCTTCTCCCACTCTCCACATCCTCATAAAACATCATATTTCCCATAGTAATCACAGACCCCTGCTATGATAAGGAATAGAGACAGGGAGGAGATGACTCCTCTGAAATCATACATCAACCTTCTAGCAGGACTAACCAGATATCTTGCTCTGTTGGCTTACAGTCCTATGATGCAGCTGTCCTCTACCATGTCAAAGAGCACAACTCCCTGCAGACCTCAGAGCTCCTGGTTTCAATCTTCTCTGCAAGGAACATCTGGACACAATGTCCTGAAAGTCATCCTACCAAATGGACAGCTGGTTGTGGCTGTGGATCAGCAGGCAAGACATCTATACAGAGCAACTTCACCCTCTGCCTTCAGCAGACAGGCTTATTTTTCCTCTCTCATCGCTATCCACTTTTGGTTTGCCCACTCTGCTCATTTTAAACATTTCTGCTTCTCTCCATCTCCCTCATCTCTCAGGAACTCAGATTCTGAGAGCACAGTTCCTCTGACCAAATGGCATTGTCCATGTCTAAGATGGTCATCTGATCTCTTTCTGAAGGAGAGACATAGGCATTTCTAGGGTGAGCCTCATCTTGCCCTAGCAAAGTGGTGAAACAGATGACCGAAACAGTGACCTACATAATAAAAGTGCTTGTTTCACTCCATTGGCTATGGAGGGAATTTCTGACAACTTTCTTAGATGGCAACATTTGCAATCTAGAGGTCTAAAACTCGGTGAGATGCTACCCACTCTGGTAGTGTTTTGAGGAATTGTATGTTATCTTGCAGTGAGTTCAGAATATATAGATCAAACTGCTTAGTTCTTTCTTGCCTTTAAATCTTGCTGTGCAGGCAGAAGTGGCTCTCCTGAGGATAGGAAATTGTATTTTATGTGTAATTGATTTGGAGTTCCTTAGAGCTTTATCCACCCATCAATGCCCAAATGGCTCTGCCCTCCAGGCTGCGGAGGATAGAGGCATAAGTTATACCTGTTACTAATGAGCTTTACACTCAGCCAGCTTAAAAAGATGAACTCCCAGTCTTTTCTACTTTGAGTTTTAGGTGTGGCTTCACTGATTCCTCTCTCATTTAAAGACACTCCCACATTCTCACATCCTCGCTTCCCATTGAGCATCAGAGTTTGGATTCCCTAAACTTCATTTCTTTTCTCAAATATCTTTTTCCTAATCCAACTCATCTCCCAATGCAGCCTGCATAACAACATACCACATGATGACTTTTTCCACTTAGTAATTGTGTCTTCTCATGGCCTTGGAGGAAGGACTGCAGGTGCAAGACGACCCCACTTTGGCAGAGTACCTCCTATCACAGTCACTGAACTCTCATGTGAGAAGCAAAATTTAGGGCTGGTCAACCAATTCTTCATCTGTCTCATTTTTGCAGTGGGGACATAACCTCCCCTCCTAGGCAGCTGGAGCATTGATGCAGGAGAAATGGGCAGCCAGAGGCAACTTCCTGGAAAACTTTGGCTAACTTTCCTGTAAAGGATGCTTCAGATTTTCCCAAACTGATTCTTCCAACAAAATGGGACTTGCATAGTTATGCCTATGGGGGATTGTCTGAATCTGCCTCTTTTATGAGCTGAGAGCTGGATGTTTTGGAATTAGTTTATGGTTTCATTTCTTTTTTGTTGACTATAATTCAGGGCATGGCTGCTGGAGTGAAGAAATAACTTTTGAGAAGGACTGTGAAGAGAGAGGGCAAGGGTGAGGTAGAAGCGAAGAGCTGCTAACAATGTTGAATTTAATACATCTAGACAGCATGTTTTAGAGGGTGAAGCTCAGCCCATTCCCTCTGTCTTCTCCCATGCTCCACCTTTGCAGTTATCATTCGTTATGCTAATGCATAACATCACCTCGAAACACACCCACACATGACTTACTTCTCACCCCTCCATCAGCACATACACCAACAGGCCCAGACTCCAAATTTAAATACTTTAATTTAGATGTCTAAAGTTAGACCACCTGAATGTCTCCACTGGAATTTTCTAGCAGTTTTGGTGGCAATACATGGACTGCTGTTCACCCGCAGGCTGCTTACACAGTTTACTGACAGTGCAAGGAGCACTATCATATGAAGACATGGGAATACAAACACAGACAATTACTCACTGTCAGGATGTGCTATCCAGGACACAACGGGCTTGAACCACAAATTTCACATTGAGTAACAAAGCTGAGCAAGGTCCACGGTGTGCAGAGCTGAGGTATGTGGTCTGGAGACAGCTTCCATAGATGAGAAGCACTAGTGCTAACCCTTGTATTTGCGTGCTAGCTAAAAATACCTCATAGATGTGTTGTAGTCTGTGAAGTTCATTGGTACTGTCAGATCTACTACTGCCTTACTAAATATCTCAGCCAGTAGATGTTGCTCTTGACTCGTACTGATGAGCTCAAAGATGTGCTGGGGCTGAGAAACTTGAGGACCCTCCAAATACAAGAAGTGTGGATTTGTGCCGCACCCAGCATTCTCCTTTTGGCAATCACAGACCATCCTGGCCAACAACAGAGGAAAAACATAGAAAACAACTCCTCAAACAAGAGTCACTTGAAATTAATAGATAGAATTAGTAGTTGTTGTTTGCTTTGTGTTAAATGAAAATTGCTGCTCCTATAGTCAATATTTCTAGAGGAGTCATTGGACTGTACTTATCGGAAGTGAGACCTGAACAGCTACAGAGAGAGAAATGGTTGGACTAAACCATGTTGAGCAGTCCCAGATTCAAACAGGTATTGATCTGGGTATTGCAAAAGCTGCAACTATCTCTTGGAGTTGTCCACTATGTTTCTTTTGTGCTCCTAGGAACAGGGGCTTCATGGCATTTTAGGGAACTTCAGGTACCAATCCTGTAGAGAAGAGTGGGTAGCAGGGCTGATCACTGTCGCAGAGGTTGTGTTCATATGACTATCCAAGAGAATTTAACCACTTTTCCTGTGTCATGGAGTCCTGGAGGAAAATACTTTGCATAATGTATTGATACTCCATCGTGAGTAGTCCTTGTCCATACTAGTCAAAAATAACAACCACTCCTGAGTACTCTGTGTACTGATGGTGAGAAAGAGAAAAGTAGGATGTAGAGAAATCTTCCTCTGTCAGTCTCCATCATCTAATCCCCTATTAATTAATTTCCATGTATTTTCTAGGCAGGTGCTGGCAAGGGAGTTGCATCCTCGTTCTAGTCACTGGAATCCACCCATTTGTGCAGACAATCTGTAGCTCAGGGATGTTCATCTGCATTTTCTCACAGGAAAATAGCTAACACACATGACAATTAGAATTTAAACATGGTCAATAATTTGTAAAATTATCTGAATCTCTGTATATCTGTTAATTTACCCACTCTTCCCCTCTTCACTGTCTGTACATGTTCATTTTTCTCATGCTGTATTACCAATCACTGCAGCCTTTAGCTACTGCCTAATGCAAGCTCTTAGGATCAAGGACTGTCTGTGACTGCTTTCTTCCACTCCACAGAGCACTTTCACAAATGCCTAATGCTGCACATGACAGCGTGCTGGGAAAATGCCCATCTGGACTGGCCTGATTACAGGTGATGCCGTGTTTGCAGTATGGTGCCATACAAAGATACCAGGCAATATAGTCAGGGATCACACTCTCCTGAAGAAAAGAGGACTAGAGAGAGGAGGGAGAGACTTCATCTTACCATCTATTTTGTTCTATTTTGCTTCATTGGATGTACATGTCTGGCAAAACAGAGCAAAAGGCAGATCTGTTCCTTAGATTCGTGACAGGCCCTGGTATGTTGGTGCCATCACTCAACCTGGATGTTGCAAGTGTAGACATGGCTCAGTGTTGCTTTCTCCAGTCATTTTGTCAAAGATGGGACTGGATCCTGCTACTCTCAGGCCTGTCCCAGACATTAACTCATAACATTGCTGCTGACTGCCTGGGAAGTGTCTGGGCAATACAACACACCAAGATTTTCATTTTAGCCAACTTCTTGTCCCAGCCATCTTGTCCCAAGCCATCCAACCATAGGTTTTTAAAACTAGTCAGTCTGATACAATACTAGGGACCCACTGAAGGGCTTGAATGCTCCCTAGTACAGTGCAATTTCTGGTCCCAAACATTTCAGTTTGAACATGTCTCTCCAGCTGTATTAGTTACTGGTATCTCTTTTCAGCAAGGTAGCTTCCTGAGCTGCCTCAGCCTGAAGTCCTTATTGGCCTCAAACTTTGGCTTCCAGATAGGCTCTTCTCTGCTCTAACTCCTAACTACCCAGAGACATAGCTGAATTTAACCATACTTTTGGCTCACCCAGAGTTTTGCTCTAACCTTGCCAAAGTCATGACTTAACAGTTTTACCCACCTCTCTATTAACATGAGGACTTAATAAGAGAAAAAAAAAAAAAAAAACTAGAGAGAGAGTGAAGCCCAGAGCCTGCTCCCTCTTGAAAAATCAAAATCACACACACACACACACACACAAAAAAAACTTAAACCCACTAATAGTGTGTCAAAAGATGACCTGGTAAAGGCAGCCTCTGCCCAGCAAGGCGGCCAGGATTAGCATCTTCCCATTACAGGATGAATGCAAGTGACAGCTCCAGGAGGAAGGGGACACCGAAGGGAGAAACGCCTGCTGACAACTTGCTTGTTCGCCAGCCTTCCTCAGAGGTGCACACGCACCGAGCGCTTTCATGTGGTTTTCAGCTGCCTTCATTCCCCTTCCAGGCAAAACCCTTATCACTGACATCTCTGTGTGAAGAGGGTTTGGCTGCGTGCATCAAAATGTCATTAAATATTTGATTTAATAACTGCCAAGGCACCCGCCTCAGCATTGCACCAGAGCTCCTGGTTATGGCTCTGTCTTGGGAGTCGTCAGTGGAGCCAGGGGTGCTGCAAGCTACAAACAGTGCTTGCAAAGCCTTGGCAAAACTTTTCTGACTAGGGGATACCTGGACTCTCCTGGTTGGTTTGTTCTGTGTCCTCCTGCAAGATGCTTAACTCAATTAAGTTAAGAAAATTTAACTCCCATCTGTGCTATGTAACAGACTCCCTGGGAGGCAAGTCTCTTTGCTCTTCTGGCCTGCCCTGTGCTCATCCTTGCAGTGGCAATAGTAGCACAGCCCTATCTTACCAGGGTCCTGTGAGTCGAAATACGTTGGAGCTCATGGAAGATTGGGATACTGCAGTTCTAGGGACTGTAGAAATCCTTCAGCTGGAGATATTGTTCAGGAGATGAGCTCAAACTGTGTGGGACTTTCAAAGCTCTGAGTGCTATAACATGTCACTGCATTTCTGTTTTTATTCAGGGTTGGGAAAGTGCTCTATACAGATGGATAAAAACAATTTCGGGGAAACTAAGGCATGTCAGGCCAGGGCAGATGGAAAATGAAAGAAAATTTCACAAGTGTTTTTCTTTGATTTCCTTCTTGACCATATTTTAATGGCAATAATAGTGACATGCATATCAGGAAAGGTTTCCATCCACTTGGGCTACACAGTTATGTTTTAATGTGTTCATGTATTTTTCACCGTACAGAGGCACACGTGTGTCTATGCTAATATATCCCCTCTGTGCTTTGCACAGAAGTCTGGAATAACTTGAAGAAGCAAATTATATGTGAACTCAGCTCTGATGTGATTTATACAGTATCAGAGAGGTTCAGGGTGGGAAAGTATTTCATCCCTCCCCAGCAGTGCATGGTGGATTTTTCTTTACAAGTCTGTTCTCTGATGTTTTGTCTGCTCTGCTTTGAGAGATGTTAAGTGATGAGGCCTCTACGGCTTCCTTAGGGGAAGACTTTGCCACAGTCTTGTTTGCTCTCCTGCTCCAGACTAAACATTCCCTTTCTCATTTCCCTACCCACCTCCCCCATTATTTCCACAGCCTCACAAATAATCCCTCTTTATCCCTGGTGTTTCTTTTGCAGGGATTCATGCAGTAAGCACAGCTTTATGCTGGGTTTCCTTGAAAGCTAAGCACCGTGACCTCATTTCCATCTTTCTTAAGTGATTTTCAGAGCAAGGGTAGGCTCAGGTTGGTCCCCAACGTTTCTCTCCGGGCCTTGCTACTTTCATTTACAGAGATGGTGAGCACTTGCAAATGTTATGGAAATCAGTGGCAGCTTTGGCCCCTCAGCAGCTTTGAAAATCACACCACTTTTTGTTGTGCACTCAGAAATGATCTGAGCATCTTCTTGAATGGTGGCTGGAATCAGCCAGACCTTGAGCTGTCTGTGCCCTGAGAACACATCCATGAAAGGGGGTCATAGTAATAAAATTAGAGCAGAAAGTGGTAGACCAACTGGAAAAATACCAGAATTGATCCTGCTGCCCAGATCAGGTGTCTTTGGCCCAATATCCTCTTAATGGTGGTGGCTGACCAGGGAAAATCATAACAGGACAACCATAAGGTGACAATTACCCGCAGTATCCCTCCAGCCCTCAGCAAGTTGTGGCCCAGCAACTATCTGAGTAAGAATTGCTGTCCAAAAGCACTTGATGGGTTTCTCTTTTATGCATTTCCTCAGCTGTTTTTTGTACTCATATGAATTTTGGCACCTTTAACATGCAGTAACAAATCATTGTACAGCTCAACAGTCCTCTGTGTGGAAAATTATGTCCTTTATTGGTTTTGCACCTGCCTCCTACTCATTTCATTCGATGCCCCTCAATTCCTATATTGGATAAGACAGTGAACAGTTATTGTTTGGTTGCCTTTTGCTGGCCACTAATGAACTTATATCACATCTTTATTTTCTCTCTCCACTACTCCATCTGCTTTCCATAAAGGAGAGTCTTAATTAATGCACTTATTCCTTGCACTGAAACTGTTACATACTTTTGATCATCTTTCCTGACTATTTTGGTGTTCACAATTATATCTTGTCACATTCAACAACTGGCTGGATCCACACAGCAAAAGCAGCACAGTTGTGTGCTCTGGGTCCTTTCTCTTGACCTGCAGGAAAAACTGTTGTTAATGCAGGGTTTGTTAGAGGTAAACACACACATAGCATGAATAGCCTGATCCTGGCTGTACAGTTCGATGCACCGTTCACGAATTTCCCCTACCCTGCTCATTGGCTAGCCTAACTTAAAGTCTATCAGTGGTTTCCGCAAATGGGCTCAGACTAGAGAGTGAAATAATTATATAATATAAATATTTGTATAAATATTTGTATGCAATTGTTTAGGTAATAAATCCCCTTAATTTGCAAGGCATTCCCAAGAAAGTGTGTTTCCTTGATTCATCTTAGTGGGCTTCATACTGTAGATCTTTCTTCTTTGATGGTCTTATGTGTCGCTAGTTCAACATGGTCCATTTTCACTTAAAATGTTACTAGGATTTCTCTTCCAGTCATATTCCTTTGACCTTTGCTGGGTCCATGTGTTTAATTTGATTAGCCTTTAGTCCAATAACCTAACAGAGTTTATGACACTCAGCATGGATTCTGGGCAGAAAAGGGTACTAATCCCCCAACCTTTCCATTTTGCTTCTCATTAGGTAAACAGGAGTGTCTCATGTTTGTACATTGCTCATCAAAAGCTTTGGGATCTGAAAGAGGAAGGTTGTACAGAAGGGATGGATTTTATTTAGGCCACCTGACAGTTCTTGGACAGCAGTGCAATGTAAAAGATGTGGAATAACTCACTTTGACCCTTGGCCACTCCTCATATAAAGCAGACCATAAAACTCTCTTTGTGCATACTGTGCCAGGCAGCTCCATAAATACCTCCAGGATGGGAAATACATTGAGTGCTGGTAACAACTGGGGAGAGGAGAGGGGCAGAGGGGAGTGGGTGATAAGACATGTTGATGTGAACCCATGTTCCCACATTCCCTATGGCATTATTCTTGCTAATTACGGATTTCACAATGCTCAAAATGTCCTTTGTGGGCCAAATGAGCCAGGATTGAGGTTCCTGTTTTATCTTCATTGTCTTCTAGATTTTATTCTAGGGACATTCAGGAACAAAATTAAGAAACAAAAGCAATAGTAATATTAATATTCCTAACAATATTTTAAATAAAATAAAGAGATTGACACACATTTTAATCTGCCACTTGAGTCTGTTCATCATTTCAGTTTCTAGGGTTCATCTAATTGCAGAACAACTGGGAAAAACAAGTAAAAGCTTTGGTCTACTTAATAGTGCACCAGTAAGGCATGATTAACTTTACTGTGAGATGATAGTCTTGATGACCCAAGCTAAATACTTGGGAAACTTGAAGGACTTTAGGGAAAGAAGGAATAATAATGGCAATTACTGGAAAGTGGGTTATGAGATAGAGATGTTATAAACTGAAATCTGATCTAAATTTTAGGATATTTGGGAGTTTAGGTTCAATATTAGAGTAAGCATGCACAATCAGCAAGACAGCAAAGTATTATATGAGATTTATTTTTAAGGGGAACAAGAATGAATCACTGGAACAACTCACTTGTGCTGCTATAGGCTCTTCAGAACATGGGGCATCAGGAAGGGAAATCTTCCTGAAAGACTTTTTCTTACTTCCACAGAAGAAATAAACTAAGTAAGCGGATCTCTGGGGAAGGATCATTGCTTTGTGTAAGAGGAGGCTGACTTTGTAATACTCCCTTTTAGCCTTGCTATTCCTCAATGCAAGAAGAAAGGAGATGCTCCCTCTGGAACCTCTCTCTCTATCCATGGCATAACAAGTTTAAATAAGACATGCAACTTTTGGATGATGTAAGACAATCTCACTCTTAATCTCTCCTTAGCTTCCTTCCTCCTTGCTTGTTTAAGAAATAATAACTTTTTTTTTCATGCAGCTGAGAGCCGCTGATGATTCTGAAGTGATAAGTCCACTATAAATATTTCCAGACATAGCATACAGAACTGTGATGGCTTTATGTCATCTCAGCATGTTTTTTCAGACACAAGATGTCCTAGCCTGCTGAGTTTGAGAGAGAGCTGCCAACCAGAAGTGTCTGCAGCTGAGGTCAGTGGGAGGCTAAATCCAAAAAGCAAAATCGGAGATGGGATGTAGTGTGTCAGCAAAGACCCTTTTGCTGTAGTCTATTGACTGTTTTGTGTTGATTCTTTAGTCTTTTTGCTGTTGTCACTAGCATCTAATTTAAGGCATTTCTGTTAAATTAAAAGGCATGACTGACTGACTGGCGTCTGAGACACATTGCAGCTGTCAGCTGCAAAGATAAACTCCAGATCAGGATGCATATCTTCCCAAAGATCAAGGGTGTTTGGACGAGAAGCTTATGTGGAGCACACTCTGTTAATTTGTGGTAGGAAAAACTTGTTCTTTTTGCATCTCCATTTAAGATTCCAAACAAGAAATGCCAAATATGAGCTTGAAAGTTGAGTCTGACCATCTTGCAAGTTTCTCCATTTAGTTGTGTAGAATTAGAATGCATTGGGTCAGCCTAGCATGAAAAGTAATTTGTTTTAGTATGTGATCATGATAAGAACCGACTGAAGAAGATCAAAAAGCTCTTTAGAAACTGGATTAAAGGCCTCCCTGAATGACAGCCTCCACAGCATTGAGAAAAGTCCCATGATCAGCAGCTTCACTTGCAATAGTTGGCTTCACAAAACTCATGCAAGGGGCTAGGACTGCTCTCAAAAAATAAAAGCCAAACCCTGCTACATGACTGAGATGATAACTACTGGTTGTGATGGGAACCTCCAGAGTCAGAGGCATAAGCCATAGCTACACAAGTCAAGAGAAATAAAGGGCAGAAAGTTCTGTAAGCCTGTAAGGCTGCAGTTGAGCCAAACTTTGCCACGTGGAAATAGGTGAGGTATGTGACCTTCACCCTGAAAAGCAAAATCCTTCATAGAACAGTTGCAGCAGACTCATCATCTCTGGATTAAGGACAGATGACTACTCAACCCTCATCAGTCCATAGGGCACAGCAGTTGACTGAGAGCTGATGAAAGGGGCAAAGGGGACTATCTGTAAAGGGTCTCCTTGATTTCAGGGGGATTCTGCACTGCGTTTCACCTTTGTTACTCATTTCTCAGCATCAGGGACCTCTTTCAAGCACATGTTTGAAATGAACAGTGAGAAGAGAAGAAGAGTGGTGAAGTTGTGGGGCAGCCAGATGGTGAACCACATTTCCTGGAAGACGTGGAGTTGTGGGTCGCCATCCACCCTGCTGCAGCCTTATCAGTCACCACTGCTGAGCTGAGCAAAGGGCATGCCTCCAGCCACTCAAGTGGCAAAATCCCATCCGTATCTCCTCTGTGGCATCTGCAGTGGGCTAAAAGCATTTGTATAGCTCGTTAGCACAGCTCAGCTGCTCCACACTTGCAGTTATCTGGCCATACTTTTATAGCAGCCACATGCTTCTGTGGAATGGGCAGAAAAGCTGAATATTTAACTCATTGTACGGTCTTTCTTTCTTTCTTTTCTTTTTTTTTTTTTTTTTTTTCTCCTTCAAAGATGGGATGGGTATAACTTTATATAATAGGCTTTAAACAATTGTTTACAGCACCACTAAAAAAGACAAATCATTCGAAACACCAAATGACTAGTTCCAGGAAAAGAAGGGAAATTTCTAAAGGTTTATCTGAAGGCCAATAAAGAGGATAAATAACATGCAATATTTCATTTGTCAGGACCATGAGACAACCTGATAATAAAAATGGACTATGCCATAAAGAGGGGGATTCCTTTGTCTTGGCTGTAAATGCCTTTGTTGATTTAATGAGTGTTCTGGTGCTTCTGCTTGAGCTTCTCTTTAGCACTCACAAATCGGATGGAAGCTGAGGAATAAGGAGAGGAAGAAAGTTATCTGTCCCCAACCTCATAAAGAAATCTGGCTCTGGTTAAAGGCTTGAGACTGTGTGTTTTTTATCTTATATTGACTCTTTCTCTGGTTACTGGTGATGAACAAAGTATGGAGAAATCAGAGATGGAACCTACACTATCTCCACATCAGTTCCTGGTGTGAGCCTGGGGAACATCTATTAATGAATTAGACCAAGCAGGAACATTGAGCCCAGCCTTTCTTTCTATATAATCTTATGGTTGTAATGTTTTCATAATAGATTACATCATGAAATACACACTTCTTTGAATAACCATCCTTAAACTGAGGACCCCGTGATAGGCTATCAGTTTGGATAAATCATTTGTGTTTTGCTTAATAATAGTATATAATGTTGCTTTTTAATTCACTGGAGCAATTATGCTCTTTTCTTTAAAAGTGAAAAAGAAGAAAGTATCCCAGACATATTACGCACAAGCCTAGCCATAGTTTGTGCAGATCTACCTACTGCATTCCCCAAGCTCACTCCTAATCAGCAAGGGACCGAGAGGGAGGAAGTAAAGAAAATCATTGATAAAAGCACAAAAAGCTTATTAGCTTTTAAATGTATCTGGTTACAGATATTCTATTGATCACCTCAAGTAAGACATCAGAATACCTGCCCTTGAGCCAGTGGCCTTTCTTGTGACTGAAACACAATCCGTTTCCCATCAGGAGACAGGAGAGACAAGTCTAAATGTTTCTGCATGCCATTTAGAAAAGAAATCAGCAGAAAGTCAGGGAAAGACATTGCTCTTCAAGGTCAAACATTTATTTTATGCCAATAACAGCCTCATCCACCCTGTCATTGCCAGGATCTTGGACCACTTTGCTGGCATGTTTGCCAACCATGTTTCCACCTTACTCTTTCTTGTTTCCCAGGTTATATCTCATTCTCATTATTTAAGCACCTTACACTGCCTTCAGCAGCATGTCTGATGCTGAACATGTTTATTCTCGCTCTGTCTCTGTCTTGAGAGTGAAAGCTCGGAGGACACCCAGGCTGGCAATAGCACAAGGTCCCTGTTTGTGTGTGGCAGAAGAAAGTCTTTTAAAGTCCAGCCAAGTCAGTGGAAAGAAGTTCCTGGACTCCATGGAGCAGCAGAGCAAACCATGAAATTAAACAATTCAGGGTGAAAGTCAAAGCAGAGGTGTGAAAGTCTGATGAGCACAATTCACCCATCTCTGTAGGACTAGCACAATATGGAGTTCACTGAAATGGAGGAGTGAGTCTGCTCCAGTCCAAACTGGAGGGCCTGGCCCATGTGTACTGTGGATGCAGTGAGAGCACATGTGATGCCAAGATTCAGAGAAGTGGGAGCAGCATCTTACAGTGCAAAGATGAGGAAGATGAAATATCCTCACTCATGCACTCACTCATGTGTGAGTAACAGTTTGTAAGGAACACATCAGTCCCTGCATGGGTTTGGGAAGAGATAAAAGGGTGTAAATGATGTCACTGCACGGGGATGGGGAAGGTACTGAATGTGTGAAACTGGGAGAAGGAAAACCTGGTATGACCATCTGCCAGACCAGGGGACCAAGTGAGTCCTTGGGGAAGGGCTGTCCAAATCATAGGCAAGTGGAATTATCTCAGGCTTCAGGATTGAGGCAGTGAATCACTTCTTGGCTTCTCATGTCCTTAATCTGGGGCACTGAGTGAGCTCATTCCCATGCAAGGGGGTCCTGGCAGATACTCATGTTCTGACCTGGTGCCTACTTGAGCTATTCACTCATAGCTCAAGGATTCACTTTTTTCTCAGACACACTGGTCTCCTGGCTCAGGTGCGCAGAGTGTAGAGGGTCCCACAGCTCAGAGGGGAGCTATGATCTCCATCTTCCCATAAATAGCAATAAAAGGAGGCTGGGCCAGCTGAAATGAAGGCACATGCACCTTTGATGGCTCTAGCTCTGGCCCATGTTGGGCAGGTCATGTTCAGATGATCTTAGCAGTCGATTCTGCATTTGATGTCCCACAGAGGCCAGTGGTTCTTGGCAGCAGCCTTGCAGGGTGTCAGGTGGAAAAGGCTACTGAGGCTCAACATTTCCCTTCTGCAAGTGATAGGACCATTCCAGAAGCAAGGATCTCACTGGCTCCACCAGCTTGCAGTGTCATAGCCGGTGGTACGAGGGGGAAAGCTGTGTGTCGCTGACAGCAGCACTGAGCATGCCTGCAAAAAGGAGCCAGAAAGCAGTTTGTGAACATGTTGCTCCTAGATTAGAGTCCTGTGGGTGCTTGAGGTGGATCTTGTCTCCCTCCTTCACTAAAGTTGTCTGGGGTGCAGTGACTCTCCGTGGATGGTAGCACTGGTGTATGTGCAGTGTGGGGAAAAGGAGGGCCATTTTGGGCTCAAGAGGGAAGTGAGTGGTAAAACCCCAACCACTTCCCAGCTCCCCTGTGCTGTCGACAAATGGTGACATGCAGTTACCTGGAGTGAAGAGGGAGGAGACATAACCTTGCTAATTCTGAATGTGTCTTTTCTTCAAGTGCTTTGTGCAAGTGTTTTCTGGTGTTTAAGGATGAACAGGCCACAAAATGGAGAGAAGGTCTTCTCTGAGGAGGGAAGCTCCCTGCCATAGCAAGCAGAGCAAGACTTGGATGAGTTAGTAGTGGGGCTGGGTTTTCAGGAAGGCAGAGTCCCTGCCAGAGATTGGGAAAAGTTGAGAGGTCGATGAAAAGGCAATGCTGTTCCCTTCTCCTCCCATATCTTGACCCTTCAGGCTCACCTGCGATGTTTAGCCCTACTATATTCGAAGACATCCCAGTCTGGGGCATGGCAGCGGGTGCATCACAGGGTCCACAGGACTGGCATTGCCTCTGCTTCCTGCGTGCGGGGCTCTCTCCTCTCTCCCCACACCGTGGCTGATGGGGCTTTTCTGGATTTTGCTCAGGTGGCTGGAAACCTTGGTCGGCTTGGGGTGACTGTACCAAGGACTGCGGGGGAGGCCTGCAGACCCGCATACGCACATGCAAGCCCCTTCCCAACGAAGGTCTTGCCTGCGAGGGAGTCCTGGAAGAAGGAAGACTGTGCAATAGGAAAGTGTGCAATAGTAAGTGGAGGCATGTTCCCTAGCACACGCGCGAGTACTTTGACCTCAGGCAGAGCCTGCAGCTGTGGCTGTTGCAGCCCTGGCACCATAAATAACGAAGGGGGCTTCAGAGACACAGCTAAGCTGCTGAAGGGCTGTGTCTGAGGGGCAGCCCGCAGCTGGGAGCCCTGGGGAGCGTGCGACGCCAGCTGTGCATGGCCCCTTCCCGGCTGTCTTGTGGTCACACGCGTGCTGACACACGCGTTGCAACACACACGTATGCAGATTCAGAGCTTCACTCTACAGAAGGGGGTTAATTTACAGCACTGCCTACGCCAGGTATTCAAACTCTACTGCAAAACCTACCACCAATGGTAAAATATATCCCTTGAAGGCATTTCTCTAATGTTTGGCCTCTTGAGCCTCTTCCCGATAAATAAAGCATGAAGCTAGGAGAGATGCTAATCTTGCTGCTTATGTCTCTTTCCAGCTTCGTTCACCTTCCCAGTCAAGTGCAATGTTGCTTCCTCTTCCTTTACAAAACTGCAGCCTACTGCACTAAGGTGTGGAGCCAGAGCTGTCTGTTAGACAGCTCCGGACAAAACATAGGGCCTCGGAGAGGCAAACTCTTTGGCAGAGGCTTTGCTCTCCTCCTGAAATGCAGCTGCTTTCCAGATCCTCTTCTCCAGAGGGCAGGGGACAGATTGTCAATGCCAGTCAGCAGGGAGATAGTAATGCGTCAAGCTTATGACCTGCAGCACTTTCATTTTCAACACTTTTTTCACAGTAGCCAACTAGAGCGGGGGATGGAGAAAAACAACAGCAGAAGAATCCCAGCCCAGCAAATGCAGGCGAATGGCTGATTATAATTATGCTCTTCTTTTTACTGCAAATTTGCAGTGAAAGATGTTTGAATAATTCCTCCAACTAGGCAAATAACTAGGGAAAGCTTAACTGTCTTCAAAGGCAGGGAAGTGTCTCCTGATAAAGGGGAAGTTCAAATAGAGGGACGCAGATGAATTCCTCTAATAAGGGGTAAAACGATTTCATGCATTTTTTACCACTTCCATATATTTTAATCTTGTTGCAATTAGGCTTTTTTTAAAATTAAACTTTCTAGTATATTGAATTTCATTTTCTTGACTCACAGTTGCTAATCTCCTACTGAGGTTCGCCCACACTAGGGAAATTTAACTAGTATCTCCCACACTTGTTGGTAACTTTGGAGTCTTAATGCAGCTGTAGCTTGGGGCCATGAGTGTACAAGCGAATGTGTGTGTGTGGGCAGGAACCTGGAAGTCTCTTGATTTGAAAGGAGGGTCCAGCCATCGGACATAAAGGCACCTGGATGGAGCTGGCTCCCAGAGAAAGGGTCACGCTGGTCTTCATGGGCACTTCAGTAGATATGCACTCTTCTGCCAGGAGAAGGAAGTGGAGATGGCACTGGTGGCAAGAAGAGGGGGCTGTGCAGCTGTTCTTGGGACATGGGAGAACATGGGACCCCCAGTGGAAAACCTCCTTAGACTTGCCTGCTTCCTCCTATGCTGGATAATGAGGTGGTGGGACACTCCAGCAAACTCTTCCCAGAACATCTGTCCCAGGGCTTGATCATGTTCATAACCTTCCATAGGACCTGCTTCTATTCCTTTGCCCTCTTGAGCTGGGGTGCTCCAGGCTGGACATGGTTTTCCAGGTACAGCCTCACCAGCACTGAACAGAGGGCCCAGTACCTTCCCTTGATCTTCTGATTATGCTCTTCTCAACGTGTTGCTGTACACAGCTTGTTTGGTTTGCATAGGAGTGCCCTCCTGGTTTGTATTCAGTCTTACACCCTCCTCCTCAAGATCCTCTCCAGTGGGGCTGCCACCCAGCCTGCACTGACCCATGGGGTTACTCTTGCTGGGGGAAAAACTTTGCACATCTTCCTGCCAGCTGTCACAAAGTTTCTGTTGCAAGAATGGGTGAGGAAGGGCTGTGTTGAGACTAGCAGTCTAGGTTGTGCTTCTAGCTCTGTTAATTGCATGGAGCAGAACAGACAAATTTCTATTTAATCACTTGTCTTTTCTGGAGTGCAACACTCAGAAAAGCTGATCCTAAGTGTAGAGAAATCTGGTTGGGCCCCAGGGCTCTGATTCAGTAAAAAATTTCACTTGCGTTCCTATCTTCCTTCTATTACCCAGACAACTCCTGCTCCAAATTAAAGTGGGGCTTGTCTGGCTGAGCTTATTGGGGGAGAAAGGATCTTGACCTAACTGGAAGACCTTAGTTTGGAAAGAGAGTACATTCGCAGAGTGAGGCATCACAAATTGATTTATCCATCTAAAATACGCAAAATAAGTTAATTCTGGTTAATTTTCTCAAGTGCCTCTTTTTAGGCCAACCCCTGAGGCCCGCTGTGATGCTTTAATGCTGGAAAGCTGGAAAGCATTCGAGGGAAGATGTGAGCAGTTACTTGCCCATTGCACAGCTTGAGATCTGAGTTGCTGGCCAAGAAAGTCAGGTTAGAGTAAGACAGAAATCACCACCGTCACCTTCAAAACAAGGGCAAAGTCATCTCTTCACTTTAGCTTCTCCTTGCTAGCTTCTGTCTGAGTGTTTCAAATTGATGGCTAATTAGCCAGGGTGTTTTATTTCTTTATTTAGATCTCCTGAGACAAGGAGAAGGCTTAGTCTCATATGTGGATGGATTCTCAGCAGGAACAAACTGAGGTGTTCCCACTCAGATCCCTGGAGCTACTCAAACGGATGCTTGCAGAAAATATGTGAAGATTTCATTTGGTTGTTTTACTTGGCTCTGCCACAGAAAATGATGTTAGAGGGATCTAACTTTTCTTGTCCTCCTGCTGCCATCCTTCCTCTTCCAGACCTGCTCCAGGTGGACTTTTAGCATATCCTGGAATGTAGCAGTGGGCATGGCAGCTCTCAGCCTTTCCACGAGGTGTGACTGCTTGCAGCAAGGTCACTGAAGTACACATGTAGCCACATGTGGCTGCCAAGGCTGAGTCTGAAAGTGCTGGCTGGAGACTGCAGTGCTGTTTAAAACCAGTGCACATAGACAGCTGAATAACTGTGCAGGTGCCAGTTGCTTTTGAGCTCTGAGTAGCTGGCTTTTCCACTATGCAATGGAATCTCCTGCTTGCTGACCGTCTTCTATGTCTTTCAGCCTGAGATCCCCACCCAAGCCCCAGGGCACATGAGCCAGGTAAACTTTTTCCATAGGAAAAATCTGAAGCTGAAAAACACAAAAGAAAACTGGGACAAAGTGGAAATGTAACTTTTTCTGGGAACAACAGTCCTGCTTGAGGAGAGGAGTCTTTTTTTGATGGCTTCCATTCAGCTTGAGAGATAATCTGAAGAAAAACATTCGGTGTTTGTTATAACTCTGATTATTCCTTGCTAGAGGCAGAGAATCCAGTGGTATCTTCCTCTCCAGTACAGACAGGGGAGATTTCCTCCATCTGTTGGATTTGGCCAGAAGCTGCTGTTTTACAGAAAGAGAGACAACCCAAGCATGACAGAAAGTACTTGCAGAGCAACTATCTGGGCCTACCCTCTTTGGAGCAAAGGGGCAACCGCAGTGCTCCAGTGGTCCTGCTTGGCTGTATGGTGCTAAAAGCTGTGATTGCTGACAAACTGGCACACAGAGGGCCCTGGAGAGAAAGCTGGATGGGTGACACGGCAGGACGATGTCCAAGTCAGAGGAGCGATGTCATGGGTCTGATCCCAATGCTGGAATTCAGCAGTGCTGAAGAAATGCAAGAACAATTAGAGATGTAGGCGGCCTGCATTGATTCCTGGGGAATGAAATCAGCGGAGGAGCCAGCTGAAATCCTGCCATCCCATCTGGCAAAGGCAATGCAAAGCCATCTCTGACATTTATGAATATGCAAATTGGGCAAATACATCTCCCCTCATCTGGGAGGTGGATGGCCACATCCTGCCCTCAGGTGCAGCAGTGTAAAGTCAGTGCGGTCCTATCAACCCTGGTGGATTTCCAGCTTGGGAACTGAGATCAGGATCTGGCCTTTCGGCTGAATAAACATTAGTAGTGTGAAGAAATGCACGTTCCACATGGCATTCAAAAGGCTGCGTCTCAGTGTTGTTTTCTGCTGCCCCTGAACTGCATTAAAAATAGCCCTTTTGCTGCAACTAGAAACAGAGCTGAAATATCCTGTGTGTGTGCGTGTCTGTGTGTGAGAGCATCCTCATTCCCCACAGGCAAGGACAGAAATCATTGCAAGCTGGAACAGCATCTTGTCCTATATGTAACTGCTGCTGTTGGAGTGACTTCACTGTGTTCCCTCTTCTAATGCTACCTTGGACTTTTCTTATCTGGGAGTCCCGGGTCTCACACTGACTGTTTTATAAGTCTCTAGTGTTCAAACTGAAAGTCTTTGGGCTATTTCCTTGGCTGGTGCAATTGCCGTCTACCCAGTGGCTTCCAGGATGACCCCTTTCTACACTGGCAGGTCCTGAAAACATGGTTGTTAGGAAGCGTTAGTGATTCTGCCCTGCCCAGTTTTACACAACTAGCAGTTGCTAGATGCCCCAGAAACTTGGTAGCCCATGGCTTCTCCTTTGGTTTTACCCCACTGGAAATGTATTTACTCCATTTCTTTTTATTTATTTATTTATTTATTCATCATTTCTTTCCACTCTCTGCTTTCCTGCATCCCTTCTTCCCCTCCGAGGTCCCTTGAATAATTTTCACAGTCTGGCTCAGACCGCTGTTTTCTTTGTCTTTCTTGTTTGGTAGATGAATATAGAGAGAAGAGTGTGTGGCTTTGGGAGACATGCTTGAACTTTAGAGACTTAGCCCACAGCGCTGCAAAGTCTTTGCTTAAATGTTTTTTCCTTGTGTTGGAGGAGGTTGTCTGATGAGTTACGTGCTTTCATCGGAAGTGTCATCACCAGCTTCCTCTTCCCAATAATTCAGCATTGAATGATTATCCTTCTCATCTTTGTCTTAGCTCTGCTTTTCACAAAATCTCAATTTTTTGCCTCCTGTTTGTGATTGAAACTTATCTGGGTTCCCTCCAGGAGCATTATTTCTCTGGCTCTCCTGCTAGTTTCTCTGAAGTTTTGGGTATTTCCCCCAGGTACCATCCCAGGTCATTTATATGGCTGGTTTGTAAATCACACCTAGATCTTCCACCGATGCTGTCATTGCTTCTCTCTGCTGACCACACTGTGAGAAGAAAGCTGCAGAAATCCAGCCGGTTCCCTACTGTCTTCATCTTGCAGTGCTCATCCCATAAAGTCCTGGTGCATAAACCCACCGCAGAGCATTGCTTGCACTGATTTCATCTCGTGCATAAGCGATGTAGCTTCTCCCTGCTTCATTCAGTCAGGGCTGATTTTCACATAGTTATTAACTATTCAGATTAAATCTGTGCCAGGCTCTGTGCTAAATGGGGCCTGACCTGCTTCTCTACAACACCCTTTTCAAGAGCTGGAAGCCTTGCTTACTGCAGCAGAGCAACACTGGTATGGGGCTGGAGCTAGTCCCTGCTGGGGAAGGCTTGGGGCAAGGTGACAGGGTGAGGCATTCAGCTGCTGGAGCTGATCGCCTTTAATTAGGATGAGCAATAACAGAGCGCGCCTGTCACATCTGCTGGGGAACGAGGGAAATCATGCGGCACATCCAAGACCAGGATCAGCCATTAGGAGACACCGAGTCTAACCAACTGGCAAGAGGAAGGCTAGAGTGGATTCATCCGAGGTGACACGAGGGGCTGCGTGGGGGCCTTGTGCTGGCTGGGCAATGCTATTGAGCAGTGCAGAAATATCGCCTTGTGAGGAGCAAACCAACTACGGCTAAAGCTTTTGGAGCACCAATGGGGGTGCTAGACCACCCTAGTAATACCCCATGCTCTGGCAGCAGTGGTCACTTGTCTCCTGTGCAGGCACGGAACAGACGTGCTGCAGGAGATGTTTCTGCAGGTCACTAACGCAGTTTCTTTGGAAACTCCTCCAGTGGGCAGTTAAATGCTGCTCCTTGTGTTCTGCACCATGGTGACTTTCAGCTGCAGAGCTCCTGGGTAATTGGGAAGTGCTCGAGAGTGGCAGTCTTTCAGGCCAGGAAAATGTCTTTAAGTGCTTCCAGAAAAAATGGAGATGAGGGAAACTGACCAAATCCAAAATTTTTAATCTATCTTCTCTCATTTCTTCTGTCCTCCTGCCTCTCTGTCCATCCATCCACCCATTGATGCTCAGCAGCTGCAGCTGATATATTCAGTCCCAGGTTTTTCTATTACCTTTCCTGCTCTGAGCAGTGGACAAATCCATTCAAACGCTGCATCTGCACCTTCCTTCCTGCCCTGTTTTTCCTCCCAGATAATATGAGTCTCTGGGGAGGCTTTGGGATTTACAGTAACCTTTTTTTTTTGTTTGTTTTTTGTTTTTTTGTTTTTTTTTGTGTGTGTTTTCAAGGGTGTGACCCTTTTAACAAAAGGACTGAAATCAGAGTAGATTGCAATATGGGATATTTCCAGCAATAGGTGGAGGGGTGGTGGGAATGGATCAGGGTTTGAGATGTGTTTAGTACCTCAGAGAGTGTGGATCTAATTTAAGCTGTCCCCTAAGCTCACTCTGTACCCAGGATATTGGAAAAACACTTATAGGTTGTTTTTTTATAAATTAAATCTTACATAGGAAGGTTCTAGGGCTTTGCAGGTATTAAAAACTTAAGATTTGACCATTTCTATTTTAATAAAGAACCTGTAAAGAAAAAAATAAAAGAACACTGTTGTGTGCAAGTATCAGGATATCTGTAGTCATGATGTCCAGACAAACAGAAAAATGGCAGGCAGGTAACTATCTCACCCCATCCCCTCCAGCCAGCAGCCTGCAAACAGTCTGTGCTGGAAAGGTTTGGAGCCGTCAGCGTGAACAGCCCCTAGGCTCTGTTTTGGGACTAACATAACGGGAAATTTGCTTCACAGTTTCACAACCTAGATGGGCCTCTTCTACAGACCAAGCTGCTGAATGTAAAGTCTGGCTCCTGGCAGGGACTCTCTGTATCGTTCCTCTCCCTCCTCTGCTTTCCTTTTTTGGATGGCAATAAAGACTCCTGCCACCACATTGAAGCTTCATTAACCTTTATTAATTTTCCTGGGGTTCCAAGATCAAATTTGCCACCATTTCATTTCTTTGCAGCTTGTACTTCTTGAAAAGATGTCTGACTATTTTACCTCCTTGGGGATCCTCTGTCTGGTACCTGCTGTTTGGAAACAAACTCGTTGCCAGACCGCAGATTACTAAAGCTCAGCTCAGCTGCACTCTCCTGATGTACAGAGGGCAACCCTCATGAGTGGGATTCAGTTGCTAATGCTTGGTTGCTTGTCTGTTTACTACTGGTTTGGAAGGAACAGGGACGCTTGCTGTCCATTGGGAGTTAAATGCTCTCATCTTACAGTGGTCTTGACACCATGGTCTTCAGCAGGAGAGTTTCACTGATCGCTGGACACTAGGATCAGGAGCTTTGCTCATTCACTTGAGTTGCAAAGGTGTTCAGTCTTAGCTCCATCGCTCCAGCAGTCACTTTGATGATACCAAGCCTTTATTTCTCCTCTTTGCTGGTGGTAGGGTCTGGGAAAGAGACAACCTTTTCAGCCATCCCTTTTGTTTTCCAATCTCCTCTCATCTGCCTGCTTCACTCAGCATTTTCTGGATGCTTTATAGAGCAATGCTAAGCAGATACACTTTGCAAGGCAAAGTTTTACACCAAAAAACAGTGCCGCTCTTCATCATAGATCTCCAAACACTGCTAGGGATGCTGGGATTCACTGTCAGCACACCTGAAAAGTCTAAACCCTCCACAAGTCCCTAAGGCTGCCTGATCTCTCTGGAGGCTTCCTAGCAAAGGATATGGACACCCTGGAAATTCATTGCATCTGATTAAATCAGGCAGAGGGATCTGATTCTACATTGTCCCATGCTTCACTGAAGCCAAGGGTTGAACTGCCAGTCAGGCTGATTCTTGCAGCCTGGCTTGGTGCAAAAGCCCCAGGGAAGGCTGGTGGTCAGGGGTGCTGGGTTGGAAGGCAGGTGGTCGTGTGAACCAAAAGTCGTAGGTTGCTGTTGTTTATACAAATGTAACCTTTGTAGTGAAAGATCTTGCAGAGTGAACCAAGGTGTATTTACATGACCCATTACCTTGCCATAGCCAATGGACGCTATAATTCCAGAAGCCAATCGCTGAGGTCCACAGATAACAGAAAGCGAGAGGACACTGACGAACTGCAGCACTACGGGTACCCTGCACCTCAAATAGGTAAGCTCTGACCTATCACAACAGCCTCTGGAGCTGGCACTGTACCTGGTAACTGAATGTCCCAGCTGCGCTGGGCTGACTGCATTGACTTGCTTTGCTGTTTCAATGATGCAGCTAACCAACTCTTTTCCTCCCAGGTTAGCACTGGCTTACCCTGCCAGTAAGTCAGATCCTGAACAAATGATCATCCCCCAGTTCGTTCCCATCCCATTGCACTGATAGGGTTTTGCGTTGTTGCCCTTAGCCAGAGAAGGCAAAAAGAGTAAGACACTATGCCCTAACCAGGCCACGCTTCTCGCAGATTGCTTCTCATCACCCTGCCTACTTCTAAGTCACTGCTTTGTCTGAACTATCTAAACAGCCATGGTTCATTAAGCCAAAGCTGACTTGACTGCGATATAGCCTCTTTGCTGATGTTCATGTCATGCCTTTCCATTGATTGCAGAAGAAGATGTGCAGGGTGTGATGGGAAGAGAGCAGAACACTTTCCTCTGTCACGGGATCTTCAGTGCTGTGCAGGGATTCATGTTTGATAAGCTCTGCAGCAAGACCTTCCTGCAATGGGAGGGGAATAAGATTTAGTAGCATCAGAGAGTGTGCTCTGGGAAGGCAGCAATGAACTGGACCTGAACATATGCCAAGACCAATCTGGGGAGGTTTTGTGCTCTTTCTTTACTGCTGCCTTTCATGGTGGGAGCTCAACACATCATGGTCTTAGGTAAATCAAGCTGCAGGTTAAAACAGTTGTCCAGCAGCTTTGCAAACAGGCTGTGCTCTGGAAAGGCTTCAGAAGGGTGATTCAAAGAGTCAGAGCTTTGGCACAGATTATAAGGGAGAGGGGTTCATATTCTAGCATAAATTAGCTGTGCTCCATCAGAACCAGCAGGACTCTGCTGGTTTTTAGCAGCAAACAGCATTACAAGGCAGCACTGTGGCACGGGGCTCTGGCTCGGGAGGGATCCGTCGATGGGTGGGGTTGTGGCTTTCACCAGGCAGTAGGGGATCATCTGAATTTCCTTCCTTCCCTTCACCGACTCTGGCCAAGGAGAGAATGAACAGGCTAGAGCTGCTGGTGCAGGGCATGACAGAGCTCTATTTCATGAACCCTATGGAGCCTTGTCTTGTAGAGGTGGACATAGACCTTGGGTGGGAGCAGCACTGCTGCGTGTGCCAGCACTGATCGCTGGCAAAGAGCTGCAGTGCGGGGCTGGTGTTTGCACTGTTGCAACCTAGTGAAGCGTGGCTTGCTCTCTGAGAGCCTATGTGTCCAAAAGAGTGAAAGAAAAGGCAGGTCTCGTGATGTCCCCCATTACTGTTGCTGTGCCTGGTCTCAGGTGCTTTCCTAGTGCTCCAGCCTATAGCCCAGCCATTTCATTTATGGCTTGATTTTTCCTCCTGCCGTGCAGCTGGATTCTGCATCTGTGTTCAGCAACATCTCTGTTAACTCCCTGCTGTCATAGTTCCTGCTGTACTGTAGCTGACTTGGGTCATGTTATCCCTGAGTGCAGTGTGGGCTGTGAGACACTCCTGTGAAGAAGCACATTGTCCTGCTACAAGTTGCTGTGCTTCTGCCACTATCCTAGGAGCAGTAACTGCAGGCAGGTTGTTAAGGAAAGCCAGACAGAGGAGATGTAGAGTTAAGAATGGGCAGAGGGTACAGCCCAGAGATGGATTCAGAGGGAATCTCTACCTGAGCACACTGATACAAAACCCAAGCCTTCCCATGGTACAAATCAACACAGCTTGTAGGGTCTATGCCATTTCACATCCACTCAGAACTTGAAAAAATATGAAATATAAAAAATGCCAGCTGCAGGGGACCAGGGTGAGGAGATCACCCTACCCAGCTGAAGGCCAGTGCCTGCTCCTGCCAGGCGTTTGCAGCGCTGGTGTGCAGGTCCTGTTGGCCTGTGAGCTCTGGCGCAGTTGTACTCTCAGCTGTGATGCCGCTGGCTGGCAGCGTGTCCCCCCACCTCGCTCTAGGCAATAGTACAAGAGTGAGATCCAGCCCAGCAGGTCCCTGGCACTGACGCTCCCAGCTCAGCCCACACGCTGCTTCCAGGAGGCCTTTGCCACAGGCAGGATGTGAATGAAGAAGAGGCAGCACGTGGTGAAATGTCAGATTGACAAAAAGTGCAAAAAAAAGGGGGGGCTTCTGGCAGAAGGATGACAGCAATGTGTCACTCCATTAATGCTGAGAGAGGAAGTGTCACTGAGAAGCTGCAAGCACTGATGAGGACCCTGCAGCCAGCTGAGTTTTTTGTAAGGTCGGATCAGTTACTGTCAGGGCTGGCCAGGTGCTGGAAAGGATCCTGGATTGCACTGCTACTTCCCAGTGGAGTGATGCCCAGTGTGTCTCCTCCTGCAGCCCCTGCCATGCCTGCTATAGCTGCAGATGTGCTCCTGGGCTCCAGAAGAAGTGCTACGGATGGCCCTGTGGGAGCAGGAGACTTGGCTGTGCAGCCCTGAAAAGGGCCACGTTCCCACTCAAAGTGAGAAGGTCTTCTCCCTGCTAACTCCTTCCAGATGCTAGCTGGCACCTTGCTGATCTCCACGCTAGCCTAAAGCACCACAGAACACATCAAAGGGTGATGTGCTTCAGAGGCATGTCTCAGGCAACAGTCATGACGGAGGGCAGTGTAAGGCCCCTCACGTCCTCTCGAGGGTGAAGCCTATATGATGGCTTTGCATCTCTTCCAGATTGGTTGTATGGCAAGGACTTGTGTGCTGAGCTATGTCAGAGGGCTGTCAGGGTGGATGAGTATGGGAGATTCTTGCCCTTATACTGATAAGCAAACCTGAGAGCGATTCCTGTGATAAATCATCAGAAGGCACTGCAACCAGCATTTTGCCTCAGCTGCGATCTGGTCCACAAGCATGCAGAAATTCTGCTCATGCACATTTTTGGAAACGGATGATATTCTACTTCTTTTAGGTGGAGAAAAAAACAGCTTGTAGGCTTGATGCCAAGAGGTTCTGCCAGCCTCTCAGGACTAGATCTGGCATGGTTTGAAGCATAGTTGAATTTCTTCTGTGAGTGTTGAGACTTGACTGGACAAATGCCCCAATTGACTCAGATAAATTACTTAGTTTGAAACTATACCATACCAGAAGAAATAACCAATACTTAATAAATAAACTACATTCTAGATTTAAAAACTGGAGAGGGGTCCAATGATAATTGAGGAGATTTGCCTTTATTGGTACTGTGAAAAGGCAAAGGTCAAAAAATAAAGAAGGGGAAAAAAGACAGAAGAGGTGGAATTTGGGTCAAAGTGACCATTCATTCATCTAATGACAGAGTAGTTTTTACCTGGAGATGGAACTTGCAAAACCACAGCCAAGCCTGAGTGGAGTGGTGGTAGGATGTCTAATTTTCTAAGCCATGAGTCACCGATGGAAGAAACCACTACATCTCTGCAGGCTTCCTCTGTCCCCTCACTGGCCTATCAGAAATACTTCTAGGTAAGACTGGCAGCCTTTAATTAGGCGCTAAAAATAAAAAAAGCAGGATGGCATGTGAGACAATGAAACTAGGGCAGTACTGCCACAATGGGACTAGAGACCAGCTGAAAAATGCCAGCCTTCTGCCACTGAGGGGTGTGGTGCTGCTGAGTGGGGCAGCGGGGAGGTTGCTGCAAGGCTGATGGAGGAGTCTGGGCTTGGCTCTCTAAGCAGCACAAAGGTGATGTCTGTGTGGGGTCTAGGCAGGGTAGGTCGCTGGGAAGGCTGGGCTCTGTGGGCCGAAGAGGGATCTTCTGGAGTCTGGGCCATCCTAGATGGCACCTGCTGAAATGATGGTACCAAAAAATGTAACTTGCCAGTGGTGAACTCTGATTGTCAGAAGACTGTCTATCTAGCATAGCCAGCTGAGTACCAGCATTTATTGGAAAGGATGTCTAATTACCATAGAAATCCAATACTTGGGAAACAGGGTACGGGAGAGATGTTTCCTTGAAGCCTCAAGGCCTCAAAACATGCACTGTCTCCTGTAGGTCCCAGAGAAAGACCAGTGTTCCATAACATTTGCCTAACTGGAGCCAGTCGTGTGCATTAATCTGATGCAGAATGAAGCAGTATCAAACAACTTTGGCTTAATGAACATAATCAGTTGTGCCCGGTGTCCATCCTCCTAAACAGGCAGTGAGGGAGGCAGGCAGCATGCAGACTGCAAGGGGAATGCATTTTGCTTGTCCCTTAATCTTGTTAGTGTAAAGCCATAACGTGAAAGGAAGAGCTCGTGATGATGTGTGCAACAGCATAGATGAGATGGGGAAAGACTCATCCTTACCTCCATCTCTTACTGGGTCCAGCCATATTCTGTCAGTTGGAACAGCAGTTAGGTAAAAGATAAATGAGAGAATTAAAGCCTGGTCTGTCTTACACCAAGGACAGATCTTCCTCTAAGCTTTTGTCCTTTAACAGGTCTGCACATACTGTTTGCTCTGATGTGTTGTTCCACCTGCTCCCTACTAGCAGGATTATTTTTTAGCTATCAATTCTCTGAATGGCTGGAGCCATCCAAAGCAGATTTTCTGAAAACCACAATGTATACCAGATAATGTAGATATCAGTACTCAAAATCCTGATGGGCAGATAAGTGAATTGGAGCTATAATTGGTTGATTTACCATGAATTCTTGAAATCTGGAATAACCTTTGACTGCACACTGAGCAAAATCATTGAGACATTAGTAAATAAATACACTACCTTGAGAGGGAAGTCAGATTTGCACAGCTTTAGATCACCTTGGATGGTAACACAGCTGATAACTTCAGTATTACCGCGCAGTTTGGTAGTCCCTGGTATCTACAGTCCCCATCATGACTCATGTATTGACACTGATCTTCACACAGTTGATCTCTAGCACTTACTGCCCTAAAAGCAGACAAGATCTCAAGTAGTAACAGCCCAAAATCAGGTTTCTCTCACACTCTGTGTTGCACCTGATCAGTTCAATGTGGGATCCACTGTCCAGCTTTATGTGGGGAATTTGGTCATGGTAGGGGGCACAAATCCACATGCTGGGTGCAGCTCAGGCTGTGCCACATTATAGCCCTTTAAGTCATGCTTACCAACTCCAGCCAGTGCTGTGGTCCTTCTTACTTGGCCAGCCACCAAGATCTGCCAGACACATCTTGTTATGCTGCCGCATGATGCTGTCTGATGCTTTGAAGAACTTGTCACTAGAAGGATATACCCCTATATTATACGACCTCAGAGATGTGTTGTGTCATATGCCTGTGTACTATACATAACAAATATTATGTTCTATGTTTATCATGTGTAATTATTAACAATACATTGAAAAACTGAAAACTCAAACAATATAGAACTTAATTAAATGAAATGGAGTGGAATGGAAAACTTTTGTTTTCACATCATAGGGTGAGAAAGACATTTTCTCGGGGTAGACTACTGTCTTGAAAACTCTTGGAAAACTCTGCCCCTTTCCTGCCTCTATCATACTTTTTGGTGACTTTTCTTGAGGCTATGGCCTAAGTGAAGCACCACTGTTAGGACTATGTGCTTGCAGGGATATTAATGGTAGAAGGAGTGAGTCTCTTTCTCTCCTTTCCATCCTCACCTCATGGTTGATGGGATACTTTTACTGTCCTTTCCAATACTGTCCCATCAAGGAATGTACCATATCTGGGGACAGTCAACATTGTTCTGTATTGTGTGCTATCAAGCAGCTGTTCTACACAAAGATAAGATGATAAGAGAAGTCTTGGTGGGATTACTCCAGCCAGCGTCCTTCTTAGGCACCGTCACCTTATATTTTGTTTCTTCTTCTGCTACCAGTCTGAACTGGGGAGACAGGAGTTGAATCTTTATCAGTTTTCCATTTATAGATATGTTTATTCTCCTCATCTAATCATCATCCCAGAATGGGATATATATAACCCAGCTCACATGGTGCTGCAGTGGCTAAATGATTGTCAAGGGTGGAACCTGTCCCGTCCAGTGTGCTGATGTTTCTACAATTACTTTCCCCCTTTTCTGTGTTAAATCTCTAAGAAATATTTTGTAAAAAACATTTCAGACCATTTCCAACCTTTATGTTTTTTTTCACAAATGCCTTTGCACCCTTGTTGTCACACCAGATGTAGGACACACTGCATAGTTTCACAGATTGCCAGTGGCTGGTGAAATATAAATTGGAAATTGCTGCCCCAGAGTCCAGGGACCATTGATACCATATCCTCACCTTCTGCTCCAACCCCAACAGGTGATCCTGCAGCAGAGGAGTGGTCCCCATGGAGCGTGTGTTCAACTACCTGCGGGGAGGGCTGGCAGACCAGGACGAGGTTCTGCGTATCGTCTTCCTACAGCACTCAGTGCAGCGGCCCTCTCCGGGAGCAGAGGCAGTGCAACAACTCTGCCGTGTGCCCAGGTGGGCTGAGTGCTCCATCCATGAATGGGCAGAAGGGGAAGGGAGGCAGAGTACATGGATTATTGACTACCCATCATATCTTCTCACACCTACAGTAAAGGCTGTAATATATCAAATCAGGTTTTCAGCCCTGGTAATGAGTTCAGTACACTTTGTAGCCTAATCCCTCCCTAATTCCTTGACCTAAATCACAAGCAGCTATAGGCAGAAAGGACGAAGATGAGATGAGGGTTTGTTGTTTGTTCACCAGGTTGTGGTACTCACTCTTGCCAGCTAACTTATTCTCCTTGTGCTCTAAAGGCCTGCAAGTGCATACATAGTAGGTGATTGGAAGCAGACTCCCCCTCCCTTCTCTTTTTTCCATAAAGCCTCATAAGCCCTTGACAGATCAAGTGGACTGTGGTCCTGCATGCTCTCGACAATTCCATATTTTTTTAAATGAAATGGACACACATGAATCTGGAAGGATTATGCCCTTATGGGGAGTTTCCAAGCATGGGGCAGACTGGGAAAAACAAACAGCAGATGACACCTTGGACCTTCAGTTTCTCAGACAGTTGCAACGCATACCATTGCAAAGTCCACATGAAAAATCTTGTTCTGCTAGTTTGTTTAAGAAATGAGCCAACCAACCCTTATCACTGCTTTCATATTCCTTCTTCCACAATTTTTATGAACAAACATAATTTGGGGGACTTGGGCATTATTTTGAAGAACTGCGATATTAAATCAGGTGTATTATTCACAAATCCAGACCGTCGATATCATTGTTCAAAACTAATGTCAAAAACAACAGTCTAGTTCCCTCCTCTTCTCTGCACTTTTTCCTCTAATTATCTCTTGTCAGATGAGGTATATGAGGATAGATATAAAATGATAGATTTGAAGCCCACTTCCTCAGGTTGGTGGATCAACCACTGATGACTTCTTTGTCCACCTGTGATGTGTACCTGTTATTACCAACATAAGATTCTTAGAAAGGTAGAGTTTTCCTAAGGGCTAGGAAATTCCCATCTCTCTATCTCCTTTTTTTTTTTTTTTTTTTTTTTGTTATTATTATCATTATTTTCTGAAGCATGACAGATTTTGTGTAAACTTCTGCAGCTAAAGTTGGAAGTAGTGAAGTCTCTCAAGAGAGATCAATACATTCCTGTAACATTTGGCCTCTAGAAACTATGATCACTAAGCTTCCATAAATAACTTGGCCAGATTATATTAGATTAGGTTGGATAAAATTAGATTAATATAGGTTAGAAGGCTTTGGATGTCTAATTCTTGGAATTACAAGTGATGACCAGAACAGTTCTGGTGCATGTTGCATGTCCACTTTATTATTTTGGGTCTCCCCAAGTTTGCCCCTATGATGTCACTGCTGTATAATAGTAATTAGGAGAAACATTACACATTTTCTGAGAGCTTGAAAAGTTGTAGTCTTTGAAGAGTCAATGATAAAAAATGATGAGAAGAGAATAAAGCAAGAAGTGAAAAAATGATGGTGATAGTACTCTCCATAGGACTTTTTGCTCCTCTCGAGCTAGTTGCTTCTTTTGTTCAAAAAATGCCTCTCCCTAGGCTCAAAAATCAGAAGAATTAGGGTTAATGAAAAGTGCATTAAGATTTATTTCATGTATGCTGGAAAGTGAGAGACACTTGGTGCCTGTACCAAATCATAAAAAATTACATGATGTTCCTGTTGCACATTGCAGGCTGGGTTGTTCTTGGCCTTCCTTCACTAGTTTCTCACATGCTACTCATTCTGGGTGGGAAAATGTTGCGCTCTGTGGGCTCACTCATTGGGTCTTCAGACCTCCTTTGGAAAATGAGACTTACTTCTTCTGCTTTGATTTCAGTGCATGGCACCTGGGACGAATGGTCACCATGGAGTCTGTGCTCTTCCACATGCGGGAGAGGATACAGGGATCGGACTCGCACATGCAAGCCTCCTCAGTTTGGTGGGAACCCCTGCGAAGGCCCAGAAAAACAAACAAAGTTCTGCAACATTGCACTTTGCCCAGGTAAGGCAGTTAGAGATGCGGAGCGTTCCCTCTAGCAGGTCTCCCGAACCAGAGAAGACCATTGTGTTTGTCACTGAGCACTTTGTCCCGCTGTCCAGCTGTGCTGAATGAGCACACAGATTACACTGTCCCAAAGAGGATCCTCCAGCATAAGGAAGGAACATCTTGGAGGAGCGGTCTAGAGGAACCTTCTGGGTGCTGGCATCATATGAGGTTCAGATTTTCCCTCTATAGTAATTTCCTGAGGACACACTACATGGGATAGACTTAGGCTGGCTCAGCTGTCACTACTATTTGCATCTACTATCTACTACTATTTATCATCTTACATTTCTTATTTATGATGTCCAGTGGATGGTTTGAAGCTGTTTTTCCCATCTGGGTTTGCTGTTGTTCTGGAATTAATAATTTTGCTTTCTAGCATTACATGTGCCTTGATTTTGCTATATATGCAAGTTTTCTGGGCACTTGATCCTACCATGGACAGTGGCATAGACAGAGGGGGTTTTGAGAGCCTTTCCTACCATATTTTTAATGCTTTGAGGAACTTTTTTCCTACCCCTAGGTTTCACTGCCAAACGCTCCTCCTCAAGTTTTACTTTGAAACCTCAGAGGAAATGGCTTTTACCCACTGGAAATCCAATTGCACTCCTGTAGCTTCCTTCTCCAAAACAGATGGGCCTTGAGTTTATCACAAAGCCCCCATTATTTTCACTCAGAGATCAGAATGTCCTGGTGGACGTGAGCTGAATATGAGGGATATCCCCAACACTCCTCTCTTTTCCCAGGATAATACCAAGTGATATTTTTCAAGTTTCGTGAGAACCATCATGAAAAATTATTATGTCCCCAGAGGAGGAGGACTGTGGGAGTGATGAAGAACTTTGTGAAAATATTTGTGAGAAGACTCTTGGCATTTTCTGTCTAGTTTTCACCCAAAATGACTAGTCTTGGATTTCTGTCCACAGTACAAAGGATTCTGCTCAGAGTAAGAACATCCCAGATACCAAATTGGCTCTGTCATAAAAAGATAAATAGAAAAAGTCAGCGCTGGCATTGCTTGGGCAATAAAGCATATACTGAGTTAACATTGATCCATAATTAATTTAAATACAAATAAATATGTGGATACACTGTAGTAAATGAAACAGCAGTGGAAAAGAGACACAGCCCGACTGAAAGACTTCAGCTCTAATTAACGCCACAAAAGCAATCAGTGGCTTTGCCGTGCCAAATCAGTGTGGCACTGGGGGACTCACTGAAGCACAGCAATGGACAGTGCTCGGTGCTTGATGCACTAGACAGTCATATTGCCTGTTACTGGCCTGCTCTGTGGATTTATTAACACAACTGATAACAATGCTCTACTGCAGGGACAATGGAGCTCTTGTTCTCCTGGGGCAGCAGATATCATGGACTAAGTCCTAAGTCCTTCAGAGAGAGGGAGAAAGGGAAGACATTGACAGTGTCTAAGTAGACCACATAAACCAGCTTGCAAAGAACTTTTTGATAGACTCAAACTCCAGCGTGACAACAGCACTGAGCAGTTTTGACTGCTGCTGCTGTGATGGAGCACTCTTGGCGTCTCGCCCATGAGACCGCGTTATGTCAGCGCCTGTGGATGCAGACGCAGCTTGGCCATCTTCGTTTCTCCATTTTCTAAACGTCTTTGAAATTATAGCCCATGAATATATAAGCTCTCATCTTCAAAAAATTACCCATTCCCTCTTCCCTAGTGAATGAACAATTTATGGATCTGGCTCCATTTTATTTTCCCATCTCCAAAAGCTCATAATTGTGATAGGCTTCGAACTCACCACTGCCACTACAGCACGTAGGGCTTTGGTGAATGCAGCCTTTATGGTAAATGCAACATTTACTTTGGTAAATGCAACTCCACCTTTTTCATGTATGCAAACACACTTGATGAGCAGGCACTTTCAGTTTATGGGAACTGGCGGTTCATCCTTCAGTCAAAAAAGCCACACTAATTTATATTTGATAAGATCTACTCTGTGGGCTTTTGGATCAGTTCCAGAGAAGAGTTACCCCTGCTCAGTCACCACCTCTTGCAGTTTGCCTCCTTGGGACTGATATGCATTGGTGTGACATCTTGAATTTACACATGATGAAAGCTTCAAATTTGGATTGTTAAAAACAGGCACCTTTTGGAAAAACTTTTATGCTTGTCTTATTTTCAGATCTTCTCAGCTCATATGCACTCCCCTGAGTTAACAGTTGCTCATTTGGATATTTTGGCATTTTCTTACATGCTTAAAAACAAAAAAGCCACCCAACTGCATTAGAGACTATTTGGGGCTGTTTGAGGCATTACAAATTAAACAAGGGATCAGGTCACATATATTTTTTTTTCCTAGAGTGGTAAACAAAGTCAAAGGAAATAATCTAGAATCTATAAAAATATAATTTAAGCTAGGATTCAGACATTTTAGGGATTCAGTTGGGTTTTTTTTTTTTTTTTTTTGAGCGAGAACTAACAGTGAAAGTTAGACAGACCGTGATGACCACTGCTAATGAGAAAAAGTGTTCCAGAATAGTGAACTGGGTGAGCTGTCTGTTGATCAGGGTCCAATTAGGGTGTAACTGCTACCCTTGGAAATGTTATACACTATATCAGGCTAATAAGATGTATCCATGTTTCCTCCTGTCCTTATCATAATTTCTCTTTTCCCTTCCTCCCCTATTTAATTATCCGAGCTGTTTCTGCGTTGAGACGTATCAAGCCTGTCAGTGTTAATTCAGACATGAGAAGAGTACATTGACCACACACACTCCACTCATGGTCTCCTGTTAGATCATACCTATGCTCCGAGTATTTCCTGGCTGCCAACTTGAATTCCATTGAATAACTTTGTG